>NC_064262.1:51209023-51531523 GCF_003254725.2 Canis lupus dingo | reverse complement strand
AGAATAAACAGACTCTGAGGCTAAGACCCTGAATCATATTCTACTTTCACAGAGTATCCTCTAGTAATTATTCATACTGAATCATTTAAAACTTGTATTATTCTGACTAAATTCCCAGTGCATAAAAAAACTGGACATCTGAGTTATATTTATATGGATCTCTGAGGAGAAACAGGTTTGAAGTAGGTTTATTTTTTTTTTTTTAATTTTTATTTATTTATGATAGTCACACAGAGAGAGAGAGAGAGAGGCAGAGACACAGGCAGAGGGAGAAGCAGGCTCCATGCACCGAGAGCCCGATGTGGGATTCGATCCCGGGTCTCCAGGATCGCGCCCTGGGCCAAAGGCAGGCGCCAAACCGCTGCGCCACCCAGGGATCCCTGAAGTAGGTTTAGAGTGCTTCTCAAATTCTTGATATTCAAAGAATCTCTTCACAGATTCTGCTTTCTTTGGGTAAATGGCATTTATTTTATATAATTCGCATGGATTTTGTGCTTCTGGTCCTGATGTGGAAGAAAGGAATTACTTTTGGAGATCTTACCAATTGTATTTCATCTGATGTTTTTTCCAAAGAAATATCCTGAAGTGGTATGGAACCTTTGGTTTTGAGTTGCAATTCCAATTCTGAAAAAAAGTGGAAAATTTAGTTTGGGAGAAAAATCCTGGGAAAAAGTTGTTTAAAAGCATAGAGAATGACACCACAAAATATGATGGAGTAGGGAACTCCAGGACTCTTTCCCACCGGAAAACAAGAAGCTCACAAAAACTATCAAAATCAACTATTACAGAACTTTAGAATCTAGTCAAAAATGTACAACCACCAAGGGAACACTTAACAGAAGAAAGAAGCAGCTTTAGTTCACCAAGAGAGTGCTGAGGCATTTTAATTACTCACCTACCATCCCCACTCTTCAGATCAGCTGCAGCCGTTTAGACAAGCGGTATCTTTGAGTAAGTTACAAATACTAAAAAGAGCACTATGGACTTTGTTCTCAAAGAATTGCCACCGTGTGTTTCCATCTGTCTGCAGCTTCAAGGAATGTGCTTTGTATCAGCCAACTCAGAGAGTTCCCAACAAGACAGCATCTCAGACAACTACTGATGAAAGTGTCTAAAGGCAAGGCACCTGAGTGGCTCAGTCCATTAAGTGTTCACCTTCAGCTCAGGTCATGATCTTGGGGTCCTGAGATCAGGCCCAGCATTGGACTCCCTGCTCAACAGGGAGTCTGCTTCTCCTTCTGCCCTCCCCACCGCTTGTGTGCTCTCTCTCAGTCTCTCTCTCTCTCTCAAATAAACAAAATCTTAAAAAAAAGAAAGAAAAAGAAAAAGAGAAAGAAAGAAAGAAAGAAAGAAAAGAAAAGAAAAGAAAAGAAAAGAAAAGAAAAGAAAAGAAAAGAAAAGAAAAGAAAAGAAAGAAAAGAAAAAAGAAAAGAAAAGAAAAGTCTGAAGGTAAAGTATTGCTTACCACAGTCCAAGGAAAAGGCAAGTATCTGAGACAAACAAAAGACACCCTGAAAAGCCTTAGAAGGAACAGACTGGGAAGGTTGATATGTGCATAAATAGGGCTTTTAAAACCTCAAATGTTGGGGCAACTGGGTGGCTCAGTGGTTGAACATCTGCCTTTGGCTCAGGTCGTGAACCCAGGATCCTGGGATCGAGACCTGCTTCTCCCTCTGCCTATTTATGTCTCTGCCTCTCTCTGTCTCTCATGAATAGATAAATACAATCTTTAAAATAATAATAATAATAAAACCTCAAGAAGTCCACAAGCATGCCCAAGGCTAGATGCATGCTCAGAAAGGCTGGAGAGGACCCAAAGCTTTCACTTCTGGCTGACCTTCAGCATCCACTCCAACAGGAATGGAAGGCTAAAGAAGAGCTGTAAGTGGCCTAGCTAAACACTGAAGGAGTGGCTCAACACACAGCCAATTAACAAAAACTAAAAGAATACCTTTAGTTTTCTTTTCTTGGCTCCAGGTATGTAAGGAATTTCTGTCCCTCTAAGGTGACCACTAAATTAACAGAACAAATTTCAGGGACTGCACTAAAAAAGAATGCAGAACACACAACAATTATTTATTTATTTTTAAAGATTTTATTTATTTATTCATGACAGACACAGAGAGAGAGGCAGAGACACAGGCAGAGGGAGAGGGAAAGAAGCAGGCTCCATGCAGGGAGCCTGACGTGGGACTCAATCCCGGGTCTCCAGGATCACACCCCAGGGCTGAAGGCGGCACCAAACTGCTGGCACCGAGACTTCCCTACAAAAATAATTTAAAAGACAAAACAAACACCAACAATACAAAACAAGCAGCAACAGCATCAAACTCAGGGAGAAGTGAATCAGATTTTTTAATTGCCACATTATGATATCTAAAATTTACATTTCCAACTAAAACATATGAGGTATGCAAAGGAACAATAAAAAAAAAATACAAATTATTCCTGAAAGCCAAGGCATTGGACTTACTAATAACTTTGAATCAATTTGTTTCAACACACCCAAGTTGCTAACAGAAACCATGAACAAAGACCTAAAGGAAACTAGAAGAATTATGCCTCACTAAAGAGATTGTCAATAAGAGACAGAAATTACAAAAAAGAACCAAATAAAATTCTGGAGCTGAAAAGTACAGTATCAAGAATGAGTGGTACTGGAAAAAGAATAGACATATACAGAACAGAATCCAGAATAAAAAACCCATACATCTAGAATCAATATATTCTTGACAGGTGTGCCAGGACCATTCAATGGGGAAAGAACAGTCTCTTCAACACACAGTGCTAGGATAACTGGATATCTTTATGCAGAAGAATCAAACTGGACCCCTACCTCACACCATATATACAAATTCACTCAAAGCAGGTCAAAAACCTAATGTAAAGGCTAAATGTATAAACTCTTAGAAGAAAACAAGGGGGTAAATCTTCAGAACCTGGGATTTGACAATGTCCAATCTTTTTATCTTATTCTTAGATATGACATCAAAAGCACCAAAGAAAACAAAGATAAATGGGACCCCACTGCAATTAAAAATGTGTATCAGGGACGCCTGGGTGACTCAGTGGTTGAGTGTCTGCCTTTGGCTTAGGGCATGATCCTGGAGTCCCAGGATCGAGTCCCACATCAGGCTCTTTTCAAGGAGCCTGCATCTTCCACTGCCTCTGTCTCTGCCTCTCTCTGTGTCTCTCATGAATAAATAAAGTCTTTTAAAAAAAATGTAAATCAAAGAACACTATCAAAAAAGCAAAAGGATAACCCCAAAAATGGAAGAAAATATTTGCAAATCATCCATGCGATACAGGTCCACTATTAGGGTACAGAAAGAATTCATATGCTTCAACAACAACAAAACAAACAACCCAAGGTTCAACATGGACACAGAACTTGAATTGGTGTTTCTCCAAAGACACAGAAATGGTCCATAAGTACACAAAAAGTGTCCAACATCATTTCTTTTAAGGAAATGCACATCAAAATCACAATAAGATACCACTTCATACCTATTAGGATGGTTACTATCAAAAAAAAAAAAAAAGGAAAGGAGAGAAGGCAAGAGGGAGGAAGAAAGGAAGGAAGAACTGATGGCAAGGAGTAACTGCTACACTGCTGGAAGGAATATAGTATAGGCTCTGCGTAAAATAGTTTGGTAATCCTTAACAAGTTAAACATAAAATGACCATATGCCCCCACAATTCTACTTCTAGGTAAGTTAACAGTTATGAAATTGAACTCTGTATGATTCTATTTGATATCTACAGAATAGGCAAACTTGTAAATCAGAAAGTAGATTAGTGGTTGCAGGGAGTAGGGGGAAGGCTGAATGGAGGCTGACTGCTTAGTGCTTACAGGGTTTCCTTTTCAAGTGATGAAAATATTTTGGAACTAAAAGGAGATAATGGTTGCACAACACTGTGAATGTACTCAATACCAATAAATCATACTCCCTAAAATGATTAATTCTTGTGTACTTTATCTCAAAAAAAAAAAGCATAATGGCACATACATGTCTGAATATGCTGAAACACGATAAAAAGGTTGAAACAAAAGGGAAGTTGCACTACACAGAGTATGGCTGTGTTAGTAGTCTGGCAATGATAAGGGTATGGTGTCAAAATTTTAGGCAATCTACAAAGCTTAATATTCTGGAAACTTAAGGCTGATAGTACACAAAAAACACTGATAGAATCAGGAAAACAAGATAGAAAGTACTGTAAAATAAGCTGTCTGCAAGTAATGAAATTTTCAATTGAGTCAGACAGATCTTTCTGGGAGAACAGGAAAAAGTTGAGATCAATGGAAATTTAAAGATATAAGGAGCTGAAGGTTCCTCAGCAAACTCAGAAACCAAATGGCTTCAGGCTTCTCAGAAAAAAAGAGTATTTCTTTGAAAGTTTGCCAAGTGGCATTTCCAAATGTACTGCACCTTTCCCAGACTAGCATCGCTCGTCGCAAAACTTTATTCATGAACTTACCCTGCAGAACTCCTCTCCCTCCTGCCCTCAGCTCTTCTGCTACTTCCATTGTAGAGTTGAGACCAGGTTGGCATGATTCATATCCTGCTTATAGGAAAAATATATAAAGAGGACCTTGCACGACACAAAATGCAGTCTTTGGGTAGGAACCAACACTTTAGCTTCAGAGTTTCTTTAGACACTTAAGTTTCACTCCACAAACAGAAAAATAATCACACAAAATTTTAAATCAATGCAATAAGACTATTCTAAAAGGAACAAAAATGTAAGTATATTCTTTCTCTGTGCCCTCAAATGACTAGAGAGCTCTAACACCTGAAAATCATGTCCAGCCTCTTATACATTTAAAGTCTTAAGGTTTGGGGTACTTGGGTGGCTCAGTTAGTTAAGTGTCTGCTTTTGGCTCAGGTCATGATCCTGGAGTCCAGGGACTGAGCCCCACAGTGGGCTCCCTGCTCAGTAGGAGTCTGCTCTCCCTCTCCATCTGCACCCCCCACCCCAGCTCATGTTCTCTCTTGCATGTGCACACACACGCATGTGCCCTCTCTCTCCCAACTAAATAAATAAAATCTTTAAAAAGAAAGAAAGTCTGTCTTAGGTTTTCAGTCCCTAAAAGGAATAAAGTCATTTATTTAGACAGATCTTCATTTTCACAGGGAACCTTCTAGATGGTAAGGCACCTGAGGCCAGGGATCGTTCATCTTGTTTGCCACAGTATTCTCATTTGACAATAGAGATACTTAAGAAACATTCATTTCATAAAGGGCTCAGTGAAAAAATTATGCCAGCCCTACCTAGAGTAATGAGATTCTGGTAGTTCTCCAACATCACATCTCTGTAGAGATCTCTCTGTGCTTGATCCAACAAAGTCCACTCCTCCTGGGTAAAGTCCACAGCCACATCCTCGAAGGTCACTAAGTGCTAAATAATCAAATACATGGTGGCTTCAGCTAACTACCATCTTCTTTGAGGTTCTCAGGAAGATGTATGAGGGACTAAGGAAGGTAGACTAGAAGCCTACAGTACCCCTGGACCCAGACCTCTTCTTTCTAGCTACAGATGCTGCCTGGTGCTTATAGGCACTCACATGGACTTACCAGCATTACTGACACATGACTAAACTTCTGTTACCACAACCTTACTGTGGGTTCTTCTTGCTTTATTCCTCCTCTATTTATTGGCTGCAGTTAGCACTGAACACAACACTAAAGTCTACTAACAGGTGAATTATTTCCATGGTAACACACACATTCCAGGAGATTAGACACTTTCATATCATTTCTCAATATCTATCATAACGCTCAGCAAAATGATAAGCCAACAAAACATGACTAAAGATCAGAAAGAATGAATATTGAGATAAAAGAATCATTTCCGGGGATCCCTGGGTGGCTCAGCGGTTTGGCGCCTGCCTTTGGCCCAGGGTGCGATCCTGGGAGTCTCAGAATCGAGTCCCGCGTCGGGCTCCCGGCATGGAGCCTGCTTCTCCCTCCTCCTGTGTCTCTGCCTCTCTCTCTCTCTCTCCCTCTCTCTCTATGTCTATCATAAATAAATAAACCTTTAAAAAAATCATTTCCAGTGTAATCTCTATATATTCTGAGATGGCATGAGTCCTGGAGAAATTGACTTGGGACTCATTCCTTAAGCAGGGCCATTAATTGCTTTCAGAAGCCTGGGGACATTACAAGGAGATATGGCTACCCGACAAATAAGCCTGACATTTGAAGGTCAACTTTCCACTTACCTGAGAAGAATCCTTAAGTAATCCAGCCACCATCCTTGCCTCAATTTTTCCCTCATGAAGACAGAAAGGGTCCCAAGAAAGATGACCTCAGAGAGAAGAAAACCATGAACTCTGAAGCCAATCCAATTCCAATAATCACATGTTATAAGCTATCCCACACTATGCACAGAACATATCACACACTAATTTCATAAACTGATAAAGTGCTCTGAGTTACCTGGAGCAAGAAAATTGTTTTCTGGATCTTGCTACCCATGAGGACCTGGTTATATATTCCATCTCAGAGTTACACAAATTACAGTAGAGAGAGGCAGAGCTGTTTGACACAACAGAATTCACGAACATGTTACCCCCTCAAAAAGCACACACAACTTCTTGTATCCCAAATCCCAGGAACCGGATTTACACATGCTCTGCTCATTTCTGTTGTTCTTATATGGCCCACTGCATGGTCACTCAGCCCCTAAGCACTGGATCTGCCATTTGTGAAGGAACTATGCAAAAAGAAACATCAACAAGGACTTACCACACACCTGATTCACATCAAGGGCTGCCATCCTGTGAGTTTGATAGTAAAAGTTTCCAGAATATTCCAGTTCTTGCTCAGAAGACCAGAGAAGCTTTTGAGTTTAAATTAAGAGGTTGATCTCAATTTCTCTTTGAGTACTGGACTGTCTGGGTAACTGGTTCACAATATCCATTATTAAGCAACAGACATTTTTTCCTCAGTCATCAGACATCACTCTTTAGCCATCTCTGTGCAGATGAAACACATGACAGTCATTTTAAAAACTGTCTACTATCCTAGCATGCAAATATTAATACCAACCTCTGTTTACTGAGCACTGTTAGTAGTTCTACACTACTACTGTTAGTGTAGTGTTACTACACTCCTACACTGTTAGGAGTATATGAACTCCTTTAGTTGTCCTAACATCCCTCCAAATTGGGTATTAATAACTGACATTTAATAATTGAGAAAATGGAGGTTCACACAGGATTAAAAAATGGCTCAAATCACTAGTTAGGAAAAGAAAGCCAGGCAGACACATGTTGGTATGGCAAGAACCTTATCTCTTGTAGTAGCTCTTATTCCTGAGATGACCAGAATTCAGTCCACATCCTCTGCTAGGCATAATGGAGACAAGAAATACAAAAGGTTTTATGAAGTAAGAAGTCCCCCTGAGTACCACCTGCTGGAGCTTAGTTGCATTTGGAACTTTTGCCTCCCTTTGTCTCATTCCTTCATTCAGTTAGCAAATATTAGTAAGGGCCTTCCTCTTGCCAGGCCAGGTACTCAGCAATGAAGAGGGAACAGTTCTTAGGGATCTCACAGTTCAACTGGACAATGCAGGTAAGAAACAGGTAAATTAATTATCAGTTGGTGATGAGCGGTAAAAAGAATCAATCCCATTAAAGTATAATGAATACCACACATACACAAATATATTCACAATATAAAGATAAGACTGGTTAAAGATAGGATAAAGACAGAATAGAGAAATAATCACTTCAGAGGACTGTGATAAGTGATAACTCACTTAAAAAGTAAGTGTCTGGGACACCTGGGTGGCTCAGCGGTTGAGCATCTGCCTTCAGCTCAGGGTGTGATCCCACAGTCCTGGGATCGAGTCTCACATTGGGCTCCCTGCATGGAGCCTGCTTCTCCCTCTATGTCTCTGCCTGCCTCTCTCTCTGTGTCTCTCAAGAATAAATAAATAGGGCAGCCCTGGTGGTGCAGCAGTTTAGTGCCGCCTGCAGCCCGGGGCATGATCCTGGAGACCCTGGATCGAGTCCCACATCAGGCTCCCTGCATGGAGCCTGCTTCTCTCCCTGCCTGTGTCTCTGCCTCTCATTCTCTCTCTGTGTCTCTATGAATAAATAAATAAAAATCTTTAAAAAAAAAAAAAAAGAATAAATAAATAAAATCTTAAAAAAAAAAAAAAGTAAGTGTCCAGGGCCAGCCCAGGTGGCTCAGCAGTTTAGCACTGCATTCAGCCCAGAGCATGATCCTGGAGACCCGGGATTGAGTCCCATGTCAGGCTCCCTGCATGGAGCCTGCTTCTCCATCTGCCTGTGTCTCTCATGATTTTAAAATCTTAAAAAAAAAAAAAAAAGTGTCCAAATTTTGACCCAAAGATATCCAAATTTGAGTATCATAATTTTAGAAAAACTCAAAAAACATTTCTCATGTTAGCTACTCCAACAGCACCTGAATGTCAGGTTTTTTTATGTTAAAACTGAAGGCTTTCTATATTATCTCACAGTTAACTACAAAAACTAGTATACAAATATATTGTGCGTCTTTTCACCCTTTCTTACTACTGATCAATTCTACTTTCTTCCAAGAAGTATTGGTTTTTATTTTTAGTCATCCTTTCAGTACATTTCCTTCTACTTCTATTAATTCTTGCTCAACCTCATGAAGTAGCAGAGTTTCATTTCTTGAACTTCTTTTCTTGAATTACAAGCATACATACAACTAAGGAAGGCAATCACTGAATAAAAATCTCAATGAAGTATTAAGAAATGAACAGCACTGGGCACCTGGGTGGCTCAGTGGTTGAGAGTCGGCCTTCGGCTCCAGTCATGATGCTGGGGTCCTTGGGATGGAGTCCCGCATCAGGCTCCCCACAGGGAGCCTGCTTCTCCCTCTGCCTGTGTCTCTGCATCTCTCACGAATGAATAAAATCTTAAAGAAAAGAAATGAACAGCCCCATAAATCATCATTCAGGTTGAGAAATAGAATATTTCCAAATTCAGCATCTTAGACATCTTGTCTCTTTTCCAAATCACTAACTCCATGCCTCCCAACTGCAACCACTATCCTGACATTTAACACTCTAGAGCATTATGCGTACTTTTTAATTTTAAAGAAAGAATATCAAACAGCATGCGTTCTTTTGTGTCTGGCTTCTTTCACTTGACATTGTGTTTGTGACATTCATCCAAGTTGCATCTGTGCTCCTTCCTTTTGCTAATAAAGACTATGCCACAAAAAATATATGCTACCATTCATCCATTCGCCCCTTAATCCACTTTGGGTTATTTCCAATTTAGGGATATTTCAAATCATGTTACAAATAGCGTTTATATTCAGTTGGTGGACATGTGCGTGCATAGGATGAACAGATCGTATTTAACTGATACTTTTTAAAAAAAGTGTTTCCACTAGCAGTGTATGCACATGTCAACCAACACTTGGCACTGCCACTCTTTTTAGTATTACTTTAGGTCACTCAGCGTGTGCGGTAGCACCACATTGTGGTTTCTATTTACAAATCTCTGTGGTTTCTATTTGTGGTTGCTAATGATATGAAGCATCTTTTCATATATTTATTGTCCATTTGTCTTTTTTTTTTTTTTTGAAGAGCCTATCCAAATTTCTGGTTCATTTTTCACTTTGGGTATTCATTTGTAGGCGTTATTACATAATTCCTTTGTTGTTACATGTGAGACAATAAACCAAATACTAAAGATCGAGTATCAGGCCTGCAAGTTTTTTTAATCTTACTTTCGAAGGGTTTCTCATACACACTTAAATATACATGGAGGGGGATATAGAAAGGGGTACACCAGGCATGCAAAATGCTAACAAACGGTCAATGGGCAACAAGATACACCTGAACAAGTCCTCGAACTTCAGTAACGGGCGCCCACGGCCAGAGCACTTCCGTCCAGCGCTCACCAGAACGCCGCGCCATCTCCAGGTCGGGGAGGAGAGGGCACTGCGGCCGTTTCCACCACTGCGTCCACGCTTCTCCTCTGGAGAAAGGGCAGCAGTTTGTTCTGGCAGCTTTTGAGGAGGGGCTCGGGCGGAGAGAAAGGCCCTGCGTCCACCGGGGGCCCCGCCACGGCCCCGACTCCCAGCCGCGCGGGCGAAGGCGCAAGAGGCTCTCGGAGGGACCCGGGCGGCCGCAGCCGCTGGGGCGTCGTGTGCCGACGGCGAGGACGCGCCCCGAGTCCGAGCAAGCCACGGAAGTTCGAACCCGCGGGGGTGAGCGCCCAGCGGAGGCCGACAGAGGGGACAACCCCCCCTCCCACGCAGGGCGCAGCGGGAAGTGAAACGGTATCCGTCGAGCACTTCCGCTTCCGGTTTCCGCCGCGAGGTCAGCATAAGGGGCGGGGGCCTCAGGAGCATCCGGGTCGGGCTGAGGGTGGCGACCGCCTCTTCCGGACGCCAGGGGAGGCCGCTGGCCCTGGGCGCGGGGGCCCGAGTTGGAAGAGTGACGGAGGCGGTGGGCGGGGTTTGCCGCCAGGTTCCGGGTCAAGGGAGCTCATCAAACGGTTTTCTACAAGTCTTTCTCCTTGTTGGTTCAGCCTCGCTCAGCGCTTTGCATTTTTATAAAGATGCTACCATGGGATCCCTGGGGGGGCTCAGCGGTTTAGCGCCTGCCTTGGGCCCAGGGCGTGATCCTGGAGACCGGGGATCGAGTCCCCCGTCGGGCTCCCTGCATGGAGCCTCTTCTCCCTCTGCCTGTCTCCCCCTCTCTGTGTCTCTCACGAATAAATCAATAAAATATTTAAAAAATAATAATACTGCTAGTCCTTAAAATGAATTCTCAGCTCATTCAGCCCTCTTTTTAGACCTTTAGTCTTGAGACAATTCTCACAGCGCATAATCAACCCATTTTAAATGTACCGTACAAGATTATTAAATGTTTTAAAATGTTACTGATGAATCAGTATTTGATCATTGTCTTGATTTTTTTATTAAAATGTATATTTCTAATCATATTTTATAAACCCTAAAGAACTGGTTGAATGAATGTTTATTTTCCTGAAGGTATTTTTAAGATAAAGCTTCATAATGGCCTATAAACTTTGCATATCTATGTAGTTTGATACATATTGCCGAGTTTGAAAATCTTGTGTATTGTACTGGTTTTATACAAAATATTGAATAGTGAAAGTTGTATAATTATAATCATATAATTAAAAGTATTAACCAAACAAAAATAAAAAATAAATAAAATGTACCGTACAGTGGGTGTGTAGTACTAGCAGTAGCTGTACTACTGTGTTGTAGTCACAGTACAGAGCTGTGTTGGCATCACCACAGTCAATTTTAGTACGTTTTCATAATGAGAAGGAAACCCGGTACCCTCTTAGGTACAATCCCCACCTCACCCGAAGCCCAAGGCAACAACTAATCTACTTTTTGTCTCTAGGGATTTGCCTATTCCCCCATTACATGTAAGCAAAACATTACAGTATATGCCCTTTGTGTCTAACTTCTTTGACTTATATAAGGTTTTCAAGGTTCGTCCATGTTGTAGCATGTTACTAGAGTACTTCATCTTTTTCTTAATAATATTCTACTGTCTGGGTGTGTCATAATTTATTCGTTAGTTGATGGACACTGAGTTACTTTCACTTTTTTGACTATTATGAATAATGTAGGCTATTTTTTGAATAGTGATCAGAGGAAAATTCATATTCCTAAACATTTTTAAGATATTATTTATTTGGGGATCCCTGGGTGGCTACAACAACTCTTTGTTTTTGTCCATGTCACCATCTGGGGGTCCTGGGATCCATCCACTTTCAGGCTCCTTGCTCAGAACAGAGTCTGCTTGAGATTCTTTCCCTCTCCCTCCCCTTCAGTTCCTCTCTCCATCCCCACTCTGCACTCTCTATAAGTAAATAAATAAATATTTAAAAACTAAAATTTTGGGGCAGCCCGGGTGGCTCAGCGGCTTAGCACCTGCCTTCAGTCCAGGGCGTGATCCTGGAGACAGGGGATCGAGTCCCACATCCAGCTTCCTGTGTGTATCCTGCATCTCCCTCTGCCTGTGTCTCTGCCTCTCTCTGTGTGTGTCTCTAAAGAATAAATAAATAAAATCTTTTTTAAAATTTTTTAAAAATATATTTTATTTGTTTGTTTGAAGAGAGAGATATAAGAGAGAGCAGAGCAGAAGGGAGGGGCAGAGAGAGAAGCAGGCTCCCTGCCGGGCAGAGAGCCCAACTTCAGACTGGATCCCAGGACCCTGGGATAATGGTCTGAGCCAAAGGCAGAGGTTTAACAGACTAAGCCACCCAAGCGCCCCTTCCTACACGTTTTTATCCTTAAAATGAGATAATAAAAATAAATATCAAACTAAAAAAAAGAGAAATAGAATATCATTGCAAACCAACATAGAAGGTTATATAAGAACTTAACACTACAAAAGAGCATCAAGCCCAGATGGATTGGTATTTGGCTGAGTGGGGGTGGTAACAGATTTATTGAGACTACACATACAATTCACCCATTTAAAGTGTACATTCAGTGATTATTATATTCAGAGTTGTGAAACCATTACCACAACCAGTTTTAGAACATTTTCACTACCCCTAGTTCCCCATCCCATCCCCAACCCTAAGCAGCTACTAATCTATTGTCTCTATAGATTTGCCTATACTGACAATTTCATATAAGTTTTAAAAAATACTATGTGCTCTTCTGTGACTGATTTATTTTACATAGCATAAACTTTTCAAGGTTAATCTATGGTGTAGCATTTACAGTATTTTCTTCTTTTTTAAGCGTATTTAATTTTTAAAATAATCTCTACACACAATGTGGGGCTCAAACTCGTGACTCTGAGATCAAGAGTTGCATGCTCTCCTGACTGAGCCAGTCATGTGCCCCAGTATTCTATTATTTCTAATTGATGAATAATATTCCTATCAGTAGGTGGACATGTGGGTTGTTTTCACTCTTTGTCCATTGTGAACAATGCTATGAAATACTGTTGTACAAGTTTTTATGTGGACATGTTTTCATTTCTTTTAGATATATGCCTAGGACTGGAGCTGCTGGGTCATATTGTAACACTGTGTTTAAGCTTTAGAGGATCTGGCTGTTTTCCAAAGTGGCTACACCACTTTACAATCTCACCTGCCTCTTATGAGGATTTCAGTTTCTCCTCATGCTTGCCAAAACTTAATATCTTTTTTGTTTTTAACTATTATAGCCATCCTGGTTGAGGCGGCCAAGTAGTATTTCATTGCTAGTTTTCATTTTAATTTTCCTGATGACTAGTAGATATTGAGTATCTTTGCATGTGTTTATTGGCTATTTTTTTGTCTTATTGGGAGAATTTTACATTGAAATCCTTGACTATGTTTAAATTGTGTTATTTACCATTTTATTATTGGACTCTAAGAGGTCCTTATGTATTCATGATGTCAGCCCCTTTTCAGACATAGAATTCCCAGGTATTTTATCCTATTCAATAGATTGTCTTTTCACTTCTTTTTGGTGTCCTCTGAAGTACAAAACAATTTAATTTTGATTGAAATTCAAACTGTCCAACTGTCCATTTTTTTCCTTTGGTTGCTTATGCTTTTGGTGTGAAATTTAAGAAACCACTGTCAAATCCAAGATCACTAAAGATTTACCATCACGTTTTTTCTAAAAATTTTATGCTTTCAGCTCTTACATTTAGTTCCTTGATCTATTTTGAGTAATTTTCAAATATAGTGTGAGGTAGATATCCAGTTGTATTATTTTGTGTATGGATATCCAGTTGTCCCAGTACCATTTGTTGTAAAGACTATTTGCTTTCCTACTGAATTGTTTTGGCACCCTCACCAAGCATCACTGGACCATAAATGTGAGCCCAGCTTTTTCAGTTACCTTCAAAGTTCAGATATTTGTATTACTCCATAAGTTTTTTTCAGAGCAATGAGAATGAAGAAAAACTTCCCAATTCCTTTTAGGAAGCAAGATAACATTCATATAAAATCTAGTAGAATATAAAAATAGAATATTACAAAGCCATATGAATGGCTTTGAATACTAATGAATATTGATTCAAATGAGTTATGTTAAATATTAGCAAAAAGAATATAAAACCACAGGGGTGTCTGGATGGTATAGTCAGTTAAGCATCTGATTCTTGGTTTTGGTTTAGGTTGTGATGTCAGAGTCATGGAATCAAGCCCCACATCAGGTTCTGGGCTCAGCTCGGAATCTGCTTAAGATTCTGTCTCCTTCTCTCTCTCTCTCTCTCTCTCTCTCTCTCTCTCTCTCTCAAATAAATGAATAAATAAATAAATAAATAAATAAATAAATAAATAAATAAATATTTTTAAAAGAATATGAAACCACATTAGGAAAATAATAATCTTGGGATCCCTGGGTGGCGCAGCGGTTTAGCGCCTGCCTTTGGCCCAGGGCGCGATCCTGGAGACCCGGGATCGAATCCCACGTCGGGCTCCCGGTGCATGGAGCCTGCTTCTCCCTCTGCCTGTGTCTCTGCCTCTCTCTCTCTTTCTCTCTCTCTCTCTATCATAAATAAATAAAAATTAAAAAATAATAATAAAAAAAGGAAAATAATAATCTTGAGCAAGTGAAATTTACTCTAGAAATTCAAGGTTTGTGGGCAGCCTCTGTGGCGCGGCAGTATAGCGCCGCCTGCAGCTCAGGGCGTGATCCTGGAGACCCTGGATCGAGTCCCACGTCAGGCTCTCTGCATGGAGCCTGCTTCTCCCTCTGCCCGTGTCTCTGCCTCTCTCTCTCTCTCTCTCTCTGTGTCTCTCATGAATAAATAAGTAAAATCTAAAATATATATATATATATATATATTCAAGGTTTGTAATTAGGAAATCTATTAAATAATATACCATATCAATATATTTAAGAAAACAAGTCATATGATTATCTCCATAGATGACGAAACCTTTGACAAAATTCAACATCCATTATTGATAAAAGCACTCAAAAAATAGAAATTGATGAATATTTTCTTAAGATGATTGCCTATGGGAGGGTCCCTGGGTGGCTCAGTTGGCTGTGTCCAGCTCTTGGTTTTGGATCAGGTCAGAACCTCAGCATTGTGGGATCAACCCCTGCATTAGGCTCCATGCTCCACCTGGACTCTGCTTGAATTCTCTTTCCCTCTCCATTGCCTCTCTCTGCTCATGCTCTAAATAAATAAATAAATAAATAAATAAATAAATAAATAAATAAATTTAAATAGATGATTGCCTAGGTCTATAGCTGTGTGTGTGTATACATGTGTTTGGGTGTGTACTGGTAGCATTGATTAGTACAGTTAGATAAGAGAAACTAATAAAAAAAAACATAAGAATTGCAAAAGAAGTAAAACTATCACTTTTTACAGATGATATGATATTGTACATGGTTAGGCAGAGGGGCTGAAGTACCTTCACTTCCTTCCCATAGAAACCACCCAGAGTTCCATTCCCTTCCTCCGCCTTAGGACCAACCCCAAAACGTACACTAAGTGGCCCTGAATTACTGTGTTTTCCCCTAGGGAACTGTGAATATAACACAAGTTTAAAACTCTTTCTGTTACTCAGTCTGCATCTGGCTTCACCATACCTTCAAAGTAGCATGATTAAAACATCTGGGACACTGAGCAGGATTGTTTGGCCCCAAGTGCAAAAGAAAGGCCACTAAACTGCTGTTGGCATACTTACTGGATTCACTAGGTGGCAGAGGAGGCCTGGAAGACACCATTGCCTGCAATGTGATTAAAACTTTGACTTTTGCTACCGTGTTCTGTTTGTTTGACTTTGGTATTGGGGAAAATGCTGGCCTCATAAAAAGAACTTGAAAGTGCTCCCTCTTCAATTTTTTGGAAGTTTGAGAAAGACTGGTGTTCTTTTCTTTTCTTTTCTTTTTTTTTTTTTTAAGTGAAGTTGGCCGGTTGTGGGGCTTGAATTCACAACCCTGAGATCAAGTGTTGCATGCTCTACCAATTGAGCCAGCCAGGCACCCCTAATTCTTCTTTAAATTGTTGGCAGAATTCACCTGTGAAACCATTTGGTCGTGTGCTTTTCTTTGGGGAGGTGTTTGCTTCTTGGTTCAATCTGCTCATTTGTTATTGGTCTGTTCACAATTTCTATTTCTTCACAATTCAGTCTTGGTAGGCTGTAATGTTTCTTCTAGGTTGTCCAATTTGTTGGCATATAATTGTTCATATTAATCTCTTCCAGTCCTTTGTATTTCTGTGATGTCACTTGTAATGTCCCCTCTTTCATTTATAGTTTTATTTATTTGAATCCTGTCTCTTTTTCTTGGTAAGTCTAGCTAGATTTGTCAGTTTTATCTTTTTTAAAAAAACAACTTAGTTTCATTGATCTTTTCCACTGACTTCCTCTTCTTTATTTCATTTATGTCTACTCTGATTTTTGTTATCTCCTTCCTTCTGCTAACTTTGGGATTAGTTTGTTCTTTACATAGTACCTTGAAGTATAAAGTTAATTATTGATTTGAGGTCTTTTTTTTCTCAATGTAGGCATTTATTGATATAAAATTCCCTCATATCTGCATTTGCTTCATCCCATAAGTTTTGGTAGGCTGTGTTTTTGTTTTTGTTTCTTTTTTTTAAGATTTTATTTATTCATAGAGATGCAGAGAGAGAGAGAGAGGCAGAGACACAGGCGGAGGGAGAAGCAGGCTCCATGCAGAGAGCCCGACGTGGGACTCGATCCCGGGACTCCAGGATTGCGCCCTGGGCCAAAGGCAGGCACTAAATCACTGAGCCACCCAGGGATCCCCCTTGTTTTTGTTTCAAGATATTTTTAATATATGGTAATGCTAGGGTTTGTTATTACTAGGTTATACTTCTAGTTGCAATATAAATTGCTACATTTTGGAGGCAATTCAAATAAAAAAATCCTAAACTATGAATATCTTTGGCTCAGCAATAGCACTTTTTGCTTGTCTTTGTTTTCTACAATAAACATATATTAATTACATAAAAAGATTACTTTGTTTCCCTATTGTTTACTATTTCTTGACTCACTGGTTATTCAGGAATGTGTTGTCCAATTTCCACACATTTGTGAATTTTCCAGCTTTCCTTCTGGTAATTTCTAGTTATGTACCATTGGGGTCAGAAAATATACTCGGTATGACTTAAGTCCTCTTGAATTTGCTAAGACTTTTTCTGTGACCTAACATGATCTGTCCTGGAGAATGTCCTGTATGTGCTTAATGTGTATTCTGTTGCTGTTGGATGAAATTTTCTGTATATGTCTGGTAGATCCATTTGGTCTAAAGTATATTTCAGGTCCAATGTTTGCTTATTGACTTTATGTCTGGATGACCTATCCATTGTAGAAAATAGGGTATTACTTTGTTGCCTATTTCTCCTTTCAGATTTGTTAGTATTTGCTTAATATATTTAGGTGCTCTAATGTTAGGTGTATAGCTAGTTACAATTGTTAAGTTCTCTTGATGAATTGACCCTTTGTCTTTATATAATGACATTTTTTGTCTCTTGTTACAGTTGCTGAACTTTTTTTAAGATTTTATTTAAAAAAAAAAAGATTTTATTTATTGGGGATTCCTCGGTGGCTCAGCAGTTTAGTGCCTGCCTTTGGCCCAGGGTGCAGTCCTGGGGTCCCGGGATCGAGTCCTGCGTCGAGCTCCTGGCATGGAGCCTGCTTCTCCCTCCTCCTGTGTCTCTGCCTCTCTCTCTCTCTCTTTCTCTCTCTGTGTCTCTCATAAATAAATAAATAAATCTTTAAAAAAAATATTTTATTTATTTATTCATGAGAGACACACAGAGAGTTAGAGACACAGGCAGAAGGAGAAGCAGGCTCCCTGTGGGGAGCCTGATGGGGACTCAATTCTAGGACCCCTGGATCATGACCTGAATCAAAGGCAGATTATCAACCACTGAGCCACCTAGTTGCCCCCAGTTACTGACTTAAAGTATGTTTTTTCCGATACAAGTAGAGCTACCTCTACAAAATTTTGGTTTCCATTTGCATGGAATATCTTTGTTCATTCTTTAACTTTGACCCTATGTGTGCCCTTAAAGTTGAGGTAAGTTTTGTGTAGGCAGCATTCAGTTGCGCCTTTTTAAAAATCCATTTAGCCACTCTTTGCCTTTCAATTGAAGAATTTAATCATTTACATTTAAAGTATGAATTGGTAAGGACTTAGTAATGCCATGTTATTAATAGTTTTCTGACTGTTTTGTAGTTCCTTTGTTCCTTTTTTGCTTTTTTGTTTGTTTGTTTGTTTAAGATTTTTATTTATTCATTCATGAAAGACACACAGAGAGAGGCAGACATAGGCAGAGGGAGCAGGCTTCCCACAGGGAGCCTGATGCAAGATTCAATCCCAGGACCCTGAGATCATGATCTTGAGCCAAAGGCAAATGCTCAACCACTGAACCACCCAGGTGCCCCCCTTTTATGCTATCTTGAAAAGATATTTACTTTAAATCTAATTAAATGGGATGCTTGGGTGGCTCCGCAGTTGAGTGTCTGCCTTTGGCTTAGGGCGTGATCCTGGAGTCCCAGGATTGAGTCCCATATCAGGCTCCCTACTGGAATCCTGCTTCTCCCTCTGCCTAGGTCTCCTGTCTCTCATGAATAAATAAAATCTTTAAATCTAATTAAACCTGTAAACCTATACTGTCCAATAAACTAGCCACGAGCCACATGTGACTATTTAATCAAAATTGGAAACTCAGTTTCTTAGTCACACTAGCCATATTTGAAGTGCTGAAGAGTCACATGTGGCTCGAGACTACTATATTGAACAGTGCAGATATAGAACATTTCCTGGTCACAAACGGGGCTGCTCTAGGCCATGGTTTCTCAGCTTCAGTGCTGTTGACACATGGAGCCAGCCAAGTCTTTGGGTGGGAGGGAGCTTCCTGTGTTTTGGAGAATGTTTAGCCATATCCCTGACCTCTACTAAAAGCCAGAAGCACACCCAGTTATGACAACCAAAAACATCTCCAGATATTGCTAAATGTCCTACAGGAACAAAACCACTTCCACTGAGAACCACCACTCTAGACCTGACTTCTAATTTACAGGAAATGCAGGTAATTGAAAAACAAGCTAAAAGAAACTATGAGAAAACAAGGAAACATCCATAATGTGAAACATCCCACATCCCACAAGAAATTGACACAGATTCTTCAAAATAAAGTCAGGAGTACTGTTCTAGATGGAAAGAGTATATGGAGACAAAAACAACAAATGTGTGTAAACCTTGATTGAACCTTAAATAACCAGCTCTGTGAGACTATATATTGGACTCAGTATATTGGACTGTGTAGTAAATGGGATCATTGAACTATTTTTTATTTTTCTAGATGGAATAATAACATTGTGGTTAAGTAGAAGACTACCAGACACCTGAGTGGCTCTAGTTGAGCATCTGTCTTTGGCTCAGGTCATGGTCCCACATCAGGCTTCCTGCTTCTCCCTCTGCCTATGTCTCTGCTCTCTGTATGTGTCTCTCTTGAATAAATAAATAAAATCTTTTTTAAAAGGAGGGGGTGGTCTAGACTCTAGGCTATAAAAATATTTTCCTAATTTTCTTATAGTTTGAAATCCTTATAACAGTATATGTCTTGGTATGTAGTGTAACCTCCAGATGGATAGTTAATATATTATCTTGATTGCAATAGTTTTGTAATTTTTAATATCTGTTTATAGCAGTTAATAGGGATGACTAATGTTTCATCTATTAAATTATTTACCCTAGAACTATTCTATAAAATGGTGCTACTCTCCTTCTCATGTTACAATATAAAAACAAACTTATGAACGGAAAGCTTACATACACCTTGATTCAATCTTAGTCTGGTTCCACAGTCACCTTTCTTTGCTATTGGGAAGACAAGTCTCTCTTCATTTTTGTTTGTTTCATTAAATTCTTGGCTGATCTCTGGCATTTATTCCTCATGTAAATTTCGATATCATTTAGTTATCATTTTACATTTATAAGTTAATCTTGAGAGGACTGTTTTTTCTTTCTTTACATAAATCTTCTCATCCAGTAATTATTTCTATCTTGTTCCATTGCATCTTATAAGATTTCTTTATGTGTATTTTGTCCATTTCTTGTTATATTTATTTCTAACTTTTTGAACTCTCTTCTCCTTATTGAGAATGGAAGTTTTTCCCACTTTTATTTCTACATGAAGCTTATGTGGGGAGAGCGTTGGGTGTGTGTGAGAGGGTGTTGTCTTGTGATGAGTGTACCTGAGAAAATTAAGTTAGTACTGAGTTTTAAAACAGAATATTTTGTGTTTCTATACATAAAACCATTACTAAAGATAGAGATAATCTTATCTCTTTTTTCCCCACTATTTATACTGGTTATTTCTAGAAACCAGAATCTAGAAAGCAGTATTGAATAAACATGGAATATATGAGCAATCCTGCCTTGTTTTGTATTGAATGGAAATTACTTTGGCCCTGTACCTGAAGCTGCCTGGGGCCCTCTGGCCAATTTAGTAGTTGTTAAGCTTTAATAAGCACCCTTAGTCCACATAATTGATTAATTAATCCTTCGTTGTATACCTATAGATCATGCATTCTTTCTTAGGAACAGAGTATTTCTGCATGTTACCAGACCCTCCTGCACAACCCCTGGGAACCAAGAAACCAGACCCCCTTGCACAATCCCTGAGCACTAAAGAACCAGACCCCCTTGTACAAGCACTGAGATAACCTCTGTAGCTGGCACCATTGAGTCTGCACGTAATTCAGAAATGTTATGAAACCACTGTACTCCCTTTACTGATTAACTCTCCTAAACTCCATTAAAAACCTTTGGGCCAGGCAGAAACCTTGGAGTTGGCCTTTAGACAAGAGTTCACCTCCTCCCCAGGTGGCCAGCCTCTTGAATAAAGCTCATATTCTTCTATAAAAACTCATCTCTTGGGATCCCTGGGTGGCTCAGCGGTTTAGCGCCTGCCTTCAGCCCAGGGCGTGATCCTGGAGTTCCCGGATAAGTCCCACATTGGGCTCCCTGCATGGAGCCTGCTTCTCCCTCTGCCTATGTCTCTGCCTCTCTCTCTCTCTCTCTCTCCTTCCCTCTCTCTCTCATGAATAAATAAAATCTAAAAAAAAAAAAAAAACCCCTCATCTCTTGAGTATTGGCTTTTCCAGCAACAAGCAGCCAAATGTGGGTTTCAGTAACACACCCTCAATTAAATGAATCATTTAACAGAATTGTCAAATAAAAGTTATTCTACTGGTGAATAAGGTCTATAGTTTAATATTATGCCAATGTCAACTTCTTGGTTTTTATCATTGTACCATGGTTATGTAAGATGTCACTAAGGGAAGCTGAGTGTACTGATTTTGCAATTTCTGTTAGGTGAGGTCATCAAGATGTGACCACTGGTTGACCCAAGAGCTGGGCCTGGGCAGCTGGTGGCTCCTCACCTTCTCCCCTGTCCTTGGAATGCATGTTCCACTTGCTTTCCCCATTTCCAGAAGCTGCCCCAAGGATATAGACTTGAGATAGAAATGTGGTGTTGAAACTACCTAGGTGGTATACACATCTGAACACGTTAAGGCCTCTATACAAACTTTTAAGATTTAGCATGTGGGTACTGAAAACTACTTGTCTTGAGGCTGCCTAAAACAAACCTCTTAATTCCCTTGGTCCTTAAAACTGCCACCTAACTCTTTGATCTCAGGGGTTGTGAATTCAAGCCTCACACTGGGTGTAGAGATTACTTTTAAAAAGTAAAATCTTGGGCACCTGTTGGCTCAGATGGTTAAATGCCTTCAGCTCAGGTCATGATCTCTGGGTCCGGAGATCAAGCCCCACATTGGGTTCCCTGCTCACTGGGGAGTCTGCTTGTCCCTCCCTCTTCCCAACTGCCCCACCCCCAGTTGGTGCTCTCTCTTTGAAATAAAACATCTTTAAAAAAAGTAAAATCTGGGTAGCCCGGGTGGCTCAGCGGTTTAGCGCCGCCTTCAGCCCAGGGCCTGATCCTGGAGACCTGGGATGAGTCCCGTGTCAGGCTCCCAGCATGGAGCCTGCTTCTCCCTCTGCTTGTGTCTCGAATTAATGAATAAATAAAATCTTAAAAAAAAAAAAAAAAGTAAAATCTTTAAAACTGCTATCTACCAATCTGAAATAGTTTGCCTCTTTTTTGTCTATCCCTACCTTTAGAGTACAGGAGCTGGTTTCAGATGACACCTAGGAAGCTCCCAAGGAGGATGCAAACCAACACTGTTGTGTCTAAAATTATTTCAAAATACAAAGGGTTTTTTAAAAATCATGACTAACTTGGAATGCTATTCAAACCTTGGCAAAGGTAGAGATATTAAGTAGCAAAATGGTCTACTGTGTGTGATGGTCATTTTAATTTTGAGACACCCAAAACTAAATTATTTCCCCCAACACTTGTTCCTGCTTAACCCCATTTCAATAAATGACAATTCCATTATTGTAGTCGCTCAAGTTGAAACCCTTGGAGTTATCTTTCATTCTTTTCTTTTTCTCATAGCCCACTTGTAACCTACCACAAAATCCTGTCAATTCCATGTTCAAAATATAAAGAATATGGGATGCTTGGGTGGCTCAGCGGTTGAGTGTCTGCCTTCGGCTCAGGGCATGATCCTGGGATCTGGGATCAAGTCCCACATCGGGCTCCTTGTGGGGAGTCTGCTTCTCCCTCTATGTCTCTGCCTCTCTATGTCTCTCATAAATAAAATCTTAAAAAAAAAACAAGACAAAATATAAAGAACACAAAAAAAATAGTTATAATTCATCCACATATCACCACCTTTAATACTACTAGACTTCAGGGCTTATCTGCTTCAGCAGCTAGAGTTACCTTGATTAATATGATAGATGGATAGATGATCAAAAGATATGTTTATAGATGACTGATGTATGATAGATGACAGATTAGGTGTCCTTGTGGTATATGTGTTTCTAGATAGATATAAAGAGGGGAAGTGCTAGCTCACGAGGTTTGCTGAGTTTTACTTTTAAAATACATCTAATTATCTCCAAAGTGGTTATTACCATTTATACCCACTCCTATTTGTGTAATAAAGTATCAGTTTTCCCACATATGTGCCTATCATTCAATTTTTAAAATATTTGCCATCCTGGGGCACCTGGCTGGCTCAGGTTGTGAGTTCAAATCTCATGTTCAATGTAGAGCTGACTTAAAAATTTTTAGAAGATTTTATTTATTCATGAGAGACACACAGAGAGAGAAAGAGATGCAGAGACAAAGGCAGAGGGAGAAGCAGGCTTCATGCAAGGAGCCTGATGTGGGATTTGATCCCCAGTCGCCAGGATCACACCCTGGGCTGCAGGCGGCGCTAAACCACTGCGCCACCAGGGCTGCCCTAAAAATATTTTTTTAAATAAAAATATCTGCCATCCTGATGGGAGGAAAATAATGTCTCAGTATTATTTTAATAGAGTTTTCCCTGACTATTCCTGAGAAATTGTTTTTTCATTCATCTAATTTCAGGTCTAATTTTATATCTCAACATGTGAAATCTTTTCCTTTGTTATTTTTATTTTTTTTTTAATTTTATTTATTTATTTATTTACGATAGTCACAGAGAGAGAGAGAGAGAGGCAGAGACACAGGCAGAGAGAGAAGCAGGCTCCATGCACCGGGGGCCCGACGTGGGATTCGATCCCCGGTCTCCAGGATCGCGCCCTGAGCCAAAGGCAGGCGCCAAACCGCTGCGCCACCCAGGGATCCCCATCCTTTGTTATTTTTAACATATCCAACTGATTATACCAGGTAATAGAAAAACCATTTTGTATTTTTTTAAAGATTTATTCATGAGAGACACACAGAGGCAGAGACACAGGCAGAGGAAGAAGCAGGCTCCCTGTGGGGAGCCCAATGCAGGACTGCATCCCAGGATCCTGGGATCACGACCTGAGCCAAAGACAACCATTTTATATTTTTATATATTCTACTTTGCTAATGAAATTTTACAAACTTTAATATTGTTTCAGTTAAGTCTTAGACATACAAAATCTTGTCTTGATCTCTTTATTCTTCTGAAATAAGTTTCTCTCATTTCTGTAAAATATCTTAAAGTTTTGCTCATGACTTTTTTTTAAGAGATTTTATTTATTCATGAGAGACAAAGAGAGAGAGAGAGAGAGAGGCAGAGACACAGGCAGAGAGAGAATCAGGCTCCATGCAGGGAGCCCAATGTGGGACTCAATCCTGGGACTCCAGGATCACGCCTTGGGCCAAAGGCAGGAGGCGCTCAACCGCTGAGTCACTCAGGCGTCCCGTGCTCATATCTTTTTAAACAGTGTTAAACATCAGCAGTAATGGTAAAACAGAATTTTTTAAAAATTTATTATTTACTCATCTGTTAAAAATAATGATTACATAAACATAATAACATAAACATAAAAACATAAACATAATAACATTTTTATTTTGAAAAAATAAGTATATTTTCCAAACCAGAAAATTTAAGGAGTGGCATTATTTGACATTTTTGCATAACTTTAATTTTTGCTTAACAGATAAACAGTTGGACTTTCATATCTGCTTCTACAATCAATCTGTTGTGACTTATTTTAATTGAAGTATATGAAGAAATTCTGCTTCACAAAAACACATAGATGGAAAAGAGTATTTTTACAGCCTCTTCAGATAATTGCGGATAATTTTCTCTGATACTGCACCAAAATCAAGTGGTCATTTCTTAAAGATTAGTTGCATTGAGGAATTTAAAACCACATCAATAAATTTGTCATGTTCTGTCACAAACAAAAATAAATCAAGAATTTAAATGTGAAAAAAAAAATTTAAATGTGAAACTGAACTTCAAAAAAATGAAGACATTGAAGCCAAACACATTTATAATCATTTGTTTGGGAAGGATTTCTTAAACAAGACACAAAAACTCACACCTAGGAAAAGACTAATAAATTTGAGTAAAATTCAGGACCTCTGCCATCAAGACACCATAAAGAGGGAGGAACATTTACAAGCAAAAGTAAAAATTGGTATAAAACATCACACTCCTAAAAAAAAAATAAATAAATAAATAAAAAATAAATAAATAAAAATCACACTCCTAAATATCATGGGGAAATGACAAGGATAGAAAGAAAAATGAGCAAAAACATATATAGGTAATTCCCAGGGGGAAATTCAAACATAGCCAATATTATAAAAAGATGCCCATTCTCATTAGTAATCAGCAAAACACAAAACAATGAGATACAATTTCCTAACTACTCAAAAATATAAAATACAAAAAACATAAAACACAAAACAAATTTTAGCATGTAGATTCTATAGCCAGCGGGTTCATTTTTAGAGTAATTCATATATATGAGCAATGGAAGTTGTACAAGAATGTTTATGGCAGCATTTTTCATAATGGATAAAAGCTGCAAACAACCCAAGAAGGTCTATCCGCTATAGACTGGATAAATAAGCTGTGGAATATTCATACAAAAGTCCCTATGCAGCAATTAAATAAATTAACTACAACTACATGAGACACACAAATACAAGTCAAAAGTATGTCACGTGAGAATGTATAAACATGCTATTCACTTACATAGTGTTTTTTCCCTCCTTGATTTTTTAATAACTTTATTTTGAAATAGTTTTAGAATCACAAGAAGTTACAAAAAGTACAAAGTCCCTATGTACTCTTTAACTAGCTTCCCCTAATGATAATATCTAAACATAACCACAGTACATTCTCAAAACCAGGATACTGGCATTGCTACAATACTATTAATTCATCTACAGACCTCCTCTGGATCTTACCTGTCATTATTTGCACTCTTTTCTTTATGGGGGGTAGATAATACAATTCTGTAGGTAATATATGAGTGATAAAGTTCTATGATATTTTATCACACATATAGATAGGTTCAGGAAACCATTCTCACAATCAGGATATAAAATGGTTCCATCTCTACAAAGAAACCCTCATGTTATGCTTCTCCTATCTTTGGCAGTATGTTGTCATGCAAGAAATTTAATAAATTTAAGAATTGCAATAGTTATTTCATATTGAGAATATCATGAAGATCTCACACATGAGACTTCTAAGGTAGAGCAATCTTCTATCTCTTGGCTTGGTTGATGGGGACAAGTTTATTGCTCTTTATGTATATATTTTAGTCAAATCTTCTCTATTTCCAATTTTCAAAGAAAAATACAGAATAGAAATCACGACTTTAAAATGGTATAAATTAATCCAAAATATTAGGTATCATAATAAAAGATTAGATTGGTTTACAAATAAAAGATATTTTCAGATTGGATTTTTTCATCCAGCTACATACATCCTATTTACAAGAGCCATATCTAAAGCTTAAGTACACAGGTTTGAATGAGAAGAATGGAGAAATACATAACAGATACTAACAACAAAATAAAACTGGCATGGCTTTACTACTAATAATAAATTAATAAGATTAAGGAATTAAAAATCTTTCTCTTTACTATCTCCAATTTTTCTCCTAGTTTGTCCTGAACCCATTTTAATCAGGTTTTTGTGGGCAATATGTCACAGAATCAACTTTGACAAGGTCATCAAGGACTTATATTCATATTTTGGTATTTATTGTCAAATTCAGCCAGAAAAAAGGGAAAATGGTCAAGGAGGACTGGGTATGGAGTCTCAAACCTCAGCACAGTCAGGTTTGGGCCAGGCCAGTGCGGGGGTTTTCAGGCCACAGGCATCACTAGAAGAGCCCTACTACCCACAGGAATGGGCTTGCACTATTACTCCTGCCATGCTTAGTCACTGCTAGGAGTAATTTTAGCACAGCACCAGAGGTAGGTCCTAGAATGGGTAGCAACCAGTGCCATCAGCCAACTACGCCCCCAGATATTCACCCAAGAGGCAGGTTCTCATGGCTGCCACACTAGAAGTAACTGTACTGAGCTGGGATTAATAAAAATTAAGAGTAATAAAAAAATTCCTAGTAGCTCCCCCACTATGAAATTATAATCCTTTAGGATTGTAATTGAAATAAAAATCCTTGAGGATTTTTTTTTAAAGTTATCTTTTTTTTCTTAATGTAACATGAGTCTAGAAATAAGCAGTTCAGGGCTGGTGGAATATTCATACAAAAGGACAGCAAAGAAACCCCCTGGGGAGCAAGGAGCCTTATGTTCTGGATGCACCATCCTTACCTGCAGCTTTTGCCCACTGGTTACAAAGTAACCTCCTTCCAACTCCAGGCTCTGTATCCAGTTTCTAGGCGGAAAGGAGGAGGAAGGACCATGAACAAAAAGTGAAAATAACAAGCATGGGACTGTCCCTTTTTCAAGAGCTTTCCCAGAAGCTGCACCAGTGACTCTGCCTACCTGCCATGGGCCAGGGTTCTGGGACATGACCATTCCTTCAGGAAAGACTAAGAGAGAAAGTTGGTTAGGTTTTTGCTTTTGTTTGGTTGGTTTGTTGTTTTTATGGTAAACACTAACAACTTGAGCAAAACCCAAGTTCTAAGAGTAAGAAGAATGAGGAGAAGGGATATAGACAGAGCCAGCAGTATCTGCTACACTGGGCCAGAGAGAAAGTCCCTACAAATGCCAAAGAATCCATATCCTAAAGATCACGGACTCTGACCACAAAGCAATTAGATATGAAAAACAAGACAACTAAGAACTCCTGGCACTGAATCTTGAAAACATATTCCTGAACAACTCATGAGTCCAAGAAGTCGTAAAAAATGGAAATGAGAATATTTACAACCAAGCCATAATAAATAAAAAATATTACCTATCACAACTTGTTCAAAAGATGAGAGGGCATTTAGAGGGATAGGAGTGTTCTTGAGTATTTAAATTATGAAAGAAAAAAACAAAATGAATTAGAGGTCCACCTCAAGAATGCAGCACAAAGGCAATCCCATGTTCACAACATGGACATGGCCTCTCTCCCTCAGAACCAGTTCTCTTATGAACAGCAAGTGAAGATCACACTTGAAGACCTTCCATATTCATTATACTAACAAGACTTTCCTATGTGTCCTCATGTGTTTCATACAAGAATGAGTGCTTGTGAAGGCTTTCACACCTTCCTCTGTGGGGGGAAAAAAAAGTACAATTTTTCTGCACAGGTATACAGTTCCTGCCCTGATTCTTTTAAGTCAAATCAAGTGACTTTTGCCAGATGGCTCTATTAAGTGTATATTATCCCAGAGCTTACTTAACACCTAAGAATTCTTAAAATCATTTTTGTAACTAAATTATGTTCCAAATCCTCAATACAGGATGTTTATGGGGTGGGAGAAATTTGATTATAGTTTGGTGCTAGTAACATTATTTTGCTAATGTTAAATTTCATGAGCATATTAATGATATTTTGATTATAGAGGAAAATGTGTGTGGGAAGGCAATTCTTCATGGTTAGCTCATGTGTGCACATCTTACTCTGTTCTTGGAGGAAGTTTATATAACATTCTTAGAACAGAGGGCAGGTTTTTTGTTAGTGTGATAATGTCTCCCTCTGGGGCAAACAACAAGCAGGTTTATTTGCAGCTCCTTAGAAAAGGTTGGGGCTCCAAGCTGTGACACAAACCTGCTTCATGTCACCCTTGTAGGACTTGGGAATCAAGAAGAATTGACAGGAACATGAAGCTTGTACTTTCTGCTGTGCCGTAATAAAGTCCTCGGTCTCTTACCCAGAAGTCTGGTGTCTTTGGCCAACATCCATGAAACTGTGGCAGGCTAACTTGCTAGCCTATAAGTAGGGGAGAATCTCAGACATTTGAGTTCCTGACAACGTCCTTGTTCTTAGGACAATTGTTAAAGAAGTCTCATGTCTATAGTGGCTCATACATAAAATTATACACAAGCGAAAAAAGCTCTGTCAAAAAATGTTGACAACTGGTGCATCTATGTGAAGGAATGGACTTTGGGAAAATTTTCCCAACCAGAATTATGAAGCTACCATATCCTTGAAACAACAAAAAAGTACAACATGAGAAAGAAAAACTGCAAGCCAATCTCACTCAAAGATGTAAAAATCCTAATATACTAGCAAACCAAGAACAGTCATATGCAACGGATATGTGATGGCCAAGTTATCCAGGAATGCAAAGTTAATTTCACAGTGAAAAATCAATTAATTTACCACAAAAACATGTTAGAGATGTTACATGTATTCATTCATTCATTCATTCATTCATTCAACAAATACTTATTGAGTGCCTACCATGTGTCCTACCATTGTTCTAGGGGTTTTGAAATACATCAGTGAACAAATATTATTATTCAGGAGATGCCAAACAAACATTTGATAAAAGTCAACATCTGTTCATGAGAAAGAATGCCAACATCCTAGGAAAAAGAAATTTCCTAATTCCCAGTAAAGTCATCTACAAAAATGTTACAGAGAACACCACACTTAAAGATGAAATACGAAAAAAAAAATGCCCTTTAAATCAGGAAGAAGAGTGCCTAGGACTGTTTCTAGTCAATATGGTTCAAGCCTCAGCCAGAGACCGTCAGGCAACAAAAGCATAAGAAAGGTATCCTAATTAAAGAGGGGCAGAGGCAATCTGCCTGTATCGGTAGATATGATTATCTACAGAAAGCCTCAAAAGATCTACATATCAGTTATTAGAATGAGAGTATAGCAAGTTTGCTACAAGCCAAACTCAACATACAAAGAGAATTATGAGGACCAGTAAGATACATATACCTCTAGGCCTTCTCCAGAAACCTTACATCCTGATTTAGCTTGAAGTACCCACAGCCTATGAAAGAAAACCATTCAAGATCTCACAAAAAGTCCAAAAAGACTTCTAAGGAACACAAGGAAAAGAACCAAATAAGGAAGTGTGATATTGAAACTACTGAGTAAAAGGAGGAAAACTCAGAAAAACGTGACCTCGCCAAGCTAAATAAATATCTCACCTGAATCCCAGTAAATGAGTTAAAGAGGCTCATGCTCTTCAGTCATGCATCTATTCCGAAAAGGATTCATCAGTTGAACCCACACATCATTTGAGAAAAGACAATGCTGTTGTCCCTACAAAGAACCCCAAAATTGCAAGGATGACTTCAAAGCTAAGTATTATGAATATATCCTACCACAATGGAGACTGTAGCTAGATTTATCAAAACAAATGCACAATGGAATCTCCTTTTATAGGAGCTTTAGTGAGATATCGTTTACATACCATAAAACTCAACCATTTTAAATGTACAATTCAAATGACTTTAGTGAACTTAGTTGCACAACTATCAGGACAAACCAGTTTTAGAACATTACTATCAGGGGATCCCTGGGTGGCGCAGCGGTTTGGCGCCTGCCTTTGGCCCAGGGCGCGATCCTGGAGACCCGGGATCGAATCCCACGTCGGGCTCCCGGTGCATGGAGCCTGCTTCTCCCTCTGCCTGTGTCTCTGCCTCATTCTCTCTCTCTCTCTCTCTGTGACTATCACAAATAAATAAAAATTAAAAAAAAAAAAAAAGAACATTACTATCAACCCAACAAGATCCTTCATGCCTGTTTATTTAGGTTCCCACCCCTAGCCTAGGCAAACACAAACCTACTATCTGTCTCTATGGCTTTGCCTATTCTGGATATTTCATATAAATGAAAATCATACAATATGCGGTCCTTTGTGACTGGTTTCTTTCACTGAGCATAAATGTTTTCAAAGTTCACCCATGTTGTAGCATGTGTCAGAACTTCATTTCTTTGTATTGCCAAATATTGCATTGTATGGATAACTAACTTAAGTATTTTGTTTACTTATTCTCCAGTTTATGGAGTTTCAGAGTTTCCTCGTTTGGCTATTATGAACATGTATGGGCAAGTCTTTGCATGGACATATCTTTTTATTTCTCTTGGGAAGTCAAATGGCAACTTTAAGAAATTGTCAAACTTTTTCAAGGTGACCCACATCATTTTACAATCCCATCAGCAATGCATATTCTCTGAATGTTGGAGGCTGCTTTTTTCTGGTCCTTCCTTTCCTTCAAGATCCATGTTTGTCAATATAAACAGGTTTTATTGGATATTGAGAAGCCAATGTCCACACTTCACATGTTTAAGAAAATAATAAAAATTTAAATATATGTATATTTATAAAATGTATAAAACTTTGAGAGACATTAGAGAATGACTAAATAAATGAAGATCCTGAGTTTAAGGTCTGAAAGATTTAACGATTCTACCAGTACTGATTTAATGAGATGCTAGACATGATACCAATATGATTTTTTGTGGAATTCTGCAAGCTTATTGTAAAATACATATGAAGAAATGAAACAGACGAGAGAATCTACTCTTGAAAAACAAGTTGTAGGGATCTATCTCCTATCTCTCAGATGTTAAAAAATTGTATAGTTATTAAAGATGGTGCTATATTGATACAGGATTAACAAATTGATTATAACAGTATGGAAGGCCCAGAAACATAAAAACATGCATACAGCATGTTAAATTGGACCCCTCCTGACACCACAAATAAAATATCAATAACAGATATGAAAATATTTTAAAAGACATTTCAGAAGGATTTTTTAGAAACATTTTGAAAGATAAGAGAATAGAACATATTTATGACTGCATGTTATTGTCCCAACACAATCAGCCAAAGACCACCAGGGACAAACAAAGTCAGAATTATTGGCTCACTGCAACAAGAGAGACCACACACCTGAGGAACCATGGGTGTCCTACCAAACAAAGAAAGCCCTATGATATTATAAAATCAAGGGGAAGGAGAAAGTTCAGGTGAAATCTTTTTTTTTTTAATTTTTTATTTATTTTATGATAGTCACACAGAGAAAGAGAGAGAGAGCAGAGACACAGGCAGAGGGAGAAGCAGGCTCCATGCATCAGGAGCCCGATGTGGGATTCGATCCCAGGTCTCCAGGATCGCGCCCTGGGTCAAAGGCAGGTGCCAAACCGCTGCGCCACCCAGGGATCCCTGAAATCTAAATGAAGTAATATTTTGATAAGCTCAGAAAAGTGACATTGTGAGTTAAAATATAATAGAAACTGTATTTAGAATTAAACTAAAATGAAAATACCTTAGATTGATGGATATCTATGGCCTTAGATGCTTTTTTTTTAAAGATTTTATTTATTCATAGAGATGCAGAGAGAGAGAGAGAGAAGGGAGAGAGAGAGAGGCAGAGACACAGGCAGAGGGAGAAGCAGGCTCCATGCAGAGAGCCTGACGTGGGACTCGATCCAGGGTCTCCAGGATCATGCCCTGGGCTGCAGGCAGCGCTAAACTGCTGTGCCACCGGGGCTGCCCGCCTTAGATGCTTTTATTCACAAACACAATCTGAAAACTAATGAGTTAGATTTTCATTTTGGGGATAAGACCCTAATGAAAGCAATTCCACGTTTATTACACTCATAAGGTTTCTCTCCCACTCTGAACTTCCCTGTACAGAAACTGAAGTCCCAATGGAGGGCTTTCTCATACCAATGATATTCACAGAGTTGCTCACATGCAAGATCGATGAGACTTTCCCATGTGCTTCCAATCCTAGAGCTTCTCTCCACTGTTGAGAGAACTCCACTCCCTGTGGGGTGGGTGACCTACTGAAGTTTCCTACAATAGCTGCACTGGTAAATCTCCCCTGTATGTACCCTCGTGTGGGCAGTCAGGTTAGAGCTCCTATTGAAGGTTTTTCCACAGTTGCTGCAATAGTAAAACTTCCTCCCCATAATGGGTTCTCACGTGCACCATCAGATGGAATTTCCTACTAAAGGCTTTGCCACAATCATCACACAGATAGTCCCTACCTGGTATGCATTCTCATGCATGGTCAGGTTCCTGTTCCTGACAAAGTCTTTCCACAGTCACTGCATTTATACAGCTTCTCCCAATTCTGTATCCTCTGGAATATAGCAAGGCTTAAGCTGGATCTGAAGAATTTCCCACATTGGTTAAACTCATACGGTTTCTCTCCTGTGTTGAGTTTGCACATGTGCCATAAAGGACAAGTGACAACCAAAAGTTTTCCCACACTGAAAACATTCATAGGGTTTCTTGCCAGCCTGAGATCACACATGGATGGGTCCCAAGGATTGAAGGATAACTAAACACTCTCCCACATACTTTACATTCATTTCATTTCTCGCCTTTGTAATTTCTCTTGGACGAAACAAGGTTAGAATTCCTTCTCATGGCTTTTCCACACTCACGGTACTCATGGGGTTTCTCTCTGGGTTGAGTTGGTGCCTGTTAGTTAAGGGATAAGTGGCATCTAAAGGCTTTCTCACTTTCACTGCACTCATGGGGATTCCTCTGCCCCCATAGAAAGTCTGTGCTGAAAAAAAAAACAACCCAACAACAAATTCTTACATTAGAAGTTGCTACCATTTTCAAAGCATATGTACTGCTTCTGCCCTGTTTGAGTTCTTTCAAATGTTAAGGGGAATGCTTTGCAACAAGGTCCCATCATAGTTATGACATTCATAACCTTATGTAGGTTTGTCCTGATAATTACTTTAAAAAACTGAATTATATATCAACATTCATCAAGTCATATTAATGGATATGCTTACTTGTAGCAACTCTCCATAAATACTGAAATTGGTTTAGGATGTTTCCCAAATTCATGATACTCAAAGACCCTCTCTTAAGAAACAACTTATTTTGGGTGAAGGTCACCGTTCCAAGTGTCTCTCCTGGTGGTTGTGCTCTTCTTCTGTGACACAGCAATCCTAGACTTCTACTGCAGAGAACCAGCTATGTATCCTCATGAGTCTTACCATTGTCCTGACAGTAGTTTGGTTTTTTGTTTTGTTTTGTTTTTGTTTTTTTCTGCTCTGCAGTGGTCTCTTTGGTTTTAAGTTGAAACTCTGGGTCTGAAATTAATGGGGGAGAGGAGGACAAACAAATTTAAGTTCATGAAAAAATAAAGGTAAATAAAAACAGTGACAAAGAACCAGGCCCTTACAGCTTTTTTTTTTTCATAGACTGACCCTAAACATAAGTCAATGTGACTGGAAAGAATGCCCCAGCAGTTGGATAGTCTTTAAAGATTTCAGCAATGTGAAGAATTTGACAGGTACACCTGGATGGCTCGGTTGTGTCTGCCTTTAGCTCAAGTCCTGATCCCAGGGTCCGGAGATCAAGCTTCTCCCTCTACCTATGTCTCTGCCTCTGTGTGTCTCTCATGAATAAATAAAGTCTTAAAAAAAATTAGACAGTGACAGGAACAAGGGATGGATATGCTAAGAAATGATTTTGCCCAAAATGAAATAGATGGCTGCTAAAAGCCTGATAGAGGGCACTATCAGGCAAGCAAAGTTTAGGGACAGTAGAAAAACGGACAAATAAGTGGGGCCATGTTCCAAAAAAACTTTATTTACAAAGTGGAAAAATGTTCAGAAAAAAGTGCCTGAGTTTGAGATTTTGGGGGAATAATATACTTTGTATTCTTTTCATAAACTTGGGCAATTGACTTGCTAAACCTCTCTGAACTTGAGGACCCTGGACAGGCACAGGAGTTTGCCAGCCTTCCTCATGAGCAACAAGGCCCACAGGCTTCTTTCTTGACAGTGAGAGACAGGACTCCCTGGCCTTTTAGGAAACCTGTGTGCATGCAGGCATTTGCTTTGTTTTCCTGTGGAATCATGGCTCATGTGATGCACTGAAGGTAAAGCATAAATAGATTTGTATAATTTATAAAATATATGCAGAGAGGTATGTGGAAGCATTAAAAATGACTGTTAGGTAAAGGACTTGAATAGATATTTCCCCAAAGGAGACATACAGATGGCCAATAAGCACATGACAAGAAGTTCAATATCACTCATCATTAGGGAAATGTAAATCAAAACCATGAGATACCACTTCATATCCACAAGGATGACTATGATCAGAAAATAAAAATAAGTGCTGGTAAGGATTTGGAGAACTTAGAACGCTTGCTCATTGCTGATGGTAATATGAAACAGGCAGCCACTGTAGAGAACAGTTGGGTGGTTCCTCAAAAAGCTTAACATAGAATTACCATATGATTCAGCAATTCCATTTCTGAGTATATACCCAAAAGAACTGAAAGCAGAAACTTGAACAGAAATTTGTAAACTAGGGATGCCTGGGTGGTTCAGTGGTTGAGCGTCTGACTTTGCCTCCGGAACTCTGGGATCGAGTCCCATGATGGGCTCCTGCATGGAAGCCTGCTTCTCCTCCCTCTGCCTATGTCTCTGCCTCTGTGTCTCTCGTGAATAAATAAATAAAACCTTTAAAAAAATGAAATTTGTAAACTAACGTTCACAACAGCACGATTCACAATAGTCAAAAGGTGGACAACCCAAATGTCCATTAACAGATAAATGGAGAAACAAAATGTACATACTGAAGGCTAAATAACATTACAGTTATTATTATATATTATAAAATGATAGAATAAATATAAGTACATATAGTCATATTTACACTTATATTAAATATAAATATACATTTACATCTTATAAAATATATAATTATAGATATACAAAATGCAAATATAAAAAATATATAAAATAAGCAAATAAATATCACATAAATATATCACATAAAATATACAAAATATATCACATAAAATATACAATATAACATGATATAAATATATATAAGTATGTTACTATAATATATATAATGTAAATATACTATTTAACCTTAAAAAGGAAGGAAATTCTGATACATGCTATAACATGCATGTATTTTACAACATTATGCTATGTGAAATACTCTCTCTGGACACAAAGGAACAACATTGCAAGATTCCACATATATGAGCTACCTACAATAGTCCAATTCATTGAGAAAGAAAGGTTAATAGAGAGTACCAATGAGAAACAAACAAGGGGTGGTGGAAAGGGAGGTGGGCTGGGGGTGGGGGTGACGGGCACTGAGGGGGGCACTTGATGGGATGAGCACTGGGTGTTATGCTATATGTTGGCAAATTGAACTCCAATAAAAATATTAAATAATTAATTTTAAAAAAGAAAAGAGAGTACCAATGGCTGGGAGTGAGGGTTACGAGGAGTTTTTTTTTAAGATTTTTTAAAATAAAAATTAAAATAAATGTATTCATTTGAGAGAGAGAGAGAACATGAGCAGGCAGGGAAGAGGCAGAGGGAGAAGCAGACTCCCTGATGAGCAGGGAGCCTGATGTGGGGCTTGATCCCAGGACCCAGAGATCATGACCTGAGCCAAAGGCAGATGCTTAACCACCTGAGCCACCCAGGCGCCCCAGGGAGTTATTTTTTTTTTTTTTTTAGATTTACTTGAGAGAGAGAGAATGCACATGCACACTCAAGTAGGGGGAGGGACAGAGGGAGAGACTCTTCAAGCAGATTCCCCACTGGGGAGCCCACCAGGGCTTGATCTCACCACCCTGAAATCACAACCTGAACCAAAGCCAAGAGTTGATCACTTATCCAACCAAGCTATCCAGGTGCCCCTAGCGAGTTATTTTTAATGGGAACAGTTTCATTTGGGGATGATAAAGTTTTGGAGATGCGTGGTGGTAATCGTTGCACAATAATGTGAATGTACTTAATGCCAATGAATAGTACCCTCAAAAAAGGATAAAGAAAATTTTTATGGTATGTACATTTTATCACCATAAAAAACAAAAAAACAAAAAAACAAACAAAACAACAACAACAACCAAAAAAAAAAAAAAAAAACGACAGCAAGGCCACATTGCCATCAGTTAACACCGGAGGCCTCTAGAGAAAAGCATGACACTACGTTTTATGTGCACTTGTCCAGGAGAATCTGAAGGGAAACATTTTTACTCCATAGTTTTCTGAATTATTTCAATGTAAACAACAAAAACAACATATCCATGCATCACTTGTGTAATCAAGAAAAATTAAAGTCAGGGCACATGTGTGGTTAAGCACCTGCCTTTGCCTTGATTCATGATCCCAGGGTCCTGAAATCCAGCCCCACATCAGGCTCCTTGCTCAGCAGGAGTCTGCTTCTCCCTCTCCCTCTGTTCTTTCTCCTCTTTCTCTCTAAAATAAATAAAGTATTAAACAAAAAATTTTATCTTTAAAAAATATGATTTTTTAAAAAGAAAAAGTACAAAAATACCACACATAGCTGAAAGCATCACCTCTGCACACAGCTAATCTCACTGATCCAAGTGACTTTTACCACCTCACCTCCCCCACACACACCAAACACCTTTCATCTGGAGCCCTGCCAACAGCCTACTCTAGACCCACTCATTACTGACTACAGATTCATATTTCATCTATTCTCCAGCTTTCTTTTCAACCAAGGAAGAGATTTTTATTTTATTTTCAAAGATTCATCTATTTATTTGAAAGAGCTGAAGAAAGAAAATCTCAAGCAGACTCCCCACTGAGCACAGAGCCCAACACCGGGCTCCTTCTCACAACCCTGAGCTGAAACTAAGAGTTGGATGCTCAACCAGCTGAGCCACCCGGGGGCCCCGGTTAGTTTTTAAATCAAACATCTGTGGCCTTAGGAAAGGCACCCACATACATTACCCTACATTGAGATTTTGTTTTTGTTTTTTTTATTTTTTTTAATTTTTTATTTATTTATGATAGAGAGAGAGAGAGAGAGGCAGAGACATAGGCAGAGGGAGAAGCAGGCTCCATGCACCGGGAGCCTGACGTGGGATTCGATCTGAGGACCCCGGGATCACGACCGGAGCCAAAGGCAGACGCTCAACCTCTGAGCCACCCCAAGAAAAATTCTTAAAAGGTAAATATGAGGGGATCCCTGGGTGGCTCAGTGGTTAATGTTGATAGGCCGACCCTCAGCCCCTGAGCCACCAGGCGCCCCTCATTTTATTTCCTTGATTACACTCACTTATCGGCACTCACGTTATATTCCTGAGGAAGCCTTTTCCCAAACGAATTTATCAAACGTAATTAACTGGAAAAAAAAAAAAGTTTTAAGAGATTCTCAGCTCAATTCTCACAAAAGCAAGCCGCGAGTAAACTTCTCTGGCATTAGGAAGGCAGAAGGGGACGTCCTTGATGTGAATTTCACCAAGACCTGTTCCCCCGCCAAAGCCAACGGCCTCCGCAGCTCAGGAAAACCGCAGGACGCCAAAAGAGGACCAGCCGCCGACAGGTGACCGCCCAGCCCGCGAGGCCCCGCCCCCTCCCCGAGGGACCGCCCCGCGTGACCACGCCCCCTGGCACGCCGTTGGCCCGCCCTCACTAAGGCCCCGCCTCCCCGGCCCCCTGCTCTCGCCCGGGGCACCATTTATCCCCCTCACTGAGACCCCGCCTTCCGGGAGCCCCGCCTCCAGGGACCCCGCCCCCCGGCTCCCGCCCGGGACGCCATTTATCCCCCTCACTGAGACCCCGCCTTCCGGGAGCCCCGCCTCCAGGGACCCCGCCCTCCCGGCCCCTGTTTGCTCACCCTCACTGAAGCCCCGCCTGCCCAGAGCCCCGCCTCCTCACTTTCGTCGACGCCCCGCCCTCTAGGGGGGCCCTCCTCCCAGCTCCCGGCGGGACCTTGCACCTGCAGCGGGTCTTCTGTGCTGGAAGCAAATAACGACAAAAACCGTGGTGCGGTTACAGGGAAGATGGCGGCCGCCCCGGGACGCGCACCCCGCTTCCGGTCTCGGGGCTTGGAAAGTAGAAGGCCCCGGCAGGGCCCGCGGGAGGGGCGGCGGCTGCGTCCTCTGGCCTCCGTGCGGAAGCCCTAGGTCGCCCCCGCTTCCATCCCCCCCACCCCTCCTCCGCTCCACTCTCCCCTTCCACCCTTTCCCTCTCCACCCCTTCCTCCCCTGCCCTCCGCCTCCCGTACGGGGTGGGGGCGGGACCAGAATGCTCCGGAGTCTTGTGGGGGGAGCCCGGTCCCCTCCACCCCGCACCTGCCCGGCAGCTTCCGCTCAAAAAATACTGTTCTCTTGAGTTCTCGCAGCTGGCTTCAAGGATGTACTAACCTTAGGGGTGCTTTGTTATGCAGCAGTAGATAACCGATACATCCCCTCTCACGATTCTTTTTCTTTTTTAAAGATATAGGGCAGCCCGAGTGGCTCAGCGGTTTAGCGCTGCCTTCAGCCCAGGGCCTGATCCTGGAGACCCGGGATCGAGTCCCACATCGGGCTCCCTGAATGGAGCCTGCTTCTCCCTCTGCCTGTGTCTCTGCCTCTCTCTCTCCCTCTCATGAATAAATAAATAAAATCTTAAAAAAAAAAAGATATTGTTTACTCATTCACGAGACACAGAGCGAGAGGGAGGCAAAGGGAGAGGCAGGCTCCTCTTGGAAGAGAGAGGCTGACGCTGGTCTCCATCCCAGGACCATGGGGTCACAACCTGAGCGGAAGGGCACATGCTCAGCCCAAAGAGCCACCCAGGTGCCCCCTCCTCACTCTTCTTGAAAAACACTCTTGTCCGTTCTCAGTAGTTTTTCAGTATTATCTTTGAGTCTGTCTTACATTTCCCATTAATCTTGGGATTGATGACTTTATTTAAACTTGTCTGTTTTTATATGACAAATAATAAAGGATGTTTAGATTTAGGTATGAACAGGTTTAGATCTTTTATGTATCGCGTTTGCTGGTTTTAGTTTGATGTAGTTACCCTCATTTCCCTCAGTAATGCTTTTCCTTTCATTCATTCATCAACTTGAGTCATACCTTCAGAACTTTATTTTTTGGGGGGAAGAGGACAGATGGTAGAACAAACATGCAAGAAAACATGTCGGTGCCACATTGGAATATTTCTAGTATATTTACAAACTGAATCCTGTAGAGATTCATTAGTTACTTTTTAAAAAAGATTTTATTTATTCGAAAGAAACAGAGAGAGAGACAGAGACATAGGCAGAGAGAGAAGCAGGCTCCACGCAGGGAGCCCGATGTAGGACTAGATCCCAGGACTCTAGGACCACGCCCTGGGCCAAAGGCAGGCACCAAACCGCTGAGCCACCCAGGGATCCCCTCATTAGTTATTTTTAAACCATGTTTTAAAAATAAGAAATACTATTTTTAAAAAGTTTTGACCTTAAAAATAAAGCTTATTTTACCAGCAAAATTGGGTTCATTCAGAAATAGCCAAGAATTACAATTTGAGACAAGCAAACTGTGGCAAAAACCATAGGCTAGTCCAGCAAAGGAGAGGAATGTTATTCACGGAAAAGAAGGAATAAGCTAGGAGAAGTTGTTTTGAACAAAAGTCAATTGGATAAAAGCAAGATTTGAGAGTGATGAGGAGTTTCTCATTGGCTAAGTTGCCTGGGGAGTCAATTTCTTGTAGGAGACGCAATGCACATCTTTTCCTATTTGGGACCTGGAATTGCCAGTTCTTCCTATGGTTAACGTGACATGGTAGAGCCTGAGACCTAGCTCTTCTGGCCTCCTGACTCCACTTTAGTGAGGTTTCCTTTTATTAATTTTCACAACAGGAAACAAATTTATAGTTTAAATTTTATTTTATTTTAAAAAATCTTATTTATTTATTTATTTTTATAAATTTATTTTTATTGGTGTTCAATTTGCCAACATACAGAATAACACCCAGTGCTCATCCCATCAAGTGCCTCCCTCAGTGCCTGTCACCCAGTGATCTTATTTATTGTTAAAGGTTTTATTCTTATTTAATTTTTTAGAGAGGAAGAGACAGAATCTTCAGTAGGCTCTATGCCCAGCACAGAGCCTGACCTGGGCTTGACCCCAAGATCATGACCTGAACCAAAACCTAGAGTTGGACACTTAAGGACTGAGCCACCCAGGCACCCCCCAAAGATTTTGTCTTTAAGTAATCTCTACAACTAACATGGGGCTCAAATTTACAAGCCCAAGGTCAAGAGTAGCACTCCACTGACTGAGCCAGCCAGGTGCCCCAAAATTTTATTTTTAAGTTATCTCTACATCTAACATGGGGCTCAAACTTACAACCCCAAGATCAAGAGTTGCATATTCCACTGACTGAGTCAGCCAGGTGGCCCTAGAGTTTAAATTTTAAACAACTTTTAAAATGAAAACCCCCCACAACCCATGTACCCTTTCTCAATCACGAACTCCTGGCTCCCCACTTAAAAAAGGAGCAATATCCTCATTTTCTATGGTTACCACTTCTTTGCCTTTTTTTATACTTGTACCACCTAAGTATTCATTTCTGATTACTACAGTTTAATTTCATATGTTTTTGGCTTACAGAAAATGAATCATACAGGGTTTTTTAAATGTTTTGTGGGATTCATGCATATTACTGTGTATACTTCTGTTCATTCATGATAATGTATAGTATTACATTATTACTTTGAATATGCTGCAGTCTATTTCCCATTTTAGTGATGATGGGCTTTAAATTGTTTCTAGTTCGGGGCTGTTTCAGATCGTGCTTATCTGAATATTCTTGTACTAGTATGTATCTCTTGATGCCTGTGTGCAAGCATTCCTATTTTTTTAAGCACTCCTATTGTATACATTTCAAAGAATAGAATTAAAAGAGTCCCTGGGTGTACATATCCTCCACCATAATTGATGTGTTTTCTAAATGGATTATATTAGTTTTCCGTGCTGTTTAACAAAGTACTATAAACTCTGTGGCTTACAACATAATCTCAGTTTCTATGATTTAGCTAGGTTATCTGTGTTAGAGTTTCACAAGGCTGAGTTCAGGCTATCCAGGGCCAGGTCTTCATTAGTTACTCAACTGGGGAATAAGGATCTACTCTAAACTCCATCAGCTTATTGGCAAACTTAATTTCCTTTTGGCTGTACTATTTGACCAGAACAAAGGCAAGAGAAATGTAGCTAAAATTAAGTCTCCTTACAACTTGCAGCCCACTAATAAATCCCTGAGATATGCAGAGCATTGACATTCCTCAAGGCTGTTTGGCTGTTTTATTACTGATGTCTCATTAGAGACTAAAAGCAACCTTATCTTAATAGCTAGCCCTCCAAGAAGGCTAAAGACCTTGCTTTTAACATGCACAAATTCCTTAGAGACTTACATTATCCCTAACCCCCACCAACTAAAAAGTATACAATCAATTACTCCTCATAATCGCAGTGCAGCTCTTTCTGCCCATAGGTTCCCATGCTATGATAAAAGCACCTTTTTGCACAAGAAGGTCTCAAGAATTCTTATTTGTTCACTGGCTCCACATCACTATTCATGAAAGCCTGCTTCTTCAATGCCAGCAATAGAAAGGAAGACTCTAGGGATGACAGTCTGCTAGCAAGTTTTATATAATGCAGTATAATTACAACAGTGGCATCCCATCATCTCTGCCATATTATATTGGTTAGAAAGAAATGATTGTGCAAATGTATACTCCCACACAGTGCATGAGCATTACTGTTCTGCATCCTTATCCATACTTGGTATTGTCAGCCTATAATTTTCAGCACTGTATTAGGTGTGTACTAGCATCTCCAGATGGTTTTATTCCCATTACACAAATCACTGAAACTGAGCATCTTTTCATATGTTTATTGTTTGGAAACCTTTTGTGAACTGCCTACTCAAGGCTCTCACACTTTTTTCCTTTGGAATTTTTGTCTTTTTCTTTTTTAAAAAAATATTTTGTTTATTAATTCATGAGAGACAGAGAGAGAGAGAGGCAGAGATACAGGCAGAGGGAGAAGCAGGCTCCATGCAGGGAGCTCGATGTGGGACTCCATCCCGGGACTCCATCCCAGGACTCCAGGATCATGCCCAGGGCCAAAGGCAGGTGCTAAACCACTGAACCACCCAGAGATCCCATTCTTCTTATGATAATGTAGAAGTGTTCCATTTACCTGGACAGCAGTTCTTTTTCAGATATATATATTTCATATATTTTATCCCTCATTATAGCTTATTTTCCCTTTCATAATGGTGACTTTTTAAAGATTTATCTATTTATTTGAGAAAGAGAGAGAGAAAAAGAGCAGTGGGGAGGACCAGAGGGAAAGGGAGAGAGAGAGAATCTCAAGCAGACTCCCCACTGAGCTTGCTGAAGCAGGGCTCAATCTTAGGACCCTGAGATCATGATCTGAGCTGAAATCAAGAGTCAGATACCTAACTGACTGATCCAACCAGGCATCCCATGGTTTCTTTTTGATAGAGTTCTTTACTGCCAACAGATCTGTCTTTAATGTTATGGTTTCTATTATTTCCTTATCTATAAATTGCCTATATCCATGCCAGTTTTTTTAAAGATTTTATTTATTTGAGAGAGAGTGAGCATGAGAGAGAGAGAGAGAGAGAGAGAGAGAGCGAGCATGAGCAGGGGGAAAGGGTAGAGGGAGAGGGAGAAGTAGACTCCACACTAAGCAGGGAGCCCAATGCGGAACTTGATCCCAGGACCTTGAGATCATGACCCAAGCTAAAGGCAGACACTTAACCAACTGAGCCACCCAGGCACCCTCCATGCCAATTTTCTATTGAATTGCTTGCCTGTTGTCATTGACACATAGGAGTAAGTGGTATTTCCTGGATTTATTCCTTCATCTTTTTTTATATTACATATGCCTTCTGGCTTGCTTCCTATATTTCAATTCTATATTAAATTTTGATGCAGCCAGATATTTTTTGTATTTACATATTTTCTTGAGAGTGAGTGTGCCCAAGAGGTGGGGGAGGGGGGAGAGAGAGAGTCTTAAGCAGGCTCCACACCCAGTGCAGAGCCAATATCATGCTCAATCCCAGAACCCTGAGATCATGACCTGAGCTAAGTCAGGAGTCAGCCACTTAACCAGGTGAGCCACCCAGGCGCCCCTCCTTTTTTATTTACATCTTAAACAGGATTTCCATAAACAATATATCCCCCAAGTGTATTGATTGAGCTTTCTCCCTAATAATTTAATATCCAAATTTTCAAGTATATTGCAATTTTTAGGAATTTCATAGTTACACCTTATGAGCATCACCTAGATTGTACCATTAGCATTTTCCTATAAATGCATTATCACATATTTATCCATCCTTCCATCTACCCATCCAACTTTTTTTACATGATTTTCAAAGTAACATTTGACATCAGTACCTATCTTCCCGTATTTTTCAATATATATATATCAACTACAGCTTAATATTTGCATACAACATTTTTTGAGGAAAAATTTACATAAAGTGAAATTAAATCTAAAGTGTATGTTACTTGAGTTTTGATAAATACATCTATGCCATCCAAATGTCTCTCAAAATATAGTTATCCTCACTTAAGGAAGTTCTTATCCCTTTGCACCCAAAACTTCCCCCCAACCACTGTTCTTCAGTTTTGCACTACAGATTACTTTTTTTTCCTCAGAACTCCCATCTAAATAGAATCATATAATATATACATTTGTGCAAGGCTTCCTTCACGCAGCACATTTAAGATCATCCATACTTGAATCCTTTTAACAGTTCTCATTTAAAATACAGAAGGCAGGGGCCCCTGGGTGGCTCAATGATTGAGCATCTGCCTTTGGCTCAGGTCCTGATCCCGGGGTCTGGGATTGAGTCCTGCAATTGGCTTCCTGCAGGGAGCCTGCTTCTCCCTCTGCCTTTGTCTCTGCTTCTCACCATGTGTCTCTCATGAATAAATGAATACAATCTTTTTTTAAAAAAAGGTCGTATATTTCAGTTAGGTTTACTCCTAGACACTATATATACATCCTTTTAATTGCTTCATTTCCCATTTGTTTGTTTTTGGGGAGGTCTGAGAGATGAGGGACATGCTTTGATTTAAATCACAGATGTAAATCAAAGTATCCAGGCAATACAGGAGATGCCAAAAATATACATTCCTTTCATTTTCCCCATTTATGAAAAGTGAAGCAGTATACAAATATTAGCAACTTCTCACTATTCCTGAGAGGGCAAAATAATCTACCTGACAAATACGGTGACGTGCTGCCATCTTCTGGGAAGTAAGGGTATTACTGTCTCAAGCAGCTGTTCTTGAAACCGACCCTAAAACTGCTTCCCTATTGGGAAGTTCTGTGAAAATTAATAAAAGGAAACCTCATTTAGAAGGGATTCGGGAGACAGGCAGGGAGAGCTTTATGCCCAGCACTAGTTGTCACTTGCAAATCGAACAGGAAGAGAGGGACCAAGTGGATCTAATTTACTATCCCTGCAGAAGGCAGGAAGATTTCTTCCTCCCCCAGCAATAGCTCAACCAATGAGAAGCCACTCTATTTCAAATGCCCGGTTTATTTCAATGGACTTTTAGATCGTAACAGCCCCTCCCAAGTCCCCCTTTCTCCTCTATTAAAAAAAAAAAAAAAAGATACCCTACTATGTTGTTGGCACTTACCTATGTTTGTTTGTTTGTTTGTTTGTTTGTTTTTACCTATGGTTTTGCCAAAGTTTGCTTGGGCCTGGGGTTGCAATTTTTTGCTATTTGTAAATAAGCCTAAATTTTTGCTGGTAAAATAACCACCAATTTTATTGTTTTGTTTTTTCAAAGATCTTATTGATTTACTCATGAGAGACACACAGAGAGAGGCAGAGACACAGGCAGAGGGAGAAGCAGACTCCATGCAGGAAGCCCAATGGGGGACTCGATTCCAGGACCCCGGGATCACGACCTGAGCCAAAGGCAGATGCTCAACCACTGAGCCACCCAAGAGCCCCCACTAGTTTTATTGTTAAGGTCAACACTTCTCACTTGAAAGAGCATTTTCCCATACCATTATCCCTTTGGTTATAACATCTGCCTGGTGTTTGAGGTCAAGAGGAACAATGGTTTGACAGATGAGAAAACTAAGGCCCAGAATCATGTGCATACAGTATTTCCACTTCACTCCCAGCAATCTGGTTGAAGGAATTTAGGGAAAGACTGAATTTCTGGGGTGAGAATGCAAAGGCCCTAAAGTAGGAGAGGTTTAGCCTCTAAATGGGAGAAGCCCAGTGTCTAAAATGTTTGAAGTGAGTTGGGCAAGATGGAGACTAGCTGGAAGTGAAGTCAGAGAAGCAATAGAATCAGATCATACAAGGCCATCTGGGCAAATGTAAGAATGGTGGATTTTACCTGAGTGCAATGGGGGTACCCCTGAAGGGTTTTGAGCTGTAGGAGCAACATTATCTGATGTGTATTTTTTTTTAAGATTGTATTTATTTATTCATGAGAGACACACAGAGAGAGAGGCAGAGACACAGGCAGAGGGAGAAGCAGGCACCATGCAGGGAGCCTGACGTGGGACTCAATTAGGGGTCCCCAGGATCAGGCCCTGGACTGAAGGCGGCACTAAACCGCTGAGCCACCTAGGCTGCCCTGATGTGTATTTTTTTTTTAAGTTCTCCTTGTCTGTTGTGTGACTCTAGGGATGCAAAGATAGAATCAGGGAGGACAACTAGAAAGTTAAGGCAATAATCCCAATGACAGATGGAGATAGCTGAAAGATGGCCAGGGAGAATGGAAGGAGTGGGACCAGCTCTGATGCTAAAATTAAGATAGAGCTGATGGCTATCTGCTGATGGATTTGTGTAGTTTTAGGGCAAGGACTCAAAAATGACTCAAAGAATTTTTGTTTGTTTATCATTGTCAAAAATAATTCTGGATATTGGTAAAGAGAGACTTCATTCAAAAGGATTATTGCAAGAGGGAGAAAAGGTCTATTGAAATAAGAACACTCCAACCATAAGATCTATAAGTATATTAAAGGTTAGTTAGAAAAAGGCTGTTCTTGTGTAGGAAGGAGTAAGTGAGCCCAGGGAACATCTTTTTAAGGAGGTGCAGTGTAAGTGGCTGACATTAAGCTTTTAATTAAAGAGGCATCCATTTTGCAAAGCTGAGTAAAGGAAATCTCACTTAAAACGGAGTCAGGAGGGACACCTGGGTTGCTCAGTGGTTGAGCATCTGCCTTTGGCTCAAATCGTGATCCCAGGATCCTGGGATCGAGTCCCACATCAGGCTCCCTGTGGGGAACCTGCTTCTCCCTCTGCCTGTGTCTCTGCCTCTCTCTCTCTCTCTCTCTCTCTCTGTGTGTGTGTGTGTCTCTCATGAATAAATAAATAACATCTTTAAAAATAAAATGAAATAGAGTCAGGAGTAGGGCACCTGGGTGGCTCTGTTGGTTAAACATCCAACTCTTGATCTCAGCTCAGGTCTTGATCTCAGGGCCCTAAGTTTAAGCCCCATGTTGAGCTCCATGCTGGGTATGGACCCCACTTAAAAAAAAAAAAAAAAAAAAAGAATAAAGGAAAATGGAGTCAGGAGGCCAGAAGGAGTAGTATACCCCCTCTTGTGGCCCTTTGCAGAACTAATGGGAAGAGACTACCTTGTATTCTCAACAAGCAGCCTGTACCTTTACTATACCAGCAGTTGGAGGGAAGACTTTTTTTCCTAGCTCAGCAATAGCCCAGCCAATGAGAGCCTTGCACACCTCAGCCAACGAGAAGCCATATACTTCAAACTCTCCGTTTACTCCAATGGACTTTTTGCTTCTAACAACCCCTCCCAAATTCCCCCTTTCCTCTGTAAAAGAGCATTCCTCTCCTTTGTTCTCCAGACTTGCCTATGGTTTTGCCATAACCTGCATGTCCTGAAGTGTAATTCTGTTATTCCTGAATAAACCCATTTTTTGCTGGGAAAATAACTGTTTTATTTTTATGGTTAACAAAATTCATCAATAAAGAGTGAATCCACAAAACCCTAGGGCCTCCACCCCCTTAACCACCAATAAAGACAGAACCCCCAGGTCTATGTGCTCTCTCTCTCTCTTTCTTTTCTCTCTTTCCTGGCAATCTTGGGTATGCCATGTTCCCTCCAAAACTTGTGAGTAATAAATCTTATTTTTCAAAGTTATCTGATACTTGTTGCTAAGGTGTGTCTTGCAATCATAATAAGAACCACAAGGTTGTGGTTCAGTCAGGGCAGTGTCTGTGGTGGCTTGCTGCCAGTAGTAGGGGCCCAGATGAGTGCTCCAGGCATTCCTAGCCAATAGCATCACTATTACAGGCTGAGATGGACACAAAACAGATATCCATCTATCTTAATCCATTAGGGAGAAAATGTCATTCCTCTGGCTTTCCACGTCCAAGGAGCACAAACGTCAGCTGATGTGACTTCTGCACGTACACACTCATAATCTTTATAGCATGTTTGGAAGAAGGAACTGAGTGTTTTCAAATCTTGGCCTTTCTCTCTCTCTTTGGGAGTCAGTAGGACTCCAGAGGAGGGCTGGACCAGGCTGGGGCCATACACTAAGCATCCAGAGGAGCTTTGTGGTTCACCAGTTGGACCATGCCTGAGTGCATTTGGCAAATGCAACAGTGAAACATCAGAAGGCCAACAAGGCATAGCAAAGCCATCATGCTTCAGTTTAGGCTTTGTTACTCATAACACTGATGTTTTCATCTCTAACTCCCGTGATTGGTCTCAAACTCAGAACGGACATTAAGAGATGTCACTGACTAGGGTGTGTGATGGCTCAGTTGGAAGAGCACACAACTCTTGATCCTGGGTTCATAAGTTTGAGCCCCACATTAAGTCTAGAGATTACTTAAAAATAAATTAATAAACTCTTTAAAAAAAGTAACATCTTTGATTTTTCTACAAAGTCCCAACAGTAGACAAAATTCTAGAAGATTATACATCTAACTTCTCATGGTAATTCCCTCGGGGGCCTGGGATTAGAAAGAGGTTCACTTTCTATAATGTTTTTTATAAGATTTTATTTAATAAATAAAAGACAGGGATCCCTGGGTGGCTCAGTGGTTTAGCGCCTGCCTTCAGCCCAGGGTGTAATCCTGGAGTCTTGGGATCGAGTCCCACATCGGGCTCCCTGCATGGAGCCTGTCTTCTCCCTCTGCCTCTCTCTCTCTCTCTCTCTCTCTCATGAATAAATAAATAAAATCTTTTAAAAAATGATAATAATAATAAATAAAAGAGCACAAGTGGGGGAGGGGCAGAGGGAGAGGGAGAAGCAGACTCCCCAATGAGCAAGGAGCCCTACTAAGGGCTTGATCCCAGGACCCTGGGATCATGACCTGAGCCAAAGGCAGATGCTTAAGCTACTGAGCCATCCAAGCACCCCTCACTTTCTATGTTAAAATTCTTCACAAGCATATGTTATTTTTTATATCAGGAAAAATTATTTTAATAAAAACGTATGTTTAAATGCAAATACCCACCAAAAGACGAGTAAGTAACAAATTGTACTAACACATCCACATGACAGAATTCCACTCAGGAACAAAGTTTAATTCCTAAACACCTTGGATGAATCTGAACATCATTACAGTGAGTGAACAAAAAGACACCTCCCCACACACAAAGTATATAATACATGATTCTACTTACGTAAAATTCTAGGAAAATAAAAATAATCTGTAGTGACAGAAAGCAGATCAGCGTTTGCCTGAGAACATGGGTGGAGGAAGGGAGGGTTAAAAGGAGCCACGAGGAAACCTTAAGGGGTTATGGAAATACGTGTTATCTTTTTTTTTTAATCGTTAAATCTTTATTTAAAAGTTTTTTTATTTATGTTAGTCACACAGAGAGAGAGAGAGAAAGGGAGGCAGAGACATAGGCAGAGGGAGAAGCAGGCTCCATGCACCGGGAGCCCGATGTGGGATTCAATCCCAGGTCTCCAGGATCGCGCTCTGGGCCAAAGGCAGGCGCTAAACCACTGCACCACCCAGGGATCCCAGATATGTGTTATCTTGATTGTGGTGATGGTTTCACAAGTGAACACATGTGTTAGGACTCATCAAATTATGCGCCTAAATATGTGCTGCTTGTTTGTGTGAATTATACCTCAATAGAGATCTTCATTGGGCTGCATGAAGGACTGAGCATAGTACCTGACACAAAATAGACACTCAATGTTAGCTATTGTGATTATCCTTTACTTTCAAAGGAGGCTTATTAGTCATTTTCCCCAATATTTTGTGGTGCTTTGACACCTTAGGGCCTTGCAAACCTGGGTAAGGACCACCCCTTGAGGAGTGCCTTTGAGCACACTTTCATATGCAAACTGACCAATCCAACTACCTCCTTGATCTTAGTCTTACACAGCAAATCAATATTCCCTCTGCCCTAAATCACCCCAGGACCAAGTAATAGACAACTAGGGACCACCTCTCGCACCTAGAGCCCACCAAAATTATTCAAACTAGCCAAATCTAAACTTGTTCAGCTAGACTACCCTGCCTTGCCTGGTAATAAAGGCTCATGTCTGTGCTTTCCCATTACCCTTGCCTCCTACAGACCCTGTTTTTTTCCCCCATAGTGGCTCTGTACGGAATAAGCCCCTTCCTCTTGGGAAGTGTAAGTAATAGTCTTCTTTCAAAGGCAGTTGTCTCTGTGTCTATCTCCATGCATGAATTAAAACAAGCCTGGGACACCTGGGTGGCTCAGTGGTTGAGTATCTGCCTTCAATTCAGGTCGTGATCCTGGGGTCCTGGAATGGAGTTCTGCATCAAGCTCCTCCCAGAGAGCCTGCTTCTTCCTCTGCCTGTGTCTCTACCTCTCTCTGTGTGTCTCTAATGAATAAATAAATAAAATATTTAAAAATAAATAAAACAAATCTCCGGTACATTCAATACAAAGGGCATCCTCAAGCCCCCAACCCCTTACCCAGGAGAAGGCAGCAGTCAGGGGTGGAAGGAGCTCTGTCTTATGTCCCATAACCCTACCACCCCCTCAGAGTTAGCTAAGCCCAGGAAAGGGGTCACTAAAGTTCAGTATACCTGGAAGAAAGACACCACTAACCAATGGCATGCTGAAGCCAGCTCATGCCAGCTCAGGAGGGCCCATTGCTAAACTTGCAGGAGTTTTGAGAGCCCGTTGTTAGTCTGTTGGTCACTTGAAACCAGCCATGATGGGATACTTACACCACAGAAGTTGGCAAACATTACAAATTAGGGCTCCTCCTCCCCCATCACTACTTGCTAGTGCTGACTACGAAACAGTTCCACGTATTCCACTACTTCCAATTTCATGCCTGTTGCTCCATTTCTGCAGGAAAAACAAGAAGAAAGGAAAGAAGGAAACTATTTTTCCACCTCAAGCAGCTCCAGGTAGGGCATCAGCGACCTATTCCAGGACGACCGGCAGAGCCCAGTGTAAGAGTGGGGTTGGCCACTCCATCATACTCCCCACAACAGACCTCAGGTCTCCAGATACCCTCAAAACAGATCCCATTCCTCAACCTGAGACCTCTCCAGTCCCAACACCCCAGCCTGCATCAGTCTAGTTCCCCAGGTGCCCTGGGCTGGAACTGCCATATCTGACCATGGCGTGGGACAAGTAGACTCTGACCATGGCCACACTGGAAGTACTCATCCCATAGTCCCCATATGGCCTGATGGAGAATCTCCACTCCACCTGCTAGTGGGAAAGCATGAGACACCCAGATCCTCTGATAAGGGAGCTTGAGACAAGGAATGAAGGGTACCAGCTCAGCCCCGTTTTCTCTTCTAGCTCTGCCCACCACAGGGCTGGGCTGGTGGGCAGGTGGCGAACCTGTGGAGTCACACACGCCCTCCTACCCAGGCTCAGATCAGAAGTAACTCTCATCTCAAGGGACTACGTTCCTGATCACTATCAGCCTGCCACCTGTTTCTTTCAAGTGGCTCAGACTTAGCAGGCAGGAATTGCTACTTACTGAACCCCTAAAACCTGCACCATCTGTGGGGACCCTCCAACCTCACCCCTTCAGCTCTGACTTAACTTCCCACTGCTCATCACTTGTTCTTTCAGCCACACGGTTCCTCCTAATCCTGAAAAATGTCAAGCTTATCCCCCATCTCAGTGTTTTGGTCTTTTCTTTTTCCCAGTGCTTCCCAGAGTGGGTTCCTCATCACCTCTCAGGTCTCCAAACTTGAGTGGCTGGCCCCGCCCACTCTAACAGACACAAGCATGCCCATCATGTGAACCTGGTTTATTGTCTCTAAAATTATTCCAAAAAAAAAAAATAAAAAAATAAAATAAAATAAAATAAAATAAAATTATTCCATCAACGCATTCACTCGATCGCCCTACCTTCTACTCAGGGCTTGTTTTGTTCACTGCTGTGGCCCCCGGGCCTAGAACAGTGCCTGTGGTATAGCGTGCAGTCAAGAAACATTTGTTGAATAAACCAAACGCTTTTTTGAAAAAAAATTATTTTTCTTTAATAGCAAAATAATATATATTGTGGAAAAATCAGAAAATACAGGATACCAAGTACAGAAAATACAACTTAGAACCTTCATTAACACTTTTGATGATGAAAGCATAAGTCTTGCTTGGCTTTCTCATCACGTCTCTCGTGTGCAAGTAGGTATATCAATGGTGTGTCGGTGTGTGGGTGCACATGCATAGGCAGTCTTTCCAAGCCTCCTAAGGGGCCTTGGCCCCTCAGGTCTCCCTAACTCCTAACCCCACCCTTCTGCATCCATCCTGTTCCTGAGAACGACCCTTTATCAAGGACCTTTTTGGCCCAGGGCTGGTAAAGAGTTAAGGCTTTGCAACATAACCATGAGGTAGCTATGATCTTCCCTATTTCCAGATGTGGATACAGGCCCTCTAGGAGGCTGGCTGATGTCACAGGCCAAACAACTGGCAAATAGGGATTCCAAGTGTCTGGAGGCTCCAAGGCCTCAGTTTTCCCTACCTGTGGCTTTGAGGCCCTGTCAGCCTGATTACGGGCCTACTGCAAGGTACCTTTCAGATGATGTGAGGCTCCCCAATAAAAGCCGAGACGGACAGGTGGTACAGTTACATCCACCAGTCCATGGACTCTTTGGGGCAGGCCCTGACAATGACCATACAGTGGGGCAACCCCTTACACAGGATCCTCTCAGCCTCCTGACCCTCCCACCCCAGCCCCTGCAGCTCAAGAACCCTGAGCTTGGGCATGGTGAGGCAGGAGGAGAGGATTTCAGCTGGGGAAGGCATTTCTGGGGTGATGAGAGGGCCTAGCAAGCACAGACTCTCCAGGGCTGGCATGCCCTCCAAGACTGACAGGCCAGGGGCAGAGAGGCCCCTCACGGTCAACCGGATCTTCCGCACATCTCGGAGGTGGCGGCTGATGGCCAGGAGGGTACTGTCAGCCGAGAGGGTACAACCCAGCACCTCCAGCCTCTGCAGGTAGCTCAGCTCCTGGAGGCCTGCATCTAGCCCTGTCTCTGTCACACGGTATGTGCCGCCAAGCACCAATGACCGAAGAGCACGGAAACGTGTCAGGCCCTGCAGGTGCTCATCTCGGAAGGCAGGGACGCGGTCTAGCACGATGCACTCAAGCAAGGGCAGTACAGTGGGGTCCTGCTCCTTCAGGAGCCAGGCCATGGAGATCTCACAGCTGTGCAGCTCCAGGGTCCTCAGGGTGCAGGGCAGGCTGGTGATGGGCACCATGCTCAGGTCGGCCACGTGTAAGCAGAGGCGCTTCAGGTTAGGGCACTTCTGGCCCAGGGCCCTCATCAAGGCAGGGGACAGCTGGGGGGCCTGGGAGCCTGAGAACAGGTAGCCACCCATCCGTAGGGAATAGAGCCGGGATGCCATGTACCTGCGAAGGAGGTGCCACATGACCTTAGGCCGCATCTGTAAGAGCCAGAGATGGGTGTGACAGGGTGAGAGAAATGGAGATTATTCCAAGGCCCCTGGCTGCTTGGAGACAGACAGGCCCCAGGATGGGTGGGGCTCTAGTGCTCCCCAGGGCTTCTGCTCTTCCCCTGCCAGCCTGACCCTGCACCTCACAGGAGTAGCAAGAGAATTTAATTCCATCATTTTGATTTCTAGGTTTGAACAAAAACAAGGAAAGAAAAGAGAAGATCATAATAGATTTGTCTTTAGCAACTGAGTGGATTCTCATTATCTGGAGTAAGAAAGCAAAGCGACTCACCAGCATTTTATCCCTTTCTTAATGACCACTGCCAGTAGAAATAAGCAACACAAAATAAAACTGAAAAAGGCTAGAACTGTCCAGAGTAAATTAGAGCCATGTTATAAATAAGAATAATCACAACATAGTAAATGGTGAAAGCTGCAAAAATTAACCCTGGAAAGCTAATTACTAGAAAACAAAATATTGGAAGCACTGTGCATTTTATTGTAGGTACATTTTACCTTTAAAAAAAAAAAAAGGCAGAAAAAATGCATAGCATAAACCCTGGAGGTTATTCGAAATTTGGAATCTGGGGCCCCATCCAGTTCACTGAATCAGAATCAGCATTTTAACAAGATCCTTAGGTAATTTATATACACAGGCAAGTCTGAAATATTCCTTTATAACACTTATTTATAATAGTAGAAAGTTGGAAATAACTAAATGTCTGTCAACAGGAAAACAGATAAATTGTGGTATATTCATTTAACACTTTAAAAGGAATGAACTAGATTTACATTCTCAGTCAAAATAAATCTCAAAAGCAATGTTGTGTGAATAAAGCTAGTTGTGGGTGGATATATAATAAGCAGCATTTATTTACCTAAATAGAATACCATTATTTAAATTTTAGGAAAACATTAACAAAATTACATATTGCTTCCCTGCACTCACACAGGAAGGAAATCAAAATGTGAACAGAAGACTACAAACGCATTTTACAATAGTGGCTACCTCTGAGGACAGCTTCAAAAAAATGTAACGAATATATCTATAAATGTCATGTGTATATATATATACGTAAACCTTTGCATGTATGTTTCACATGATGTGCGGCAAAAATGACCAAAGATCAAAGTGGGTTAAATCTGGGTAGGGCAGCCTGGTTGGCTCAGCGGTTTAGCACCGCCTTGGCCCGGACGTGATCCTGGGGACCCAGGACCGAGTCCCGCGACCCTGCATGGAGCCTGTTTCTCCCTCTGCCTGTGTCTTTTTTCTTTTCTTTTCTTCTTTTATTTCTTTTCTTTTCTTTCTTTTCTTTTCTTTTCTTTCTTTTTCTTTTCTTTTCTTTTCTTTCTTTCTCCTTTCTTTTTCTTCTTCTTTCTTTCTTTTATTTTCTTTCTTTTCTTTCTCTCTCTCTCTCTCTCTCTCTCTCTCTCTCTCTCTCCCCCTCATGAATAAATAAATAAATTCTTAAAAAAAAAAAAAAAATCTGGGCAGCCCGGATGGCTCAGCGGTTTAGCGCCGCCTTCAGCCCAAGGCGTGATCCTGGAGTCGTGGGATCGAGTCCCACATCAGGCTCCCTGCATGGAGCCTCCTTCTCCCTCTGTGTCTCTGCCTCTCTCTCCCTCTCTCTCTCTCTTTGTCTATCATGAATAAATAAATTAAAAATCTTAAAAAAAAAAAAAAGAGAGAGAGAAGTCTAGGTGATGATGGGACACCTGGGTGGCTCAGTGGTTGAGCGTCTGCCTTCAGCTCAGGTTGTTGATCCTGGGGTCCTGGGATCCAGGCTCTCACAGGCTCCCCGAGGGGAGCCCAATGCAGGACTTGATCCCAGGATCCTGGGACCACGACCCGAGCTGAAGGCAGATGCTCAACCACTGAGCCAGCCAGGTGCCCAATACATAAAATCTTAAAAAAAAAAAAAAAAAAAAAAAAAAATCTGGGTGATGAATGCCTAGTTGGTTTCAGATATAATCCTCTACACGTTTCTATAATATATTTGAAATAGTTCATGCTAAATAAAACAGGAAAAATAAATACGATGCAAATGGGGAAAAGTGTAAAAAGGTTTGGTTGCGCTACTCAGGAAATAAATTCTGGAAATTAAGTTGAATCTGGAAAATGATTTCTCCAGGAAAACTCATTAATACACGATGTAAGCAACTAACTTTTGTCATATGCTCACTGTGTGCCAGACGCGGCTCTAAGCTCTCTCCCTGCACGATCTCGCTTATCCCCGGTTGGGCGATGGGGAAACAGGCTGAGGAGCAGGCAAGCGACGTTGCCCGACGCGCCCCGGGCTGCCAAGCTCCAAATCCGGGGTTCGAGGGCCAGACGCCCCACCGCGGCCCACGCCCGCCCGGTCGGCCCCGCGTACCGTGTACAGCGTCAGGTCGACATGTCGCCAGAGCCACCGGTCGTCCACCAGCCTCTTCCAGCGGTGACAAACCCTGGGGGAGGGGACCCGCCGTTAGAACAACCCCGGCCCCGGCCCCGGCCCCGGCCCCGGCCCCGGCCTTCCCGCCACCTCCCCGCGCGGGGTGCGGGCCGGCACCTGGAGATGCGGATCCGGTCCCGGACCGGGAGGTAGGAGAAGATCTCCAACAGGACTGAGTCCGGCAGGTCGGCCAAAGTCGCCATGATCCGGCCGACACCCACTTCCGCTGGCGGCTGAGGGGCTTCGGGATCTCGTCCCGGGGAGGCCAGCGGGCGGCGGAGGGCGGGGGTGCCAGCAGAGCGGTGGCCGCCGCCTCCGGCAGCGGACGGACTTTCAGCTTTCCTCCTGCGGGAACATGGTCCGGTCCCAGCGACAGAGCCGCCGCGACCCGGACGGAGCGCGGAGGATGGGGCTGGGAACCAGGCCCGAGCCCGGAAGGCGTGGCTGAAGCTCCGGCGCGGCCCGGAGGCGGGGCCAGGGGCGGTGACGAGGCAGGGGGCGGGGCTAGCCGAAGCTCGGGGCGTTCCGGAGGCGGGGCCAGGGGCGGTGACGAGGCTGGGGGCGGGGCTAGGGCTCGGACCAAACCTGGAAGGCGCGGCTGGGGCGGTGACTAGGGGCCCCGGGGCGAGCCTGGGGAGGTGACGGGAGACCCGGGGCGTGTTTGGGTCGAGGACGAGGCCCTGGAGCGGGATTAAGGGCTGGGACAAGGCTGGGGGCGGGGCTAGGGGCGGGGCGGAGGCTCCGGCGGGGCTAAGGATGGAGATAGAGCCGAGATAAGTGGCTGGGGTGGTGACGGGAGGCCCAGGGGCGGGGCCAAGGGCGGTGACGAGGGGCCGGGGGCGGGGCTACAGCCCCCAGGACCCAGCTGGGAAGGCGCCCTGACAGCGGAGGTGCAGGGTGGGGGGCGGGGAACAACCCGGGGTTGTCCTAAGGGGGAGCGAGGCCCTTTTTTATTTACTAATGCTTTTTGATGCCTATGAACAAGAATAAATTTGTAGAACAGAAATAGTTTAACAAAGGGTGTGTTCAATTTTTCATTTAGATTGATAGTCCCAAATTGTTCTCCACAGAGGCTGAACTGACACTCCCACCAAATATATATTGCTCATTTAAAAAATATATTTTATTTATTTATTCATGGGAGACACAGAAAGAGAGAGAGGCAAAGACACAGGCAGAGGGAGAAGCAGGCTCCATGCAGGGAGCCCAATGTGGGACTCGATCCCGGAACTGCAGGACCACACCCTGAGCGCAAGGCAGGCGCTAAACCGCTGAGCCACCCGGGCTGCCCAAAATAAAATATTTTTTTTTTAAATGAGCAATGGGGATCCCTGCGTGGCTCAGCGGTTTGGCGTCTGCCTTTCGCCCAGGGCGTGATCCTGGAGTCCAGGGATCGAGTCTTATGTCGGGCTCCCTGCATGGAGCCTGCTTCTCCCTCTGCCTGTGTCTCTGCCTCTCTCTCACTCTGTCTCTATGAATAAATAAATAAATCATTTAAAAAAAGATTTTATTTTTAAGTAATCTCTATACCCAACCTGGGTCTTGAACTTACAAGTTGGAGATCAAGAGTCACATATTCTACCCACTGACAGCTACATGCCCATATCACTATTTTTAAGATTTTATTTTCAAGTATTTTCTATGCCCAAGATGGGGCTGGAACCCACAACCCCAAGATCAAGGGTCCCATGCTGCAGACTGAGCCAGCAAGGTACCACCATCATTCACTAAATTAGTAGTTCATTTAAAAATTAGCCGTTTGGGGATCCCTGGGTGGCGCAGCGGTTTGGCGCCTGCCTTTGGCCCAGGGCGCGATCCTGGAGACCCGGGATCGAATCCCACATCAGGCTCCCGGTGCATGGAGCCTGCTTCTCCCTCTGCCTGTTGTGTCTCTGCCCCTCTCTCTCTCTCTCTGTATGACTATCATAAATAAATTTAAAAAAATGTTTTAAAAAATTAGCAGTTTATAAGAACAGCGAAATTTATTCAACATTCCTGTATTGATGAGTATTCAATTTGTTTACAGATTTGTTACCACAAATAATATTGGAGTTAAGAATTCTTTTATCTATCAACCTATCTTATCTATCTATCTTCTTTTATCTATCAACCTATCTTATCTATCTATCTATCTATCTATCTATCTATCTATCTATCTATCTATCTACTTTTTCTATTGGATAAATAACCAGGAACCGATTTGATGGGTCAAAGGACATGTGAAGTTTAAATTGAGGTTTTGCTAAATCACACCCCCAAAAGCCGATAATGGCAACAAATGTTTTCAATACACACATTCACACAGAGTCAGGCAGGAATTGGAGATGTTGAGAACTATTTTAAAAAGAAATGCAAGGAAAAAAAAAAAAAGAAATGCAAGGGATGCCTGGGTGGCTCAGTGGTTGAGCGTCTGCCTTTCAGGCTGTGATCCCGGGGTCCTGGGATTGAGTCCCACATCGGGCTCCTTGCAGGGAGCCTCTTTCTCCCTCTGCCTATGTCTCTGCCTCTGTGTGTGTGTGTCTCTCATGAATAAATAAATAAAATCTTTTTAAAAATGCAAAACTCATTAAGATGTATACATTAAATGTGTAAAATTTGTTTCAACTATACCTCAATAAAGCTAAAAAAAAAGATAAATCTGTATGCTCGTCCTCATGCTTATCTATAATTAAATAAAAAAGTAAAACACCAGGGTTTTCATCTATCAGATTAAAAAAGATGAAGAAGCTAGAAAATATCCACACTAGCCTTGGTGTGAGGACACAGACCCTTTCAACCCTGCAGAAGGGGCAAAATTGATTCAAACTCTTTGAAGGCAGTTTAGCAATCAGATTGCAGCCTCTGTTGGACCCGACAGTCCCATGTGTAGGATCTCAAATCATTAAAAATAAATAAATAAAACGAGGTAGGTCTTTCTGTGCTATTTGGAACAATCTCCAGAATACTGTTTGCTTTAACTGGAACAATCTCCAGAATACTGTTTGCTTTAAAAAGCAGAAGGTGTAGAGATCAGCATATATAGTTTTATCTCATGGAGATACATATATTTCCAAAAAATGCACACACAATTTATTATGTATTTCACCCTTTATACATGAATGCCTGTATAAAACCTAAATCATTCATAGGGCACCTTGGGACACCTAGGTGGCTCAGCAGTTGAGCGTTTGCCTTCGGCTCAGGTCATGATCCCAGAGTCCCAGGATTAAGTTCCACATCAGGCTCCCTGCATGGAGCATGGAGCCTGCTTCTCCCTCTGCCTATGTCTCTGCCTCTCTCTCTCTCTGTGTCTTTCATGAATAAATAAATAAAATCTTTTAAAAAACCCATAGGGCAGCTGGATGGCTCAGTTGGTGGGGCAAGTGACTGTTGATCTCAGGGTTGTGAATTCAAGCCCCACACTGAGTGTGGAGATTACTTTAAAAACTAAAAAGTCTTAAAACAAAACCAAAAAAACTAAGTCATTCGTTTCTGCCCTTTGACATAACTTAAAATATTGTATGTTACTTGAAAATACAAAGTCTCTACTGAAATGTGTTAATATCTGAAAAGTTTTATAATTTTCTTGGGAGGTTCCATTCCATATCACACGTTTGAAGATGCAGGAACTATCTCTATAAAATGGAAATTTGGGGGGTGCCTGGGTGGCTCAGTTGGTTGAGCATATGCCTTCAGTTCGGGTCATGATCCCAGGGTCCTTGGATCAAGCCCTGCGCTCAGCGGGGAGCCTTCTTCTCCTGTGGCCTGCAGCTCTCCCTGCTTATGCTCTCTGTCAAATAAGTAAAATTGTTTTTGTTTTTTTTAAAGGAAACTTTTAGTGGTAGTTGCCTTTGGGGATGGCTGTGATCTGAAGGCAAGAAGTCTTTATGCTGCCATATATACTTTTATAATGCTTAAATTTTTACCATGTGCAATGTTTATCTTTTAAAAAAATGTAGGGATGCCTGGGTGGCTCAGCGGTTAAGCTTCTGCCTTCGGCCCAGTGCATGACCCTGGAGTCTTGGGATCTAGTCCCACATCGGGCTCCCTGCATGGATCCTGCTTCCCCCTCTGCCTGTGTCTCTGCCTCTGCCTCTCTCTCTGTCTCTCATGAATAAATAAATAAAAATATTTTTAAAAAATAAAATAATTTTTAAAATGTAAGTTCCAGGGATCCCTGGGTGGCTCAGCAGTTTAGCACCTGCCATCCGCCAGGGCATGATCCTGAAGTCCTGGGATCTAGTTCCCTATTGGGCTCCCTGCGTGGAACCTGCTTCTCCCTCTGCCTGTGTCTCTGCCCCCCCCCCTCTCTCTCTGTGTGTGTCTCTCGTGAATAAATAAAATCTTTTTTAAAAAATAAATAATTTAAAAATGTGAGTTCCAAATGTTTATTGATAAGTCAACCCCTTTGGTATTTTTCCTCAGCCAAAGCACAGAAAAAAATGCTTCATGTTTATCAGCCATCCTGCAACTGTGGAAAAACCAAAAGAATCCCACAGAGGCCAAGTCACTTGTCAGGGGGCACAGGCCCAGATCTGATGCCACAGTGTAGCATCTCTACCATACTACCTTGTGCTCTTTCTTTTTTTAAATTTTTTTATTTATTTGTGATAGTCACAGAGAGAGAGAGAGAGAATGAGGCAGAGACACAGGCAGAGGGAGAAGCAGGCTCCATGCACCGGGAGCCCGACGTGGGATTCGATCCCGGGTCTCCAGGATCGCGCCCTGGGCCAAAGGCAGGCGCCAAACCACTGCGCCACCCAGGGATCCCCTTTGTGCTCTTTCAAATAAATAAACTAATCTTTATCTAAATCTTTGTAAAATATTTATTTATTTATTTATTTATTTATTTATTTATTTATTTATTTATGATAGACGTAGAGAGAGAGAGGCAGACACAGGAAGAGAGAGAAGCAGTTCCATGCAGGGAGCCGGATGTGGGACTCGATCTCAGGACTCCGGGATCACGCCCTGGGCCAAAGGCAGGCGGTAAACTTCTGAGCCAAGTGATAAAGTTAAATATCACTTTAAGTAATATTTAACAAAATATTTATTCATTCATTTATTTGAGAGAGAGAGTGAGAGAGCACGTGCGAGGAGGAGCAGTGGCAGAGGGAGAAGCAGACTCCCTCCTGAGCAGGGAGCCCAATGTGGGGCTCAATCCCAGGACCCCATGATCAGGACCTGAGCCGAAGGCAGATGCTTAACCAACTGAGCCACTCAAGTGCCCTGCCTTTTTTTTTTTTTTTTTTAAGATTTTATTTATTTATTTGAGAGAGAGTAGGGGAGAGTGGCAGAGGGAGAGAGAATCCCAAGCGGATTCAGCGCTGAGCACAGAGCTCAATGTGGAGCTGGATCTTATAACCCTGAAATCGCGACCTAAGCCAAAACCAAGAGTCAGATGCTCAACTGAGCCACCCAGGCACCCTTGGAGCAACTGCTTTTAAGTTTAGCAGCACCCAGGTGCTCCTGCCCTCACCCCCTGAGTTACAGGGGGGTTCCTAAGTACCATCTCCTGTTCCACCAGCATACAGGGGTGGAGGGAAGGAAACCTCACATATAAACTCCTCCCTCTGGGTCAGAAACCCGGGGAACAAGGGGGCAAAGAGGGCCTACCCCGCTTGCTCCTTGGGTTGTGACCCACAACCCTCCCTTCTGGGAAGCACCTACCTCCTCCTCACCCCAGCACCTCTAACAACTGACCTTCTGCTGCTCAAAGAGGGGAATGGAGCCGCCCTTGTTCCTCAAGGGGCATTCACTGAGTCCTTTCATGGGAAGTTTTTTTTTTTTTTTTCCCATGGGAAGTTCTGAATTCTAATTACCAAGGTGTGAGGAGGGGTCTCTAAAGTGAGGTATCCGAGGCTCCTTCCTTTGTCACCTTAATCTGGAAGAGAGGGTGTCTATGCCGCAGTGGTAGCCTAGTCCTTAGAGTGTGATCACGAGGTCCTGGGCTCGAGTCCCACATCACGTTCCCCGCAGGGAGCCTGCTTTTCCTTCTGCCTATGTGTCTGCCTCTCTCTGTCTCTCATGAATAAATAAACAAATCTTTTTTAAAAGACAGAGAGACAGAGAAGGTGGATGGAGCAAATCAGAAGCAGCAGCTCATTTTCAGAGCGAATCCCTTTAGGCTCACCAAACTGGGAAAATCCTGTCTGCAGAGAAAGAACAGCCTAATGGTTCCATTGGCAGTGAAGGGGCTGCTCTGGGGCTGAAGGGCAAGGCTGAGATCTGGTACAAGGTGCTCCCTGCAGGGCTGGGGTGACCTTCCTCAATCACACAAACCCGGGTAATCACCCTCTTCTGTCGTTTCCACTCGACTTGCCCATCATGCTGGTTGGCATGCAACTTGGACTCCATTCTAAAGATTGATTGATTGATGAGAGACACAGAGACAGAGGCAGAGACAAGGGCAGAGGGAGAAGCAGGCTCCCTGTGGGGAGCCTGATGCGGGACCCCATCCCAGGATCTGAGCCAAAGGCAGACCCTCAACCACTGGGCCACCTAGGCGGCCCTTTACCCAAAAAAAAAAAAAAAAAATGTTTTAAGATTTTTATTTATTCATGAGAGACGCAGAGAGAGAGGCAGAGACAGCAGAGGAGAGAACGGGACTCCGGACTGGTGCGTGCTGGTATCCAGGACGTGATCAGGAGGCCGCTTTGCTGACTGTGGTCTGCGCCCAGGTGTGTGTGTCGGGGTGCAAGGGGGGGAAGCGATGGCCAAAGGGAGGGGTGGGCAAAACGCTTCCAAGTCCCCGCCCCCAGTGAAGGGAGGGGGCCCGAGATGACAGCACGACTTCACCCAGGCTCCTCCTCGCCCTGAAGCTGAGGCTCCACTGAGAGGCTCCATCGGGCTCCGGAACGAAAAGTCACCACCCCCACGGGGCGTCCCCGGGCTCCCCTGATGTTCCCACCAGACGCCACACGAGGCCGCGGCAACCCACACCTTCCGACGGAAGGGGGATCTCTCTGCCCGGCCCCTGACCTCTGACTTTGCTTTCACGCCCCTTCCCCGGCCACGCACAAACCGGGACCCCAACGCGGCCCCACGCACCGACGGGCGAGTATTCTCTGCCCAAACTCGGGACCCCGAAGCGGCGCTCGGAACCTGCCTTGACCGGAAGAAAGCCGGAGCGGTGTTGAGCCGGGAGCGGGGAGGGCGCTTCCGGTTGTTCACTTCCGCTTCCGGCTCTCGGCGTCTACTCTAACCCGGGCTCCGCCCTCGAGCGAGGAGTTTGTGGCGTCGGCGGGTTCCAGGCGATTCGAGGTGAGGGGCTGGTGGGAGAGGCGCAGAGTCGGGGAAAGCGGACGGACCTGGCCATCAAGGGTGTGCGCGTCTGCGAAAGGCGAGGCCGGGCCTTCAGGCGACCTGAGCGGGGAGGCGCGGCCGCCTGGGGTCCGCGGTCCTGGGAGTTGGGGCCTAGGAGGACCGCGAATCTGGGAGGTTGAGGGGTGAACGTAAGACTCAAACCCGGGGTCTTGGCTCTTGGGAGACCCCTGAAGTCCTGACTGCTGCCTTCCACCCCACGCCGTGTGTAGCTCCAGACAGGATGATCGAGGTTGTTTGCAACGACCGTCTAGGGAAGAAGGTCCGCGTTAAGTGCAAGTATCCACCCGCGGCTGAGAGGCAGTGGTTCCTGGGGTGCTTGATGTGAGGCAGGCATCTCCGTGTGTGCTGTAGGGTGACTTTAGTTAAACCCGGGGGAGTGGGCGGGTGGGGGCCTGGCAGGGCGCCTTCAGCCCTGGGATGTCCTCTTCCCCGTTCTCCCTTCCGTTTTCCTTAACTCGTCTGCGCCCAGCACTGATGACACCATCGGGGACCTTAAGAAGCTGATCGCAGCCCAAACTGGCACCCGTTGGAACAAGATCGTCCTGAAGAAGTGGTGAGTGCAGCGGTGGAACTGGGGACTGGATGGGACTGGGCCAGAAGGTTTGGGTGGGGGAGCCCTGTGGGCTTAGGCAGAGCTTCCTCAGCTTGCCTCCTGCATGAAAATCCACCTCAGACTTCAAATTCAAAAGGTTTCTATCCCACAGGTACACGATTTTCAAGGACCACGTGTCTTTGGGGGACTGTATCCTTTGCGTGACTTCTTGAGGAAGGCTCTGTATACCAGACTTGGTTCTCTTTGTTCGGTGCTGGAGTCTGTATGAGATGGTGCACATAAAGTATTTAACTTAGAATGTAGCACACAGTAAGCATTTGGAAAATGGGATCCAAAGAAAAAAGAAAGAAAGAAAATGGAAGCCATGTCATGTTGGTTAGGGGTGGAGGGTGGTTGATGAAATGCTTTGGCTTGGCTTAGAAGAAACTTGAAGGTCTAAATATTTATTACTGATCTCTACCTGAGTGTGGACAAGTGGTCAGGGTGGAGTGAGACTCAGGCATGTCTGTTGTGCAACAGGAGCGTGAACCTTTGTTTTTTTTATAGTTCTGATTCTTTTCAAATCAAAATTGACCTAGTTCAAAATGGCTCCCTTGGCCCTGGGTGGAGCCCTCAGGCCACCCTGACCCACCTGTGCAAGATGAGAGGGTGGAGATGGAGCCCACAGTGAGAGTTCCTTAACGTTTTTTACTTCAGATGAAATCCACGATGGGATGAACCTGGAGCTTTATTACCAATAGAGCAGAATTCCTTCCATTTGTCCTGTCCTGCCTCCCCCCCTCCACCCCGCTCCTCTCCCCTCCTGTTGGCTCCTCTCCCCTCGTCACTACCATCTCCCCCACACTGATACGGATGCTTGTTTTTAAAAACTCATGTTAATAAAATCTTAGAAGTTGCTTCATTGTTGTCATCTTTGAAGGAGGTCTTTTCTAACGTGGGAGGGTTGTCACTATACTCTCAGTATCCAGCAGCTCAATAAAGAGTTCAGGATCCAACTGGATCAGTGAGGGAAGAGTAAGCCAGCAGCTTGGGAGCCTGAATGGAAGCTCTGGGATTTGCCAAGGGTCTGTGAAGGTCGAGAGATCCGTGGGATTATTGGCATCCTAATAGATCAAGGGGGTCTGGGTAAGGACAGTAGATACAGTAGTTAGGAATACAGGTTCTGGATTCAGACCGACTATGGTTGGAATCCCAGCTCTGCCACTGCTGTGATCCTGGGCCAGGGTAGTTAACGCCTTCATTTCCTTATCCAAACTGGAACTGATAGTGTTTACTTAATTGCCTTGTTGTGAAATGTGTAGATGAGCTAAAGCATGATTAAGCAGCCACAGTTCCTTGGATTTTGGAAATTCAAGTGAACAGAGACTGTGGTTTAGGCTAGGCTTTGATCATTAGTGATGGGATTTGAGGAAGTCACCCTCTCCGATCCTTGGTTTCCTACTCTAAAATAGACAACCAGGATGGCACCCATATCTCAACGAGAATGCAGTTAAAACAGCAGGATGTCTGGCACAAAGTGTTTAAAGCTGTCTCCAGCCTTCCTCCAGGTGTGAGTAGACAGGACACCAAACACCCCATCTGTGTTCCCTGGGCCACAGACCCCAGGATCAATGTTGGTCCTTCCTCCAGCTGTATTCTGGAGCCTTTCTCAGGAGTTTCACCCAGAAGCTTGCCCCATCCCTTTCCCCCTCTCCTGTATTGACCTGGCTGATTTCCTGAAGTACATTAACATGTTCAAGTCTAGCCTTCCTCATAAGCTCCAACTAGTCTTCTGCCTTAATTTCGCTACCAAGCTTCTTGGGATGCAGACCTTCCAGCTGCCTAGGGTCCTACTGGCATGTAGTTCATGGACGATGATCTCTCCTTAGTCTCTGTTAGACGCCTCCCTACCTGCCATCTTGGTTTCCCTTCTGTCCTTAGGACTAGCTCCCTCCTGATGTCAGGAATGTCTCTTTCCTGATACCTTGATCTTCCTACTGTTAAAGTTCTCTCCCCCCGTATTTGTCTACTTAAAAATACCCCCCCCCACTTTTTTTAATATAGCACAACCTTGATAAGGTGGTTACTTGTTAATCTCAAATCAGCATAGAAAAGTACAGGCTGAAAATAAAACCTTTATCCCATTCTCTCTCCTGAGGTCACGTCTTTTCCAATGCATTTATAGAAACTTCAATTTTATTTTTAAGAGGACCATGCTAATATTTGCTTCTAAAAACAATTTAAATGTTTTGTTCAAAATTAAGTTGTTGTTGTTGTTGTTGTTTTTAAGATTTATTTATTCATGAGAGACACAGAGAGAGAAAGGCAGAGACATAGGCAGAGGGAGAAGCAGCTCCTCGCAGGGAGCCTGATGCAGGACTCCATCCCGGATCCTGGGATCATGCCCTGAGCTGAAGGCAAACGCTCAACTGCTGAGCCATCCAGGTGTCCTTTAAGTTTCTTATTTCTTAACACCCCCCCTCCCAGTGGTAATTTTTAACATATTTAACATATTTGAGTAAATCCAGAAATTTTCTGAAATATAACCTATACTTTTTATACAGTTGGGTTAATTATGCATTCTTTTTTTTTTTTTTAAGATTTTATTTATTCATGAGAGAAACAGAGAGAGAGGCAGAGGGAGAAGCAGGCTGCTTGCAGGGACCCCGATGTGGGACTCGATCCCGGAACTCCAGGATCACGACCTGAGCCAAAGGCAGACGCTTAACCGCTGAGCCACCCAGGAGTCCCTAATAATGCATTCTGTAATATATACCATTCAGTGCTTTTTTTTTTTTTTTTTAGTTCCCAATATGGGACTCAAACTCATCACCTCAATATTGAGTCACATGCTGTACCAACCAAGTCAGCCAGATGCCCCAATCACTTGCTTTTTTATGCTTTATTTTTCATGTTCCATATAAATTAATCTCATTCTTTTTCATTAGTTTATTGATAATTGCTTGTTTTGCTTTATATAAAAAGAGAGTACAGAGGGGTTTTTGTGATGATAGTACTCGCTTGTGTAGAACTGCGGTAGTGGATGAGGACTTTATTTTGTCAACTAGGATGTAGGAAGAAAGAAAGATAGAATGCAGGCTGTCAGATGAATCTGCTTGTATTACAAGTGAATCACATGACCACACCAAAAGGGGTGGGGAAGAAAGGAGCTGACCTAGTAACTTTGGAAAAGTATTTTGACTGGATACTGTAAGGCTAAAGACAAAAAGAATCATACACAAACACTGTACTCTAAATAAATTCCTCACAGCATTATGATTGAGCAATTCTGGAACTACTTTTGTACATCTATAACCACACATATGGTTGAACAAACAGGTAAATATATTGTAGATAGAGCCAGATTTCTCACTGCTGGAGAAAGAAGTTATAAACAAAACAAGGTGGGGTGAAAGGAAGTGGTTAGAATAAACTCTGTGAGGCTGGATTAGAGTTGGAGGTATTAGTATGGACTCATGTTTTTAGTTTAGTATGTATACAGACATGCAGAAATGCAGATGTATGTATACATACATATATTTCCTTGCTTTATCTCCTTGGACCAGAAGCAGTGACACCCCAGTAGCAATGGGCATACCCAGCACCTAGATCTTAGTTTCTAAATATTTTCCAATGAATGGAGCCAAGCCTTCCAGAAGTGATTGGTTCCAGAACTAGGATAGAGAATATACTAGCTGAGCCTGGAATATCTTGGGCCAGGTAGTAGGAAGTGCTCCAATAGAAAGGATGAGAGCATATAGAAAGGGCACAGAAGCCAGCCTGTGAACAAGCTCATAGTTTCCAAATTTGGAACCACCTGGACAACCAGATAATAATAGTATTGGACTATAATCAATAGGATAAAATAAGTATCTTTGAGCCCATACTTATATCAATAAATAATTGAATGTAAATAAACAAGGGACAACTCTTCATTATAAAAGGATTGCAGTTAAATGGAGAAGAGGAAAATAATAAATCACTGCATAGTAATCATATGATTACCATCATAGTAATGGTAATCACCATTACCATAGTAATTAATTGCTGTAGATAAAGAAATACTGACAGATGCTAAAAACTGGCAGCCATTGGTAAATGTTTAAGCAGAAGTAGGATATTTGTGCAGCCTCAAAGTATCTCCCAAAAAGTATTCATTACAAGGAGGAAAATTGTAAGTTTAGATACTGCCTTAACCAAATGATCAAAGTTAATAACATCACAAGTATGGTAGGCAGACTCTAATGTGGTTCCTAATGATCCTCTTGTCCTGGTATTCACAACCTTGTGTAATCCCTTGCTCTTGAGCATAAACCAGACCTAGCTTTTAACAAATAGAACATGGCAAAAGTGATTGGATATCACTTCTGAGATTAAGTTGCAAAGAGACTGTGGCTTCTGTCTTGCTTTCTCACTTGCTCATTGATGAAAGCCAGCTGCCTCACGGAGAGGCCCCCAGCCAAAGCTAGTAAGGAACTCTGTTCCTCAGCCATCCATCACCCCCTTCGCAACTAAATCCTGCAAGCAACCACATGAAGGAGCTTAGAAGTAGATCCTGTCCCAGTCAAGCCTTCAGATGAGACCACAGCCATTCCTGCTAACACCAGCTAAACTGTGCCTGGATTCCATAGAAACTATGAAATACTAAATGTTAATCCACTAAATTGTAGGGTAATTCATTATGCAGGAAAAGATGCCTTAATACAATCAGTAAAACATATCATTGATCAATATCATTGATCACCTGGTATGAGTCACTGAGAAGGACACCTTGTCTCTGTGATATACTTCCCAATAACACGTAACCTCAAATCATTAGAGAATACCAGACAAACCCCATCATGACAAAACATCAGAATGAGGGACATTCTGCTTTTTGAAAGTATCAAAGGTCATGAAAGACAAGAAAAGACCTAAAAAATGTCATGAACTGGAGGAAACTAAGGACACATGACAAATGTGTGTCCTGGAACATAAAAAGAATATTAGTGGGAAAACAGGAAATTCTCTTCTAAAGTCTAATTGTTTTTTAATTAATAGTATTGTACTATTGTTGATTTCCAATAGTATTTACAAATGTTTGATAATTATTCTAGGGCAAGGTTTCTCAGCTTTGGCACTGTTGACATTGGGGCGGATAATTCTTTGTTGGAGTTGCTGTGCATTATAGGATGTTCAACAACATTCCTGGCTTCTACCCACTAAATGCCAGTAGCATCTCCCTCCCCACTATTTGTGACAACCAAAAATGGCCAAATGCCCCCAGGGAAACAAAAGTGATCCCTCGTGATCTCTGTTCTATTATTTTCAAAGACTTTATTTTTAAGTGATCTCTACACATGATGTAGGGTCTGAACTCACAACCCTAAGACCAAGAGTCACATCCTCCACCAACTGAGCCAGCCAGGAGCCCCACCTCCATTCTGTTATTATATAAGATGTTAATATAAGGGATGGCTAGGTAAAGGGTATATGAAAAATCTACACTATTTTTATAACTGCACTAAGTCCAGAATCATCCTTTTTTTTTTTTTTTTTTTTTGAAGATTTTATTTATTTGAGAGAGAAAAAGAGCAAGCATGAGCAGGGGCAGAAGGAGAGAAAGAAGCAGACTCCCCACTGAGCAGGGATCCCACCTTAGAGCTCAATCCCAGGACCCTGAAACCATGACCTGAGCCGAAGGCTTAACTGACTGAGCCACCCAGACACCTTGAAAATCATTTTTTAAAAAATATTATGGTTAAGATTATCATATGTGCTTATAAGAAAAACCAAAACGTTATATTGAAACATAAGATTCTCAATTTTTCCTTCACCTGAATTACCAGTGCTAGTCATTAACATATTTGAATGAATCCAGAAATTTTGGTATATAGTTTTTACACAATTAAGATAATTATACATATTCTGCAGCTTCCTTTTTGTTTTTTTAATGCTTTGATATCTTTCTATAACTAATTATTTTCAATTAATGTTGATTTGTTATGCTTTCATACATACTATAATTGCTACACTGTACAGTGACTAGCTTTTCTTTTCACTCATCAAACATATTTTTGCTATGAGGCAGACGCTGTTTGGAGAGCATTCTACAGATTAACTCAATTTTTGCATCAAAGGTATGTATGAGATATATATATTTCTTATTCTCATTTGCAGATGGAGAAGCTGAAAAGCTGAAACACAGAGATTAGTTTCTTCAAAGTCATAGCCAGGCTTTGAACACAAGCGATCTGGCTCTTGAATGCTCTTAACCTACTATATCCTATTTCTTGTAGACATGTTTCCCCATGTTTTATATGACTGTGCCTCATTTTTTTTTAAGATTTTATTTATTCACGAGAGACACACACAGAGAGAGGCAGAGACAGGAAGAGGGAGAAGCAGGCTCCATGCATGGAGCCCGATGTGGTACTCGATTCCGGGACTCCAGGATCACGCCCTGAGCTGAAGGCAGGTGCTACGCCACTGAGCCACCCAGGGATCCCCGCCTCATTCTTTTTCAATGGTCACATAGGGGTCTAGTTCTAGATGAACTATCATTGAACTCTTCCTTGTTGGTGTCTTTGCCTCTCGTATCTATCTCCAGCCTGTCCCCAGGCACCTCCCCAGAGTCCCACAGGTGCCGCACACTCAATTTTAAGACGATTCAAACTGAGCTCATCATCCTCCTACAGACGCATCCTCCTGTGTCGCCAGCTAAGTGGCCATGCCAACACCCACCAGTCACCCAGGACAGAGGCAGGAGCCAGACCGAGAGAATAAGTTAAGTAGGTTCCAAAGGAAGTAGAAGATGTTTGGTCAGTGGCACAGGGAAAGGGTTAGTCTCGCAAAAGAAAAAAAAAAGTGGGGGGACAGCTTTGGACATCTGGAGGAAACAGGTGGGGAGAAGGAGGATGGAGGAGCCAAATTTAGGCTTCTTCGCTGCTCATCACCAAGGCAACTGCGTTGCTACGGCAACAGCTAAGGCAGCACCGCCTCTTTCAAGTACCTCGTGGGCTGCCGTCACCTCGAAACCACCCGGACACTTCCGCATAAGGGGGCGCGGGCCTCCGGGAACGGCTGAGGAAGGCGGGAACTACTGCCGCAGTAGCCAATCGGATGGGGCCTGCGGCGAAGGACGCAAAGGAGGTGCCCGGACTTCTGTGAAGCTCGCCGGAGGCTGTGGAGAAGGACGGGCTCCAGCCCCTTCCCTACCAGTCAGCGGCCGAGGGAGGAAGGGGGCGGGATCCGGGGGAGGCCGTACGGGGGCGGGACCCGGTAGAACGCACGGAGGGTCCGCCCAGTCTCGCCGCTACCCAATAGAAAGCCCGAAGGCCTCTCCGGACTGCTCGGGCGCCCAATGAGCATCGTCGCCGGGCCCCGGGGCGAGGCGGGCCGAGCCAATCGGCGGCGGCGGTGGGCGGGTGCGGGCGGCATAGGCGGTGCGGCGGAGGCGGAGCGGGCGCTGCGGCAGGAGGGAAGATGGCGGACGAGGAGAAGCTGCCGCCCGGCTGGGAGAAGCGCATGAGCCGCAGCTCAGGTGCCGCGGGGGTCGGGGCTGGGGCGGGGCCGCGCGGGCCCGCGGAAGCAGGGCTCGAGCTCGCCCCTGGGGCGCGGCGCCGCCGCCCGATTCCCGTGGGGTCTTGGCTCCTCCGCGTCTTCCCAGGGTAACGGCCCGGGCCCGCCCCGTGGGGGCTGCGAACCTCAGGAGCGGGGATGCCGGAGGAAACTGAGGCAAGGGGCGGGGCCGGAGAGACCCAGCGCGCTGCCGGGGGTGGGGGGGCGGGGGCGGGGGGCCGGGGATCCCGCAGCACTCCCCCAGGTGATGGCCCTGGCCCTGCCGATCCGGCTGACACCTTTTGGCCTGTTGCACCCGACGTCCCCGGGGACCGTGTCTGCACCCTGCTGGGCCCGGGGGGCACCCCGGGGAAGGACACCCCAACCCCACGCTCAGGGCGTGGCCCCAGAGCGTTGCCGGGCCTCGGGCCCACAACCTGCCCCTGCTAACCCGCCGGCCATCCCCGCCTAACCCGAGTCTGTCGTCGCCGCCCGGTGGATGGACCCTGTGCCGGGAGCCCGATCTGAGGCTTATCCACAGTAATAATACCCGTAACCGGGCACGCTCATCTTACCGCCCAGCCCTGTGCCAAGTGTGTTTGGAGTGTGTTCTCCCTCTCTCTCTCTGAATGACCACAACTCTGGGAGGTGGATAGTTATCACCCCGTTTTGCAGGTGAGGAAGCAGAAGTCAGAAAACTTAAGGAGCTCCCCCAAGGTCATTCATTTCAGGGGGTGGGGGCTGGATTAGAGTCAGGTCAGTCTGACAGCAGAGCCCGCCTGCCCTTGTCACTGCAGACCAGTGAGGAGCAGGCCCAGCATCTCACCGCACTGCCTCCCCAGCCCATAAAAATCACAGTCACAGTGATATCTGCTCATTGAAGGCCAGGCCCTCTGGTGAGCACTTTGCACGGATCATCACTGTTCTCCACATTAGCCCCGTGAAGTTATGTCCTTAATCTCTCGCTTCACCCCCACTTTTCAGATGAGAAAACCAAGGTTCATGGAGAGAGAGGCCATTGCAAGGTTTTAGGGTCGGTCACTGGCTCAGCTCTCACTGAGCCCGCTCCAGCCCTGCTCCGTGGCCACAGCTGACAGCATGAATCCTGATGCTCTGCCCTGTTCTGGGCCCCCTCTCTGGCCATTTCTGCTCGGCTCCACCCTAATGGTCTTCCTCAGGGGTGACCTTCAGTTCTTCACGGTGCTGGGTGCCAGTCGTGCAAAAATCTCAGCCCCTGGAATGATGCCTGGGCTCTCCTGGGTTCTACCTCAATCTTCTCTCTTGTGGCCTTCCCTCCTTCCTGCTCCTTGGGCCCTGGGTAACGTTTGACCCCCCTGTACTGCTGGTCCATAGTTGTGCAGCGCTGTACACTGGGTGCGGGTTAAGAACAGAGCTTTCATGTTTGGCAACCTGGGTTTAATTCCTGCCTCCAGCCATGTGTGCCTGGGGCCAAGTGTACACTCAGGAAACATTCCAAAGGTGTGGAAGGTGAGGCCTCACTTCTGTCGTCTACAGGGAGATGATAGCTGTCACGCTCCTAATGTGTACTGGGCACTAGTCTAAGTGTGTTACCGCTGTGAGCTCACTCAGTCCTTAGCACAACCCTACAGGCAGGGACTGTTGTTATCTGCATTTTACAGGTGACAAAATCAAGGCCCAGAGAGGTTAGCTCACACAGTGAGTGACAGCCAGACTTGAACAGGCAGCCTGGCTGCCTGTCCCCACACCGGCTTCGTCTCTCCTGTCACTCTGGGTGGTTTTCCTCCTTGAAGTCACTAATAACTGAAGTTATGACATTGTCTTATTTGCTTGTCTGGGGCCTGCCCATCCCCATCTAGAATGCTGGCTCCCTCGGGGCCTGTAGCTCGAGGTGGACTCAGGGGATTTGTTGAATGAAGGAATCCCATTGGCCGGTCCGTCATCTTGGCCTCCGGGTGGTGTCCTTTGAGCAGGTCCCAGCTGAATTCCTGTATCCCCCCTCCTCCAGGCCGGGTATACTACTTCAATCACATTACTAATGCCAGCCAGTGGGAGCGGCCGAGTGGCAACAGCAGCAGTGGTAGCAAAAATGGACAAGGGGAGCCCACCAGGGTCCGCTGCTCGCACCTGCTTGTCAAGCACAGCCAGTCCCGGCGGCCCTCATCCTGGCGACAGGAGAAGATCACCAGGACCAAGGAGGAGGCCCTGGAGCTGATTAATGGTGAGCAGAGTTGGAAGCAGGTTGGAGTGGGGGGAATGTGGGGAGAGGTTGTCCCCTCATTGGGAGCTGGAGCCAGCCTCGTAGAAATCACACCAGGCCCTGCACCCCAGCTAACTCAGCTGTCAGCATTGGCTGCCACCGAACTGCCTGTACGTGACATGAGCCTGGACTGCACAGCTGCCTCTCCTTTTTCTTTCTATTTGGCATTTGAGGGTGAGCCAGGTTACGAGAGGAGGACCCAGCCTTGGGGGCTGGCAGCCCTGGGTTCAGATGGTGGCTATGCCCTGTAAGCTCCAGGGGGAGCTTGTGTCATCTTGAGACTCAGTTTTCCCCTCTGTAAAATGGGTGTTGTCACATACCTGCCCATACCTGGTGTGTAGGTGCCAAGAAAACTATGAAATCAGCAGCATTTAGCTCACTAGGGCCATAAGTTGCAGAACCCTGGTATGGAGCTGCCTGGTATGGCTGCCACTACCTACACATGGCCGTTACTATTTAAATTAATTAAAACTAAGCCATATTCAAGATTGGTTCCTTACACTGGCCACACTTCAAGTGCTTGGCAGCCACAGGTGGCTAGTGGCTGCCATCTTAGCGCAGGTATAAAACTTTTCCATCCTTACAGGCAGTTCTGCTGGACAGTTCTGGGCTGGATCTCACGTGTGGTTTAATCATTCAGACTCTGGCACCACAGACCCCAGACCCTTTCTGGGCTGCTCTTACCCCAGATGACCTGTGCCTCACCCAGACCCCGACGGCCTGGGTTCCTATCTGGCACTGCCCAGCCCTGGCTGTGTGACCTTGAGCAAGTTACATAACATCTCTGAACCTGTCTTTTCACTTGTAAGATTCGTGTTTTGATGATAGAACCTACCTCCTAGGACAGTTGTGAAGACTCTGACCTCATGCAGTAAAAAGCATGAATGTAAAACATGAGTAACAGTTCCTGGTGTCTAGTAAATGTCCTCTAATGCTAACAGTCATGATGATTGTTGTTAGGAGCACAGGCCTTGCAAAGTGCAGACCCAGTCAGTGTTGGTGGTTGTTTTACTGTCATATTACTTGGTCCGGTATTTGGCTACAGGATATTACTTACACCCACACGCTTCCTGTGGTGTCCTGGCCCCTGCAAGCCTCACACAGCAGCCTCATAGAGAGGAGCAGAGCTCATGCGCAGATTCTGGAAGGCAGGTTAAAGAGCTCGCCTCCTGAGCTCTGTGAGGGCAGGGACTGGCTCTCTTCCCACCATATTCCCACCACTCTACACACAGCCTGGCCTATGCTCTGTCCTCACGGCCTTGTTTCATGAACAGCAGGGAGCCAGAAGTAAAGGCCTGGGCAAGGCCGTAGCTTGGACTCTGGGGAAGGCTGTGCAGGGGACTGAGGAGGATGAGACCTATCCCAGCAAGGTTGAGGCCCTGAGTGAGCGAAGAGTCCGGGTCCTTTCTGGAGACAGCAGGAAAGCTGGCCACATTTGACTGGGGGGTTTGGTCCTGCAGTGCCTTGCTTTCAGGAGAGAGCAGTGTGGGGAGTGTCAAGGGCCAGGGATGCTGGGAGGCCCAGAGCCCAGGCTGGTTGGATCTAACATTGAGCAGCTGGGAGGAGGGGTGTGCTGCCCCAGGGAAAAGGAGGAGGTTCGTGGAGAATGCCCAGAGAATCAAGGGGTGACCTGGGTCCTCCCAGCTCAGGTGGTCCGTGTTCTGAGGCTTGGGGACCCACAAGAGTGGGCAAGAGGCGGACCATCTGGGAGAGTGTCTAGTTCTGCAGAACAGCCAGGCCAGAGGCGGAGACCTTTGGGACAATCCTGGCAAGAGATGGCAGGAGGCCGAAGCAGTGGGCATGGCTGGGAAGAAAGGCTGTTAGGCCTCGGAGACTGCCTGGGAGGGGCAACTGAGGATGCCTCCCCGTTTCCAGGATGGATAGGTGTGCGCCTGGTGGGCTGTTACTGTGGGAGGATCCTGGGGCTGCTGAGTCAGTTAGGTCTTGGAGAAGGGGGATCTGGGAGGTGCTCCCAGGAAGCTGTCAGGCCCTGGAGTCGGTGTAGACTCTGGAGTGTTAGCAGGGGCTGGAACATGCATGTACCTGTGCAGATGGCCCGGGGGAGCTGTGGGCAGACCTGCAGCTACAGGCAGTGTGATGTGACTGGCCAGGGAGAGGGGAGCAGATTCCCAAGAGGTCAGGAGGCAGACTCAGGAGCATATGGTAACGGGTTAGCTGGGTGGGGCAGGGTGAGGTCACAACTAGTGTGGCTCATCCTGGAGTCACACACAGATAAAGCCTGGTGCCAGCTGTGTGGCCTTGAGCAAGTATCTCAGAGCCTTGGCTGCATCATCTGTAGAATGGGGATAGGATGGCCATGAGACCCAGGGGCCGGCCAGCGGTTGACGGCTCAACAGAGCAGTGGGCTCAGTGCCCAGCGCTTAACATCTACACAGGACCCTGGTCATTCAGGCCTGTGTGGTTGAGGGCCCAGGTCAGGACAAGGCATCTGCTCCTTTCTTGAAAGAGCTCTGAGCAGGGACTAGGGAGCCTGGTGGGACTTGGATGGGACTCAGGCGCCTGGTGGACTCAGCATGGAGACCCTCTGGTGACTTTGGCCTGTTTACTCAGTGTCTTGAGATGAGCTGGGACAGACCCCTCAGGGGTCATTAGGAGAAAGCTGGGAGATGGCCCAGGCCACGGAATGCTTTGTAACCAGACACTCATGTGCCCTGTCAGCAAGCTTCGGGTGTCCAGGCCTGTTTTTCTCTTCTGTAAAAGTGGATGCTCCCCCTGTCCTGGGCTTGTTCCAGGTGATCAGGAGATCAGGATTTGGGCTCGAATCTCATCAGTACCCATTTAGGTCCATCGCCCCGAGGGGACAGGCTGCCTGCAATAAGAACCAGCATGTCCGCGTTTTCTGCTGAGGCTCCTTTTCCTCTGCAGCTGCTGGGCTGTGGCCAGGCCCTGCCAGGGATCTGGGGACCAGCTGCCTGTCATTGCCAGTGTCCTTGTCTAAGGAGGCCAGGCTGTGGAGAAGCCCTCTCCACCTGCTCCCCATCCCTCCAGCCCCACATGCCTGGGACCTAAGGGTCCCAGGGAGGCCCTGGTGTGAGTAGCAGTCTCCTCAAACATGCTCATTCCCAGGGTCTGCGGGTCAGTGAGCCCCTTTGGCCTAGCGTCCCCACCCAAGGTTGGCGGGTCCCTTCCAGTCTACTGTCTTCAGGCTGAGTCTCTGGTCTCTCTGGGCCCCTCCTGCTGGATCTTCGGTTTTCTGGGCAGATTTAATCCTGTCCACTTTTACTTGGTCCAGGCCCCTTCCCTTGTCTGTCTCTAAACCTTTCTAGGGGTGCCTGGGTGGCTGAATCGGTTAAGTATCCAACTCTTGATTTCACTTTAGGTCATGATCTCAGGGGCCCCACGTTGGGGGTCCAGACTGAGTGTGGAGCCTGCTTAGGATACTCTATTCCTCTCCCTCTGCCCCTCCCCTGCTTTAAAAAAAAGCAACATCTTAGAATCAGAGACCACTGATTTGTTTACTCACTTTCCCTAAACAATTGTGGTGTATTACCTTGCAGTGCTGTAACAGAATACCACAGGCTGGCTGTTTATTTTCCACAGTTCCAGGGCTAGAAGTCTGAGATGAAGGTTCTGACCGATTCAGTTTCTGGTGAAGACTGTCTTTCTGGCTTGTAGGCAGCTGCCTCCTCACTGTGTACTCACGTGGCCTTTCCATGGCATGTGCACATGGGGAGTGAGGGGGAGCTCTCTAGTGTCTCTTCTTATAAGGACTCTAATCCTATGGGACCAGGGGGTCTCCCTTATGACCTCATTTATCACTGATTACTTGCATGAAGGCCCGTCTCCAAACACAGTCATTTTGGGGATTGAGGCCTCAACATACGAACTTGGAGGGGACACGTTCATTCCCTACCACATGGACTGACAGCTAGTAACTGTCAGGGGCTTGTGCTGCACCAGGCATTTTCCAGCAGTAACTGTCCCTCCTGCTAGCCCTCCAGGGTGGGAGCTGCTATAAATAGCCCATTTTACAGGTCAGGCGAGTATGCCTTCGAGAGGCAGTCACCCACCAGGGTCACAGAGCTCGGGATGGGTAGAGCTGAGATCTGAATACAACAGTGGGGGAGTCTAGAGTTTACCCGCCTTGGCCTCAGAGACGCATGGAGCAGGCCAGCCTGTGACCTCCCAGCAGCGACAGGTGCACTTCTGTCATGCAGCCAGTTTCAAAGGCCCCCCAACTCCCCAAATCAGGTAAAAGTTCCCTGCTTCAGATGGGGAGCTCCTTGAGAGGCTGCCCCCCAGGATCTGCCTCTCACCTGGAGCGCCCGTTGGATGGAGTGCCGTCTTGGTGAGGGGTGTTGAGGCAGGCTGGCTAGGTCAGGGCATCGCCAGGAGGGTGGCAGGGGGTGTTTGGTATGTGCTTCCTTTTCCTCCCCCCTTGAGCATTTGGATCTAAGGCACAGAGGAAAGAGACATGAGATTCCAGCATTTCTGTCTAAGGAGCGGAGGGGTGGATCCCTCTCCCTCCTTCTCTGTGGCCTGTTTCTGTCTCATTTATTCATGAATTCCTTCAGCATTAGGGAGCACCTGTTCTGTGCACAGGGCCAGGTGCTGGGAACACAGCAGCGAGCAAGGCCCACTGGCCCTGCCCTCCCAGTCTGAGGCAGGTGACACACAGATGGGACACTGGCAAATGTAGGGGGGCACCTCCCACAGCGGGGTCTTAGGAAAGACTCCTGGATGAGGCCAGAGGACAACAAATGAGCTTCCTATGGGAAGAGACCATTAAGCAAAGGCCTCGAGGTGGCAGGGGCAGGGCAGACTGGGAGGGCTGTCACGGGGGCTGGGTTAATACTGAGCCCAGGGGATGCACAGGGGCCTGAGGGTTCCCTTGCATCTTGGCTTGTGGCCAGACTCCTGACGGGCAGCTTCTAGAAAGAGGAGATGAGAAAGCAGTGATTTTTTTTTGTTTGTTTTTAAGTCACTTGAGGCTCCTGTCCAAGCAGAACATTTCCTGAGAGTTGGCTGATCAGAGGAAGATTTGGGTGCTGTGAACTATGGCGGGCAGAAACTTGGCTTTTATTTGATTTTTGGGCTGATATCTGTGTGTACCATGGCCAGGCCATCTAGTCTCAGGGATCCCTGCTGACTCACAGCATCGGCTCCTGGAGGATGCGGCAAGGTGGTGCTGTACTGGGCTCGGCTCTGCAGGTGCGGGGCCTGTGCCCGGAGCCGGGCAGGTTACAGCAGGGAGCACTGTATGCACAGGATTCTCTGGCCAGCGAATCGAGGTCCAGACAAGGGAAAGGAGGAAGAATCTTGAGGCTGCCCAGGTGAGGCGAAGAGATAGCCCGGAGTCCAGGGAGTAGAGAAGTCTTGGTGATGTCCAGTTCAGGCTGGATCACTAATGGGTGCAGCTAGCACTGGGGGGCCACCTAGCAGCCCCAGCGGGCATGGTCAGCCCCAGCATGGGCATTGCAGGCAGAAGCCACCCCTGCCCATGGAGGGTGGGGCTCATGTCGCACTGGCAAGCTTTTCTGACCAGGCAGCCTGTCCCATGACAAGATGCACAGGCAGGATAGCCCAGGGATGGGCAAGTCACACAGAAACGGGGGGAGTCTTATCACTGAGACGCGTGGCCCTTGTGGATGGGAGAATTGTGACAGCACCTAACATTTGTCAGAGTCTCCATGGCAGGCACACTGTGCTGTCACTGTGGTCTGCTGGCAGATGACTAATGGGCCAGCAGCAGAGGGATGGTTGGGACATGGGGATGACAGGGTGAGGGGGACAGCAGTGGAAGGCCCCCAGTGGACCAGATACCAGGACCCAGGCGCTGCCATGGTGTGGGACAGGATGGGGTGATAGATGTGTTGTCACAGTTGTGTTGTTTCAGTTGTGGTCATAGCGGAGTTTGCACGAGCTCAGCAGGCAGATGGCCCCGGCTGGGTGTCTGGGCCTCAGTTCGCCAGGTGGCTTAATCAGCAGCGTCCCTGTGGTGCTCAGACAGGAGCAGTGGAGGGTGGTGTGCAGAAGCCCACTAGCAGGGATAACAGGGTGATCCTCACACCCGGGGTGGGCTGGGTGGGTGTGCAGAATGTCCCCAGGAGAGTAGCTGTCAGGGAGGCCATGTGGGACCAGGGTGGTCTGGAGCTGCATGTCCTGGGAGTCCACCCCGTGGCTGCGCCTGTGGGTGCAGGGACAAGACTGGCAGGAATGTTCCTTCAAGCGCTGGGGCAGCTGGTTGGAGCAGGATGGGGCATTTCGAGGAGGAGAGGGTGGGCTCTGGCTCTAGGGGCTCCTGCCTGGAACCTGGACTCAGGAGCAACAGGAGGCTCTTCCTCACCACGCAAACACAGCCTTCCTATGTGCCCTGCTCCCCACATGTGAGTCATATAGGTGCTCAGTGCAGCCTCAGCCTTCCCCCACCCCCCGCCCCCAGGAGATGAGTCCCCAGCGGAAGCAGTTTGTACCACACACAGGATGCATCCAGTGTGATGCCACCACAGCCTTTTAGGGCAGCTACAAGAACGGTGTCGGCTGCTATGAGGCCATGTCCATGGAAATGACACATGTCCCGTCTCGGCTGCCTTGTGGTCTCTTCACGACGCCCCACTTAGCAGCCTGGGCCTTCCTCCCAGTTCCAATAGGTTGGACAGTTGAGGCCCAGGGGATCCGCCAACAGCTCCTGTGGCAGAGCTGGCCTGGTGCCCCAGCCTCCTGCCTTTCTCCTGGAAACTTCTAGAAAATTTCCCCATCAGTGCCTTGTGGGATCTTGGCAGGGTCCCAGCATCCCTCTTCAGTATTTGCCCTGCTTTTTGCCCTCCTCCCCAACAGGGCCTAGAGGTAGAGATTTTCCCCAAAATACGTGTTGGGGTGTGGGAAAAGGTCATGTTGTGTTCATGTTATGTCTGTAGGGGGCGGGAGGTAGGAGTGGCAAAGGGAGCTGGGGTGGGGGAACGGGCTCTGAGACCAGTGTGGCTATTGAGGCCACCACAGGGTCAGGGGGCGCACACTTGGTGGCGGGGGGGTGGGGGGTGTTCATGAATGTGTGTGGAGCGAGTGGTCACCCTTGCAAATAGGGCAGGGGTTGCGTGCCTCCTTTCCGAGGGAAGTGCCCCCTCCATCAGGAGCCCCCCGCTCCATCCCACCCTGCCTTTGATGAGAGGTCTCCCTGTATGTCCACAGGCTACATCCAGAAGATCAAGTCAGGAGAGGAAGACTTTGAATCTCTGGCCTCACAGTTCAGCGACTGCAGTTCGGCCAAGGCCAGGGGAGACCTGGGTGCCTTCAGCAGAGGTGCGCAAGGAGTGGGCACTACCTGGCCCTAGAGGAGCCTCTGTCCCAGCCTCGGGGATCCTCCTGCCAGGGGGAGGTTGGGAGGGGTAGCCCCGGCTGTGCAGGTCTTCAGGGTCCACCAGGTGGCAGCACAGTCCCGCAGGCTCCAGAGGGACTCCCACTGCTGGGGGGTTGGCTGGGCTGCAGAGCCCTCTGCCTGGCTTCCTTTCCCCCCTGCGGTGGGAAGTCCGTCTGTGGGTCCCTCGATGCAGTTGTCCCCATCATGGACACGGCAGGGTAGGTACTTGGCTGCCGTGTGCCTCTCCTCTGGTTGGGGGGTGTAAGGCTGGGTCCCCAAGAATGCCCCTCCCAGCACCACCCACAGGGGTGAGGGGAGGAGAGTTCAGCTCAGCAGCCCTGAGTTTAGGTCTATGGGGCTCAGGCAGTGGAAAGGGGGGAGCAGAGGGGATCAGGCCACCTCCTCCTCCTCCTTTCTCTCCTCTTCCCCCTCCACCTTGGGGTCTGCAGAGCATCGGGGAGGGGCCCAGGATGGGGTGAGGAGTGTGGGAAGAGCCAGCAAGGGGCTGTCAGCTGCCTGTGTGCCCCAGGAGGCAGGCAGGACAGATGATGCGGCAGGGGCTGGGAACGGGGGCCCAGGGAGATGAGTTCATCACTAAAATGTGCCTCCCAAGTGCACAGCAGTGGCAGCAGCTCTGCCTGCCATCCCTCATGCTGTCCTCAGGCTTCCTGGGGCCTTCTTAATGGCCCGCCGCCCCACTGACAGGGCCATAAACCATGTGATGGATGAGCGTGAGGCTCAGCGCAGGTGGGAGTCCCATCTGCCCGCTCCACCTGGTCCTGGCCTGCGGCCGGGTCTTGACCCCCACACACCATCGCTCACACTTCCCCAGGTCAGATGCAGAAGCCATTTGAAGATGCCTCCTTTGCACTGCGGACGGGGGAGATGAGCGGGCCCGTGTTCACGGATTCCGGCATCCACATCATCCTGCGCACGGAGTGAGGGGTGTGGGTGGCTCAGGCCTGGCCTGCAGGGTCGGGTGGGGTGGGACAGGTGGCTGGGCCCACAGACTCTGCTCCCTGCTGTCAGCTGGCCAACAGGTGCCCTACCCTGCTGACGTCACAGTATTTATTGTTCTCAAAATGGCTGAGGGGAGCTCTTCACCACTGGGGGCCCCCTCTCTGCCCCTAGTTGGAGCTGTCCCTGTCAGACTCCCCTCCCCTTTAGGAATTGACTTCAGAAGGGCAGGTGAGTGGGGAGGCTCCCAGACGGAAGGGGTGGGGGTCACCTGTCCCAAAGAGAAGGCCTAGTCAGCTGAGCTGCCCCTGTGTCCCTCCTTGCCACCCAGGTCCAGGATGGGGGCAGGACGGCCTTAACACTGTTTCTGGTTATGCTATGTTCCTCTATTCAATTGCAAAAAGCAAATGCTCCACGTGGGGCCCAGGCTGCCCACCACCTTGGGGTCCTCACTGAGTGGCAGTGCAGCCCCCTTCGCATCCTTGATTAAACTTGGAACCACTACTCTGCTGTCCTGTGTCTCGTTCCCTCCCCGCTGAGGTGAGGGGGAGCTGTCAGAGGAGCCATCATCTTCCGTCCTCCCTGGTGTCCAAGTATCCAGGCTGCATTTCCTCCCTGAGATGCCTCCCTTCATCCCGGGGAAGGAGGGCTCCTAGCAGAGAATTAGGGTGCCAGTCAGTGCCAGTGGTCCTCCAACTTGGGTATTGAAGAATGTTCGAGAATGCAAGGGCAGTGCCCTGACCTCACATCTCTGGATTCAGCAGGTCAGGGTGGAGCTGGGGATCTTCAGGGGATCCTTGGAGAGCCAGACCGAAGCCCCCCTGCCCTGAGTGCCCTCTGCACCTATCACCCCATGCCCTCCATACACAGGCCACTCCCAAGTAGAACACATTAGACCCAGCACCCCGATGCCTGCTTTCCTGTTATTACAAATGCTTCTGGCACGATGTTCCTGGGTCCTGCCTCCTCCGATGCTGTTACCTTAGCAACACGGGACCAGCCAGGAGGAGGGGTGCTACCACCAGGCACCTCTGAGAGTGGGGATCCTGCCCAACCTTCTGGGGAAGGGTCCGTGGGGAAAGGGCCCTCTTGGAGCAGAGCGGGTCCCTGTGGGCAGAGAGAGTAGAGGCATCTCCCAGGTGGCCTGTGGGTGTGGCCCTCCTGCTTTCTGTCCCCTCCTCAGGGCCTCCCCTGTGCCAGGGCCTGGGCTGGGGGCGCAGTTCAGTCACGGGGCTTATCAGTTTAGCCCACTCTACCCCCCTCGTTCAATGGAAACCAGCCCCACCCCAAGGGAGGCCCCTACGGCTGTATCTCATAAACGGTCACCTGGGCCAGCTCCCATCTGGCTGGTTTCTGGAGCGATCGCTCTCTGCTGCCTGCCAGAGTGTTTGTCATTAGGAAGGTTTAATGGGCTTCCTCTCCACAGAATCTCCCGTCACCTGTGGGGGCCAGCAGGCAGGTGGCAGCACCCCCGTTTGCACCAACAATTCTGTGTGACGGGGGAGCGATCACACCCTTCCTGACTCGAGCCTCTGGGAAGGAGCAGAAATGAAGAGGGTGCACGGGGCTGAGACGCTGCTGGGGCGTGGTGTATGTTTTCCTGTGTGGGGTTGGCAGGGAGATGGTCTTTGTAGCGTTCTCTGTCACTGTGGGAATCTGTGCGTGTGTGCGTGTGTGTGTGTGTGCGTGCACGGGCAGCTGTGGGACTCTGGTTATCCCTCGGTTTGTGTCCTATGTGACACGAGGAGTCCCCCTGACTGGGTGTGGCCACCCCCTTCATCTAGCTGTGCAGCGGCCAGAACCCAAACACAAAAGAATGTCGCTGTTAGATAAACATGCCTCGGAGGCCACTCAGCGTTGGGGTGATTCATGGTTAAGTAGCTGTGGCTTCCCTCACCTGCTCCGCATTCCCACCCGCTGCCTCTTGCCTGGAGGCGGGGTCATAAATCCCAGACCTTCTGGACGGTGACAGCGGTGCAGTCTTCCCTCCTGTCCTTTTGGCCTCACATTTCCCAGCCCAGAATGCCCTGGCGCCAGGGCTGCAGGGAGGGGGGAGGGGGGTTCCACTCCTCTGCCACATGCACCAGCTCAGGCCTGTGGCCATGCGGCAGGGCTGGACTGGGTCCCCTCAACTTCAACTTGGGGTACCGCAGGCTCTGCCACAGATAGGATGGGCTGCAAAGCTACCCCGGTGTCACCAGGCGCACCGTCCACAAGGGGGGATGTCAGAGGTGGCAGCAGGCAGCCCGAGGCACACAGGAATCCCGGAGGAAGGGGGGGCTGTTCCTCCTGCCAATCTTTGGTTGTCTGTAGGAGGACTGGTGTGCAGATGTGACAGGCACACCCACACCCAGCCCTGTGTTCTGTGCGGGTCTCCAGGTCTGTGTGTGTTTTGGACAAAGACTGGAACTTGGCAGCCCTCGGTCCCCAACCTTCCACTGGGGGTAGGAGAGACCAATGAACTGCCCACCCCCACTGTGCTCACTGGGGGAGATTTGTCTGCAAATAAATACATATAGAAGGGCTGGGGTACAGAGGTCCTAAGTGTCCCAACCCTGTCCCTGTTTTTTTTCTTCTTTCTTTCTTTTAATTCCTGAGACAGACAGACAGATAGGCTGAAGGAGAAGCAGGCTCCCTTCAGGGAGCCTGATGCAGGACTGGATCCCAGGACCCTGGAATCCTGACCTGAGCCACAGGCAGACGCTCAACCACTGAGCCACCCAGGTGCCCATTCTTCGTTTCTTTTTTTTTTTTTTTTAAACTAGGTACAAAGTGCCTTCATGGGCCTATCCCGGAATCGGTTCTTTTTCAATGTCAAACTTGTTAATTTAAATGGAAATTAATTGCTTTTCTTGAAAATTTCTTTAAAAATTGGTTTTAAATGAGTGCATTAGGCAGTCCCATTTATTATTCATTGGTTTCATTTGCAGTATGGCCCCGGTGTCCCGAGTTCCCGGAGATGATTTAATCAGAGAGGCCATTAATTAGAGATGGGCGGGGGAGGGTAGCTCCCAGAAGAGCAGGTCTTGCTAACTACATGGTCTCAGTGGGGTGGGATCCAGGCCTGTGGGGCTCTTTACGCAAGATCCCTCTCCAGATTCAGTGGGGTCCATGTGGTGGAGCGAACGTGCAGGTGGGAGTCCGCACTCCCCTTGTTGCCAACCACTGGCCCCAGGGATGACTCTCCTCACTCCTGCAGTCTGTCTCACCTTGGCCACCAGGGATCTGGCTAAAATAAAGCCCTCCCCTGTTCCTCTTCTCTGCCCCCCATTCCCCACCATAGCCACATCATTGAGGCTCCTAGGGAACTGGCCTCTGCTTCTTCGATCTCTTCTGGCTCTCCCACATGCCTTCCTGCCTCCCATGCTCCCTAGCTTTGCTTCTCCTTCCTCCTCCAGGAGCTCTGGTCTCTACCCAAGCCCATTCCAGGTGAAGGGGCTCCAGGTGTGGGGTGTGGGTGTGTTCAGCTGAAGCCACCCAGCACACCTTCAGGTCGTTTCTACCTTTTTAGTAGTGAACTCAGAACAGGTGTGACTCATCTAAAAGTATTTTGAAATTACAAAGCAAAAAGAAAAGGGAAAAATGCCATGTCCTACTCTCTCATACCCAGATTCTTAAAAGCAGCCAAATTGTTTAAAAAAAAAAATTTAAAAAGTTGCCAGATGGCTCAGTGATGCACCGGTGTGATCAACGAGTGAAAAACCAGTGATGGGGAATATTCATTCGAGGCCTGGTCGTCATCGTTGTGAGAGAATTCTCGGTTGTTTGGATCAAATTGCCTTTAGACAGATTGTTTTCAAACAAAACAACTTTGGAGTGGGTCCCCTCGCCTGTCTTCCCAGAGGGCTTGCCCACCAGGCCCTCAGGCTGGGCTTGTCTGCCTGGGTCAAAGGGGGCCCAGCTGGGATGGGTCTCCAGGCTCACACGTAGCCTCCACCTTGCCTCCTCTGCCCCCCTGAGACACACAGAGCAACCAAAGCCTCAAATGTCAAAGGTCCTGTTTATTCCAGCAACCTGGAAAGAAAGAGTGTAAATAAAAAAAAAAAAGAAAGAAAGAAACCGATCCATGCACTCAACTCCTTGAAGGGAGGGAAGGAGGCTTGGAGAGAGGGGCTAGGGGCTGGGTGGGAAGCGAGAAGGGAGGTGGAGGAGGGAAGAGAGAGACAGAGGCCTCAGGGAAAGGACCGGAGAGTCTGATCCATGAAAAGAGAGAGACAAGAGGGTCAGCAATAAAAAGGCAGAAAGAGTGAAGTATCAAAACCAGAGACCCAACAAAGGAGAAAAGACACACAGAGAACGCACTAATGAGAAATACAGAGGCAGAGAAGGAGAGCCCGGCGGAAAGGAGGGGAGAGAAAACAACGTACAGGAGAGGGGAGAAGAGAGGGCCCCGGAGAGAGAGAAAGGGACGTGGGTGGAGCAGAAGGGCGCCGGCCCTGGGCCTTGCAGGGCACCCTTAGGGGTCCCCGGCGGTGCTGATGACGTGGAAGAGGGTGACGTTGTACAGCACCTGGTGGCCGTTGTTCCAAGTGTAGAGGGCCCGCTCCCGGGGGTTGTAATCCAGCATGGAGATGTGGGAGTACTGGTTGTGGAAGGGCACGTCTGTGTACTCGTAACTGGACGTGTTGGTGAAGTAGGCGAAGTAGACCTTGGCCCCGGCCAGGTGGGAGTTGGTCACGTAGAGCACGCCGCAGATCATGAAGGCCTCGCCGGCGCTGCGCTTGGGGTAGCCGGTGTCCCAGGACCGCACGACCTCGAGCGTGTGCGGGTCCAGCCGGCTGACCACGATGTTGCCCGCGTTCTGGTTGGTGGTGTACACGGCCCAGAGCCCGCTCTCGTCCACCATGAAGTCCATGTCCGAGAAGCCGCCCCAGGAGTAGGGGAAGGTGTTGTTGTAGCCGGCCCCCGGGAGGCTCCTCTGCACCAGCACGGAGCGTGAGCGGAAGTGGTACTTGACCACCACGTTGCTCTGATACTTGTTGTAGAACAGGGAGCCGTTGTACACCACGTGGCCTGTGCCCGCCCACGGCTGGGGCAGCAGGTGCTGGATAAAGTTCTGGCCTTTGATGAAGTCTCCCAGAGTGCGGAACTCCAGGACCCGCCGGCCCTTGTAATAGCCATCCATGTACCAGACCTACGAGAGAGCTGCTGTCGCTGCGGAGCCGCCGCCGGCCACCCAAGGGCCCCAGCAACCACGCAAGAGTCACCCGTGGCTGTTAGGGGTCCGCGGTCGCTAAGTGGCCGTTAGTCAGTCATGGGATGTCCGGTGACCGTTCAGGACCGGTCATAGTCCCAGGAATGGGATCGTTTGGTCGGGGAACACCACTGGTCTTAAAACAGACACTTGCTACCTAAGGATCAAGGGAAATCGCCAGCCCTGGTGACTCACGGGGCCCGGGAATTCAGCAGTCACTGGAGATAGCATGATTAGCGGTTACTGGCCAGCACTTGGGTGACGAGGTCACTTGAATTCACCCCTGTAGCCACAAGATGACCCAGCCTGCCAGCAGCATCTCCTCTGCCATCATCGCCTACCGTCGCCAAGTCAGCATGGGTGAGTTCCCTCACCCCTGCTGATTATTGGGCTAAGCATCATAGAAGCTTGCATGCCAACACTGTCACGACCACTTTGAAGATAAGGAGATCGAGACTCTGGCGACATTAAGGAACTGCCCGAGATTTTCTAGCTGAGAATTTGGTGGCAGCAGGATGCAAATCCAAGCCTGATTCCCTAACCCAAGCTCTTAACCACTTGGTTGAACCACTATAATCTGTGGGAGGCCTGTGACGCTATTGAGACAGTGGCTACTTACTACCTCTAATCTGTGACACTCAGGGGCCACCCAGTGACCAATATCAGCCAGTAGGATAGTCACTGGGCAGTTAGTGGCTGGTTCCTGTGGGTCTGAGGTGATGGGCAGTCGTGACCATAAAGGCCACTGGAAGTCCAAAGGTCAACAACTGACATGGTGATTCTCAGGGCTGGAAGGTCCTTGATCACCTGGTGGTTACTAGACAGTCGAGGGGAGGGCCAAGGGGTCTGGGGATCCTGGGACACTTCAGGCTATAAGAGAAGCATTAGTGTGGAATTGCTGGGCACGTGGGCAGCCACAGGCTGCCTGACTCCTGGGGTGGACATGATCACTCACCCGGCTATCCGCACTGGGGGCCATCGTGTCGGTCATCCAGGAGCCAAAGCGGGACCCCATGGCCCGAATGGTGATGGGGTTACTGACCCCAGTCAGCTTCCCGCAGCCTGGGAGGCAGGAACAGGGTAGATAAGGACGGAGGATGGGAAGAGCCCGAGGGAGACAGGCAAGGATGATGGTATGATCAAACTGGGAAGAGCTGGGACCAGGCGTGAGGGAGGATCCAGAAATCTGGTCCCAAGATGGAGTTAGGTTGAAGGTAAGGGGGCCGGGAGTCAAGGGTTGGGGCCATTTCCAGTTTGGGGGTCTATTTTAGGCCTGGGGTATTAAGTCAAAGGTCAAAGTTTAGACGTTAGAGGTCAAAGCCATGTGCAGCTTCTGGGCATAGCGGTGGTATTAGGGTTGGGCGTGGAGGTCGGGGGTCAAAGTCAAGGGTCAAAGCATACCCAGCTTCTGGGCGCAGGCATGGAGCCGGGCCTCCAGGGCCATCACCCGCTGCTGCAGGTCCTCGTACCCGTAGGCGCCCATCTCCTCCTGGATGGCTGCAAGGCTGCTGGAGAGATTCCTCACCTCCTCCCGCAGGCGCACGATGGTGCGCGCGTCCGCCTTGTACTGCTCCAGGACTGAGCTCAAGGGCAACAGCTCCGACATCCTGTCCTTCAGTTCCTGCCCACCGAGATGGAACTCTCACTGATCCTAACCCCTGACCTCTGACCCAGGCCTGGCCCTAACCTTTGACCCACCCCTCATCTTTGATGCATACCTGGCCCTTGACATTTGGTCCACACTCGACCCTGGATCCCAGCCTCCCCTTGGTCCTTCCCAGACACCACGACCCCACTCTCAGAACTAACGGTCGCTGATCCCAGTTCTTCCCTTGGCCCCTGACCTGACCCAGAACGACCCACCTGGAAGCTCTTTGCTGAGAGGGACCCATCAGCCGCCCGGAGTCGTGCGTCCAGGCTTCGCATGAGTGTCTCCATGCTGCGCACGTACTGGAGGTCACGGTACGTCCGCAACTCAAGGACCTCCATGGACTGGGAGACATTCTGGACCTAGGAGCTCAGGAGGGTTAGGGAGAGCCAGACCCCTGCCCTCCCCAGCCCCTGAGATGCCACAGACCAGGCTGGTGAAGCCAGAGGCCAACACCCCACCAACCTGCTCCCCTGATCTGACCAGCAACCTCCTGATGACATGCCCAGGCCATCCGTCTGCTCCGGCCTGGTGTGGCCACTACCACCTCTCCCCTCTCTCTCCCCTTCCTCCCTGGTCTCCGCGCTTACACCCTCGCCCCCCACAGTCCATCCTTCACACAGCAGCCAGAGAGAGCTTTTCAAAAGGAAGACTGGATCACCTTCCCCTGCAGCCCTGCTGGTCGGTCTTGCCTCCTCACCTGCCTTGCCTCCATGCTCATCCACTGGGACCACCAGCCCCCTTTCCCTGCACAGACTCAAAGCTCCTTTCCTCCTGGGGGCCCTCCCACCTGCCAATCCCTTTCCCAGGAGCACTGTTCCCAGGCCCATTCCACTTGCCGATTCCTCTACAGGGAGCACTGTTCCCGGGGCCATTCCACCTGCCGATTCCTCTACAGGGAGCATTGTTCTCTTTGTCTTGCCATGCTGGCTCCTTGCATCCTTCAGGCCTCAACCCCAGTGTCACCTGCTCAGAGTGGCCTCCTCTGACCACCCTGCCTCCAGTAACTCTTCATCCTGTCTCCCTCACGTGGTTATTTTCTTCCTAGCTACAACTACTGCCCAGAACATTCTTACTCATCTGCCTCCTTCAGGGGGGATCGTCATGGTCAAGAAAGACCCAGTGTCAGGCTCATCCACAGCGAAATCACCAGTGCCCAGCACTGACCTAAACTAGATGCCCAGGGAGTACTTCTCAGCTACATGAATGAACTGAATTCCGTCGCCCTAGCCTCTCCTAACCCAGAACGAGGACCCCCTGGCTCCCACCTCCACCTGCCTCAGGTGAATTTCACTTGACAAAGGTGAGCTCTACCCGTCAAGGTAAACTCAGAGACAACACTAGGTGCTTGCAGAAACACACAGGTTTTCCTGCACCCTGTTCACATGACACATGGAAGTTCTCAGAAACTCAACAGCCCAATACCCATCCTGGATGCCACAAAGCAATCAGGGGACACCACGTGGATGTGCCAAACTGGTGGGCAAAGCAGTTCTGGTGGGCGGGGCAGGATCCTGCAGAGTTCGTGGGTGGGTGGGAGACCCCGGTGCTGACTAGGATCTCTTCTGTTCTCTACCATTTCCTCAGCTTCCTCCTCTATGGGATGATGATGGGAGGTAGCTGGTCCCTTTCAACACTGACATCGGAGCTAATGAGCAGTTCAGCTGGATAGTGTCAAGGGACAGCAATCAGTCTATAAAGGGCATCAGAACATCCTCAGGGATGTTCTGAATGGGGACTGTTTCATATCAACCATAATCAGAAGGGGATGGAATCTTGTATGTGTCTGGGGTTGGAAGGTGAGACCCCTCTCCAAGGGACACGGGACATTTTTCTCAGCAGGTGAGTCTGGCGAGTTAAAGAGCTGAGTGGGATGTGCACGGTTGGGGCCAGAGATCACACACAGGAGACTCAGATGCTGCCTCCCCCGTCCCTACACAGCGCTCAGCTTCTCCAAAGACCCATTGAACAGATGTTGGCTAAAATATCCCCTTGGAGGGGAGCTGGGTTATCCACTAGCTCTGAATAGTCTACCTGGCTAGATCTGGCCCCAGATGACTTGGGGGGCGGGGGCAAAGACAGGGTGGGAACTGGGAGATTTTCACGGACTTCCCGGGGAACCTGGCAGGTCCTTACCTTCTCCATCAGCTGCCGCAGCTCCCGGCTCCGGCCATCGCGGGAGCAGGTGCTCTGTGCAGGGATCACAGCCGTGCAGATGCATTTCCCGTCGGGGGCCTGGGCCGAGGTATACAGCTGCCAGCCTTCCTCCGGGCTTTGGAAGAGGGTCTGCGGGGAAGTCAGGGGTCAGACAGCAGGAACCCAATGGGGGATTCACTCTGCCCATGCTGAGGGAGAAAGGGGACCCAGGGAAATGACGGGTGCCCTGGAATGTGCTGGACCATGTGCCGAATGCCTGATGCATGTGATCTCAAGCGCTCCTCAAGAAAACCCATTTCACAGATGATGTGTGGGGCGGGTTAAGGAGCATGGCAAAAAATTGAGGGATTCGAACCCTTCCGCGAGACAGGAATTCATTCTCTCACACAAGTTCGCATACACACAACACTGGCTCTGCCTCAACGGGGCACAGACCCACTCGTACCGATCCCCAAACCGGGACCTCCCTCTCTGCTTTCCCAGCCCACTGGGAAACATGGACTCTGGATATGTCCCAGTAAGTTAATGGCCAAAGGGTGACCGAATCCTCACAGAGACTTCCAGGCCATTGAATAGAAAGCATCACTGCAGACTCCTAAATTAAACTTCATGTCAGCTTATGATGCTTAGATAATTCAGGGATCAATCATGGCGGTTTCCCAAGCCATGATCCTTGGAACACTGGCAATCATTCCAGGCGTGCTCAGTGATCAAATAAATGTGTGCATTGTAGCATGAAACAAGTCCCTTTGATGCAGGACTTATCAGAGCCCTTGAAATGCTAATGGGCATCAAGGAACTCCAAAACTTTCTACACTTAGGAAATATGTAGTGAGTGCCCCTTCTATGCCTGGTATAGGGTCTGGGATAGGGCTGGGAAGAGAGAAGTGAAGAAAACATCTGGCTGCTGCCCATGGATAGAGGAGACATCAAGCATGTAACCCCACTGATACTTCTAGAACTGTTTACTTCGGTGAATGCTCCAAAGAAATTGCAAGGAGTAACAGGGGATCTTTCTCAGGCTGGGGATTTCAGAGGAGGTACCCCACAAAGGGATGCTTATGTTGAACTTGAAGGACGAGTGAGCCAGGAGAAAGGGATAGGGGAGGGGACGCTTGACAGCACAAAACCAATCAATATCTAGAAATATTTGAGAAACATTGCTCAAAAAGCATTGAGTAATCACTGGATGGAACACGGTGGGCTCCTAGATCAGGCCCCCTTGAGCTTCCGCAGAACACACTGGACTTTGTCACAAGTCCCAATCTCTTTGTTTTTATCAGGGAAGGATGATTTCCTTTGTTCAGCAAATATTTGGTAAGCTCCTAGTGTGTGTCAGGCTGTATTCTGAATATTGAAAACACAGCAGTAAACACAATGCGAAAACACAAAAGCTCTTCTAGGAGCTTACGTTAGACAAAGACAGGGATAGACAAGTAAATGCCAGATATCTAAAGGGTGATGAGTGTCATAGAAAGAAGTATATAGGGAAGGAATAATGGGGGGGGGTGGGTGTTGCTGTTGTTCGGGGTTGCAATTTTAGGGTGGCCTGGGAAGGCCTCCATGAATGTGTCATTTGAGTCAAGACCTGAAAGGGGTGAAGGATTAGCCATGCAGATATCTGGGGAAGGATGTTCCAGGCAGAGATAAAAGCAGGTGCAAAGGCCCTGAGGCAGTAGCATGCCCAGTTTGTTCGGGAAACATGGATAAGGCTGGCATGGCTGGAACAGAGTGAGAATGGTGACAAGGGGTTGGGGGGAAATGAGGGCAGGGAGGGGGCAGCACAGCATGTTCAAGACCTGTGGGCTGTAGGGAAGACTTTAGTTTTTCCTGGGTGAAGTGGGAGCCACAGAGGATGGGGAACGGTGGAGGTCACCAGACCCAAGTGCTCACAGGCACCCCCTGGTGGCTGTCAGAGGGGAGGGACAGACTGGGGAGCAAGGGTAGAAAAGGGGGGGAGGGGGCAGATAAGGTGAACAGGGATGGGTGGTGGCGGTAGAGGTGGGAAACGGAAGATTCTGGTCCTAACCAGGATGCGTTCCTACATACCTGGAAGAAACTGATAAAACCCAAGTGTTTTACAGAGAAACAAAGCCCCACAATAATTGTTCATTTGGACAGCTGTTAACTGATCGCCCCACAGAAGCTGTTCCCATGAGCCGTAGCAGAGATAAGCCAGGCTGTGAGTTACGAGCAATCCTGGAGATGCCAGCGATTAGCCCACCTTTTTCCTCTCCCACTCAATAAAGTCTTTTTTTTTTTTAAAGCTTATTGTAATGTGAGCAAGTGATATAATTGTACAGATGAGCTTGACTCCTCCACTGATTTATAAGACAACACAACCATTCATAAACGCCATCTGAAATGATTGTAATTAGTCTTTGTGCCTTATGTACACCCTTTTGGAGTTGGGGGATCCCCCTTTACACCAGTCCACGTCTCCTCCGCGGAGCAGTGGAGTCACTCACCTTCCCGGCCTTTCGTGCACGCAGGTATGATTCAGGTAGAGCCAACACTCAGGCCTCCCCAGGACTTCACTGCAGAAGCATCTGGGGTCCCCCCTTTGCCAAAGGCTTCCTCTGGCCATCAAAGCCCCCCCTGCCTTCGCACGGGGCAGGCAGCAGAAGTCCCCCACCCCTTGCAGTCCTCCACAGCACCACACAGGAGTTCGTGCGAGGTGCGAGGTGCAGGTCTCGGTAGCCCTCTCAACCCTCCAGTAGGAGAGCTCTGCGGGGGGTGCCACATGCAGCTTTCCAGGGGAGCCCACTGGCACCTGTACTCCGCCCGCATGGAGTCCTTCACTTCCCCTACTGGTTCCTGGTGGCATCACCTCCCCGGCGAATACTTGCACTCAACCACTCCCCACCAGCTCTGCTTCTGAGGGAGTCCGACCTAAGGCAAGAAGGGTGGCCCAAGAACGCCTTCCGCCTTGGTTCCAGGAGAATGTGAAACTACCTGTGTCTCCTTTCATGACAAATCTGGTTCTTTAAAACACAACAAAAGAGAGAACTTGAGCCTAAGCACCCCCATCCGTGTTCCCCTGGCTCTGATCCCCAAGCAACTTGGACAGAATCCCCCGCCCCATACTCCCCGAAGAGTCTCATTTGTGCAGAGACAATGCAGCCCGGTTCAACATAATTAACATCTCCTTTCTACAATTCCTAGTGTGTCCTCTGAAGCAAACAAGCCATTTTCTTTCAACATACGAAATATTGAATTGTAAAAGAGAAGCAAGATTTAAGTGGCAAGGAGAGAAGGCCTCCACGGCTTTCCTAAAATAATTGTCTGCGTTGGACGCACCTCGCTGAAGTGTTCTCTGCAGCAGTGTAATTAAATGCCTGGGGCTTGGCTGCCAACTCTCAGCACAGCAGGGATCCAGAGTTTCGCCTGGCAGGTTCAGGTTCAAATACGCAGTCAAGTTTGCGTCCCCGGGAACCACTGGAACATCCTGGAAGGCTCACTGTTTGAGGGTGCCAATGCCAGCTCTTTCAGACCGGGTTTAGCTTGGAACCTCGGTCATGAACTCTTGGGAGGTCAGAGTCCCAGGCATAGAGCATTGGCCTATCCCAAGGAAAATGCTTGTAACAGCAGGTGTGAGAGCCCAGGAACTGTCTAGGTACAGAAGCCTCCAATCAGGTGGACGGTCCTCACCTCAGATGTGGCAAATGTACCGGAGAAGCCAGCTGCTCTCTTGGCTGAGCTGCTCGCTGGTTCTGAGCTTAATATTCCTGCTAATGGGCTCTAAGCGGGTAAGCTATGTGCTCAAGTAGCTGTTTCTCAAATCGTCTTTTCTGGCTGGGAAATTTTTTTTTTTTTTCCAAATACTTTCGTTGAGGATGCTGCCCCAATTAAGCAAGCAGTCCCCATAACAGGTCCAGGACTGACACGCAGGAAAAATTTTTCTTGCTGTCACTCCCAGGATCATCATCTCAGCCTACAGCCCTGCCACCCACATCTTGGTTCAAAAACAATTCCTGGTTCTTCTTCCCGGGGAGGAGGGACTGCCACAGGATCCCGGGCCAGCCATCCGTGGAGCGCTGGCTATCAGGGAGGTGAGCCAACAGAGAGAGAGCAAGCGGCTGTCTCTTAATAAGACAAGGATATTATTGCATTTGAGGCCGGGTAATTGAATCAAGAGGCACAAGTAGCTTGGGGCTTATATATTTATTTGTACCCTGCCTTGTTGCAGAGGACTCCGAGCGGTTTACAAGGATATGTAAACTACCACACGGTAGCTCCAGTGAGACAGGGGAGTAGGAATTCGATGTTTTGGGAGGGCAGTCTGCCAATCCAGGTTTCTGCATTTGCATTTAACCCAGCCAACCCCAGTGGAAGAATTTAGCTTGTGTGGACAAGCACACGATGGCTACGAAGATGCTCATTAAAGCACTGTTTCCAATTGGACCCCTCAAATTTTCTCCCTCCAGTTGTTTGACAGTGGCAGGGGAGGGCTTGATTTCAAAACTTAAGGCTCAAAAAAAAAAAAAAATCAACAAAAACGTAAGGCTCATACACAGGAGGGAATAGTATGCAGTCATGAAAACTGGAGTTTAGCGGGGATTCTTCTTGTCCTCTTCAGATTGGTTTTATCTTCTAAGTTTCCTACATGAACATGTATTGGTCCTGAAAAGATTTTTTTTCAAGCCTTTAATTTTTTTCTTTTTTTTGCAAGGGAGACAAGGAAAGGAAAAGTAGGGACATAGACAGAGCCAGAAATTAGGCTAAGAAAAAAACTCATCCCTTTAAAACCCAAGCAACCAGCATATGGTCAGGCCATAAATTTGGCTCCAAGTTCCTTAGCAGCCAACTCAAAAAGGAAAAGCTGGTCATTTATGCGGTTCCCAGTGTCCTGAAACAAAAGCACAGCAGATGCTCAGGAGCAAGCTTAACTATTTTCGGTACCAAGAACAGGCAAGGATCTCTCCCACGATCCTCCCAAAAAGGAGTCCCTCTGATGTCACCAGCATCTTTCCCGACAACATTCCTTACACTGGGGGCAGGGGGGAGAAGAAAGGTGTGGGCAAAACAGGTGAAGGGGATTCAGAGCCACAAACTTCCAGTTACAAAATAAATAAGTCACGGGGATGAAAAGCACGCCATAGGGAATGTGCTCGATCTATTGTAACAGCGTCGTACGGGGACAGATGGTGACTACACTTCTCATCGTGAGCACTGCACAAGGTATAGAGTTATCAAATCACTGTGTTGTACACCTGAAGCTAATATAACATTGTATTTTTTTTTTCAATTTAAAAAACTTATGACAGGGGCACCTGGGTGGCTCAGTCAGTTAAGCGTCTGCCTTTGGCTCAGGTCATGATCCTGGAGTCCTGGGATGGAGCCCTGAGTCAGCAGGGAGTCTGCTATTCCTTCTCCCTCTGCCCCTCCATCCTGCTTCTGCATGCATGCTCTCTCTCTCTCTCAAATAAATAAAATCTTAAAAAAAAAATCCCTTATGACAGAAACAACTCATTCCCTTTGGATGTTTATTACCCCTACTTAGATGGTAGACTAGAGGCAGGTGTTAGGAGCAGAGTCTGGGGGTCAGGCGGCCTGGGTTTTTGTCCTGCCTTGGCCACTTGCTTGTTGTCTGATCCAGGCAAGTCACTTCATCTCCACTCCCTCATCTGGAAAATGGACAGGATCATGGTACCTACCTCACAGGGCAGCTGGGAAACTCGAATGAGTTAATGCTCTCTATGGGCGAGCATCTACAACAGTCATCATCATGTAGGACTATGTGTTTGCTGCTATTATTATTATTATTATTATTACTACTACTACTACTACTACTACTACTACTACTACTACCTTAATGACTCTAAAGCAAATTCCCTAACTTTCTGAAGTCAAAATGGTCTGAGCTTGATGCAGGTCTTGAACTGAGACAATCTGGAAGAACCGATGAGAATCTGGTGGAGCTGCGGCTGAGGCCACGGATGATGGACAGTCCCCAAAGGCCCATGTTGGAGAGGAGTGAGCCCTGCAGAAGATGGGCAGAGAGGCTCGCTCCATCCTCATCCCCATGTGGCTCAGTGGGCTTCCTGTCCCAGAATATCTCCTGAATACAATTTGCCAGGGAGGAGTCCTGTCTCATCTTGGCTGGCAATCAACAAGTCTTCACCGCTAGCCATTGTCTCTGGTCCATCCTCTGGTCTTCCTGGAACACCTTGCTTTGACCACCTCTGGGCCTTTGCACAGGCTGGACCCTCTGCCATCAACACTCCTGCCCCATCTCATGGCCAGGCTAACTCTCCCCATTCCTGGGGCTCTCGTGCAGATGTCTCTTCCAAAAGTAGCCTCGATGCCCCCTTGTTACCCACCTCCCAAGGCCTTCCCTGATACTTCCATTTCTTCCTCTATGTCAAGCATTGTTCTAAGCACTTTGTAAGTAGATGATTGGCAGGCGCTGTCATTTGGGCCTTTGATAAGAGAAGAAACTAGGGCAGAGGATTCAAGTGTCTTTCCGAGAGCTTCACAGTCTCTAATATGGTCTTGGGGCTTTGAACACAGGGCATCTGGCTCCACAGTCCACACCTCCATGTCATGCCTTCCCAGCACTCCTTCAGGGGCTGATCACAATAGCCACTAGGACCTCACGGGTGTGACTAGTGGCTCAAAGCCTGCCTCTGCCCCCATATGGGGGTGGGGAGGTCTGTCTGCTCATCAACCACATCCCCTGGGCCTGGCATGCTGAATGTTTGTTGAATGACTAGACAGTGGATGGCCAATGGGACAGAGATCCACCATGCGTTTCCCCTTCTGCCACCGAACTAACTTCTGTCGTCCTAAGGAGGATCAGGGATTGTGTCATATCAGGCTGGAGACAGGCACCCAGCAAACTGAGAAGTGGCCATGGCTTCTCCCTGACTGCCAGGATGGCAGAAGGGCCATGATGAATAATCAGGGACATGCCTGTCTGCCACATCTGAGCCGTGACAGGGGCCGTGTCCCTCTGGAGGGCTTGAGATAATAGCAGGCTGCTCCTGTCAGACTTCGAGATATGGGCAAATGCCCCCTGAGTGATAAACTTGACAGGTCTTAAAGACAACATCAGCTCACCGATGTCAAGACGGAGGACGGGGCCTCTGCAGCCTAAGGAGCTGGGGCTTTGCCTGTGAGAGCCTGTTGCTGGGGGCAACTGTGAGCCCATTCATTCATTCATTCATTCCCTCCCATTTTGCCCCAAGCGGCTATGCAGACTGGCAGCACAACACAACCTTTTACGCTCTGGAGCAGCCCAAGCCTTGACAGAAGATCCCCAGCATCCTTGACCCCCAGTCAAAGCCAATACTTACGTCTCAGGATATCTTAGTCTCTGCCATCACAATGCCAATATGGACCAATAATCGATGACACAGACTTTCTTGGGAAATGCAGGCAGAGACACAGGTCTCTCAGTTCCACTGACCTCCACCACTCAAGTCCAAGAAAGGTGTGGAGAAGGCTTGCCTTGTACAAATATTTACAAACTCAGTCCATTCCCTCCAAGTGTGGCCCATACTGTGTTGGAACCATCACGAATCTCTGCAGACAGCTCTAAAAGTAGGGTTTATGGGCAAGGGTTTGCATCAAGGCTATAAATTTTCATACAAGGGTCATTCCAATCATTAGACAAACTTGTCTTGAGAAAGTGCAAGTCCCCACCACCCCCACCCCTAACACTCAGGAACACCCTATTTAAAGAGATCTTTCTGGGAGGAAATAAACTCTCTCCCAAGCCTGCTAAGTCTCCCGGGCCTCCTATCAGATCCTCAGTGACTCATGAGCTCTTTATCACCCCAGGGCCTTTGAACTTGCTGCTCACTGCACAGCTGTCCAGGTGAGCCATGATGAGGTCCTCCCCCAGGGTAGGTGTAATTGGGACAGACTAGTCAGAGCTCACAGGATTTGCCTGGGGCCAGACATTGGTGGAAGGAAAGGGGAGAGATGAGGAATAGGGTGGGTGGGTGGGGGTGCTTTTATTCAGCTGGAGAAGGCTGAAGGCGGGGGAAGGGGAAGATGGAGTGGGGGTGGGTGGGCAGAGTGGGGAAGAATAGAAATCAAGAGTCTGGCCTGAGATGTGCATTTGGGTGCTGCTGGCAGAGAGCTGGGATTTAAATTCACAGAATGGATGGAGGGGAGGAGGCACCACGCACGCCCACGGAGGCTTCATATTTTATTTAACAACTTGTAGAGTTTGCCCTTTGCTATGGACTGAATGCTTCTGTCTTCCCAAAACCCATATGTTGAAGCCCAACCGGCCATGTGATGGTGTTTGAAGGTGGTGCCCTGATTAGAGACCCGAGAGGGCTCCCTCGTCCCTCCCGCCACATGATGACACAGGGAGAGGACGCTGCCTATGAGCCAGAATCTGGCTCTCGTCAGACACAGAATCCGCCTGCACTTTGATAGACTCCCCAGCCTCCAGGACTGTGAGAAATAACTGTGGTTGCTTCAGCCCGTCCATCTATACTACTTGTGTTATACAACCCGAACAGCCTAAGCCACTCTTCTAAGCTGCTTTACAAATGTGAAGTCCTTGTAGCCTCCGCTCACGCAGTGAGGTAGGTACTAGCGCTAGCTCCATTCTACTTTTTTTTTATGATTTTATTTATTTACTTGAGAGAGAGAGAAAAAAAAAGAGAGAGCATGAGTGGGGTGAGGGGCAGATGGAGAAGCACTGAGCAGGGAACTCGATGTGGGGCTCAATACCAAGGCCCTGGGATCGTGACCTGAGCCGAAGGCAGACGCTTCACTGACCGAGCCACCCAGGTGCCCCACACTAGCCCCATTTTACAGATGGAAAAATTGAGGCACAGAGAGAAGTCAGTTGTTCAAATTCACAGAGCAGATAAGTATCCAAGCTGGGATTTGGACCCTGGCCTGTCAGACTCTCAGATCCTTGCTCAGGGGAGAAGAGTCTTTCTCCTTTCCATGGAAGCTTGGCCTCGCCTCTGATCCATTCTCCCCAGAGAGGCCAGAGCTGGCTTGTGACATGTCACTTCCCCCTGGAAACTTTCGCGGCTCCAGGTGCCTTCCATATAAAGCCAGTCACTCGTCCTTCCCGAATGAGCCTGACTGAATCCTCAGCTTCCTCACTTGCCTGTCTCCACCCCACAGTTATTTTAGTTCCGTTTCTGTCGCTGGACTTTTGTCTGTGCTCCGACACTCGCCCTCCTCTTCACATGGGGGAAACCTGCTCAGGCCTCAGCAGAGTGGGGTGCTCTGGTTTCAATGCCCTAAATTGATTTTAGGATTTTTAGTAGTGCCTCTCCCCCCAAGACATGCACACACACACACCACAGAGTCCTGTGACCATGGGATATGGTAGTTCCATGCAAAGAGAGGTCTTTCAGCATCATGAAAGTGGTAGTAGTAATAATAATAATTAATAATAGCATCATCATCAGTAAAAGCTCAAATTGATGGCACACGTCCTGTGAACCAGGCCCTATTCTGGGTGCTTTGCAGCTAATTTCTCACCAATCCTCATAAGAACCCTATGTGGTTGAGCCAAAATAAATGTTCAAGTCCTGGATATGCAGCTATCTTTTTGTGAGTTCCTACGCAGATCACTTGGCCTCTGTCATTTGTAAAAAAAGAGATCAAAACTGTCCTTTGGGGGAACCTGGGTGGCTCAGTGGTTGAGCATCTGCCTTTGGCTCAGGTCGTGATCCCAGGGTCCTAGGATCAAGTCTCGAATCAGGCTCCCTGCTTCTCCCTCTGCCTGTGTCTCTGCTTCTCTCTCTCTCTGTGTCTCTCATGAATAAATAAATAAATAAAACCTTTAAAAAAAATCCCTACAATCCCTCAAAGAGATGTTTCTTTAGTCAGACCCTGAAGGGAGCAGTAGCTGCTCAATAAATACATGTGCACAAACAGGCAGCTGTACAGTTCAACAGCACAGGCTGGATGCAGTCCAAATTCTGACCTGTTCCTTCCTGTGCGACCTGGGGCAAGCAGCTTAACCCCTCTGTGCCTTTCTTAATCTCTCTGCTTTCTCACCTAAAAGATGTGATAGTAATAGCCAGGCTTTGCACAGCTGTCATCAGGATGAGGAGTTAGCACTTATTAAGAGTCAACTGCAGTGCCTGGTACACAGTGTGTGCCCAGTCAGTAGGACCTTCATAGTAACTCACGGAACCAGTGCTGTTCTAGAATAGTTCCATGTCCCTTGCTGACTTTTTAAAAACAAAATATATATTTTTTAATGTTGGAATGATTTTAGCTTTACAGGGCAGCCCAGGTAGCTCAGCGGTTTAGCATCACCTTCAGCCCAGGGCCTGATCCTGGAGACCCAGGATCGAGTCCCACGTCGGGCTCCCTGCATGAAGCCTGCTTCTTTGTTTGTTTGTTTTTGTTTTGCTTTGTTTTTTAAGATTTATTTATTTATTTATTCAGAGAGAGAGAGAGAGAGAGGCAGAGACACAGGCAGAGGGAGAAGCAGGCTCCATGCAGGGAGCCCGACGTGGGACCCGATTCCGGGTCTCCAGGATCACACCCCAGGCTGCAGGCGGCGCTAAACCGCTGCGCCACTGGGGCTGCCCATGGAGCCTGCTTCTCCCTCTGCCTGTGTCTCTGCCTCTCTCTCTGCGTGTCTCTCATGAATAAATAAGTAAAATCTTTAAAAAAAAATTTTAGCTTTATTGAAAAGTGGTGAAGATAGCAGAGACCTCCCATATACCCTCTACCCGATTTCCCCTGTTGGTAACATCCTGCACACCCATGATACACCTGTCACAATGAAGAAACCAGCATTGGTGCTCCACTGCGACTACATTTCAGCCATATTCGGATTTCCCCAGCTGGACCAGAGTCCCACCCAGAATCCCACACTGCACTTAGTCCTCACGTCTTCTTCATCTCCTCTGGTCGTGATAGCTTCTCAGTCTTCCCTTGTTTCTCAGGACCTTGACGGTTTTGAGCGCTAGTGGTCAAGGACTTTGCACTTGCCCCACAGGCTTTGAAGGACAGGAACCAGGTCTTAATTTCTCCCCTGGCACACTGCCCGATGCCTGGCACACAGTAGCTGCTTCAGAGACACTTCCTAAATGAATGAATACATGAATGGCAATCATTTCTTTCTTTATTCTCCTACACCCCGTGTTCTGTGGGCATCCCTGCCAGAGGCTAGATCTAGAAAAGTTCACAGTGAAATAAAAGCTCTTCTCTTTTCAGAAGGGCTCCTTTTTGATCCTTTCTTTGTAGACATCAAGGATTCATTTCTTTAATATTTAGGGGGTTTTGTACCAAAGAGAAGCAGCTACATTTGCATCAGACATCTCATTTTTCAAGGCAAGTGAGAGAGATCTTTTTAGCAAGATGGGTTTCTTCCTTCTCAGAGCTGTCACTTGGTTTCTCAGCTTCTCCCTCCCAGGCCTTTGGGCTGCTGGCAGGGGCAGGGTGGGGGTTTGGGGCCCTGGAATCATCCACCCTTTGATGTCCTGTCTGTCACAGCCCAAGGAAGCTTAATTAGAACCTCACAATGTTGCAGAGACTGAGCTGGCCTCAGGAGCTGGTGCAGGAGCCTAGCTGGTGATGGAGATGAATTCGATGCTTTATTTCCCGTCCCTCTGAATGGCTCAATATTTGCCATGGGGACCTGGAGCCCTGCCTTTGGGTACACAGAGTGTGCCCCTCTACTAACATTAGCAGGTCAAAAACGGGAATTCCCTTTAACAATGCAGACCTGTGGGTCTGGCTGCTTTTTATTTCTCAGCCCTGGCAGGCTGGGCTGAAAGCAGGGACATGAGAAAAATGTCCCCGTCGAGGTCATTTCCCCGCCACCATGGTCCCCGCTGCTGGAAGACACTGGCCTGGTTTTAATCTCTCGCCTGAAGTTTGTCAGAGGTAAAAATGAACCTGGGTGAGCTTTTCCGACACTTCCCTCGACTTACAGGAATTCAATTTCTGGACTGGGCATAAATTTGCAGCCATCAGCGCCCGCGGTGGGGGCTGGGGCTAGGCATATTGGCTGGGGATGGATTTCTGAAATCAATCCGTCGGCGCGTGGAAAAGGTCGTCATGGGGGAAATTTATCTTCCGTGGCCGGCTGAGGCATTTCATGCCTATAGCCAGGGACGCCCCTGCACAAAATGGAGGTGTTTGCTGTGATGCTCCCAGGTTGGGGGGGGTGTAGAGGGAGGAAACCTTGAAGGCTGGATAGTGTGGTCAGGAGGGGACAGGGGGAAAAAAAAAAGGAGGGGACAGGGGACCAACCTGCTAGCTAATAACTCACAAGGACAGCCAGCTGCCAGCACTGCCCGAAAACCTACTTCTATGATCTCCTAGCTCCGTGTATGCCTCGGAGGGCAGCAAGCTAATGTGGGGTTCAACCCTTTTGTCATTTGGCTGCATCTTTGACAAACAGCCCAGGAAGTGACTCTCAAAGGCCTTCGGTTCCTCCAGCCGAGGTGAGGCCACAGAGCATGGTCACTGAGGGCTTTGACTTTGGAGCCAGTCACCTGAGTTCAAATTCCAGCTCTGCTCTGTGCCCTTGGGCAAGTGACTGGGCCACCCCAAGCCTCCGTTTCCCCAGTTGTAATATGGAGCTAAGAACAGTAGTGATGTTATTGAGATCGTTGGTAATATATTGAAATGGCTTAACACAGGCAACGTAATACACAAGGGAGTGCATTAAAATTGATTATGGAATAAAAATAAGCAGATAGGTGCTGACAGAGACACAAAGAGGCAGCCAGTACCGTCTGCATTTAAATCCTGGCTCTGTTTACCCTGGGCAAGTGACTCACCCTCTCAGAGCCTCAGTTTGCCTCTCTCTCAAAGGGAAGTAGGGTGATGACAATGTTGGTGTTTTAAGGGTTAAGTGAGCTAATGTTTGAAAGTCAAGCGAAGAGGCAATTATAAAACAGTATGACCAGTGCCGTGTCGGGGGCAGTACACAGTGCCATACTCAGAGGCTGGCTATGGATCCTGGTTTTGAGGGCTCGGGGATAGCCTTCTGGAAGAAGCCATAGCTAAACAGACTGGATGACTGGGCAGGAGTCAGGAGGGTGAATGAGAGAATTTTAGGCAGAGGAAGCAACATGGGCAAAGACCTGGAGGGGAGAGAACTGTGCAGCCCACAAATATTTTTTGAGCACCTACTATGTGGTAGGCGCGCTTTAGGCCCTAGAGACTCAGCAGCAAATGAGACAGACGAGGACCCCTGCCCTCATGTCAGTTCCATTCTGGTAGGAAGAGAGGTGGCACACTCGAAAGTTTTTCGGTGGGGTGCCAAATCTCAAATTGGGAGGTGGGAGATGAGCTGGGTGTTCTGCTGGTCTGTCCAGATCCTCCCACCCCATTCCTCTGTCCTCTCTGTGCTCTGGGAGGCTGACACCCCGCAGCCCTCGCCTCCCAGGACCCCCTGCCCTCTAGTGTCCAGTGGAGCTCAGTCAATGACAGCAGCCATAGGAGACAGGGGGACAGAGGAGAGAGAGTTTGGGGGGTGGACACAGTTCAACCAACAGTCATGTGTGAGTAGGGAAGGATCTGGTCAGGAACGTCATGGAGGATGGACTGGCCAGAGCAAGACAGAGAGGCAGAGAAATCCACCAGATGAGCACACCTGAGGGCCAACTTGGCCCATCCTTGTGAGTTTTCCAGAGCTTTCAAAGAAATGAATCTCAAAGACAGAAAACAGCTCCAGCCATGAGACACGTCCTCCTCTCAGAGAGGAGGGGGCAGTGACAGCCACCGGGGTCACCGGAGCCCTTTGTTAGCGAGAATGGGCCACTTGAAGGGAAATCGATCCCAGCTAAGCACTGAGCAGCTGCTCCCAGCCAACGCTGCCAGAGATAGGCCCTTTGCCCCCTTCCTCTAGGTCTGGGACGGGAGCCAGCAGGAGCCTGAAGATTGCTCTGCCAGGTGGCAGGTCCCAGAAGAGCCTTCGATCAGCATGCATTGTGGTGTCCATCCCAGGTGGCACTGCAGCATCACTTCCAGCGTTGGTACTAACCAGACACCAGCTCCACATGTAATGATTATTACGGTCCCCAGGCTTGGCAAGCACTGCCTGTGTGCCAGGTACTGTGCATGCACGTTGTGTATGCAGGGGACCTCCTAGTGTCACCTCCTAGCCACGTGACCTTGGGCGAGTGACTTGAACCTCACCATGCCTCGGTTTCCCCATCTGTGAAACAGTGCTGTCACGGAAGTAAACGAGTGCCCATGCGCAGAGCTGTGAACCATACAGACTAAGAACTGTGTAAGGTGAGCCGCTGACAGTACTTGCCCTTCACTGCACAAACTGTGGTGTCGGGGTGCCATACACTGAAGGTGAGGGAGGGAAAGTCGAGTGACAGAGCCTGATATGGAACAGAGGCCACGCTAGATGCTTCCATGGAGGGAATTAATATGGCAAGTGTGATACTGAGGAGCCAGAAAGGCTGAAAGAGGGAAGTGGGGGAAGTGGATGATCAAAAGAATAGTAAATGCAGGAAGCTTCAGGGCTGGCAGGGCAAAGGGAGGAGGGGTGTTCCAGAGCCCGGGAACCAGGACCACCAAGCAGGAATCATGGCCCCCTGACTGGGAGCTGGAGGCAGGGAGCAGCCAAGACCACAGCCTACAGCAAAGAAATAGGGGAGAAATCCTTTGGCTTTTCTCTTCCTCCCACCTCCAACCGCCACCACAGACTTCCATTGGCTGAACCCACCAGGAAGCCAGGGAGCAAGGGAACTTGGGAGATGTAGTTTTCAGGGGTCAACTGCTCTAGGATACAGAGAACAAAGGGCAAGGAACAGATCTAAGGGACACCAGGTAAGTGACCAGCCCCCAGGACCGTGGCCTCACACTGCCTCTCCCTAGAGTTGTCTTGACCACCAAGCTACAAATTTACAGAGTGTTTGCTCAGGTCAACTGTTCCATTTCATGGCCCACAATTAAGTCTGATGGTATAATGATAACACTAGATCCTTCTTGTGCATAGTTAAGAGCTAAGTTTAAAAGTCACCTCCTTGGGAAGCCTGGGTGGCTCGGCAGTTGAGTGTCTGCCTTCGGCTCCGGGTGTGATCCTGGTACATAGTGCTCAGTAGATGTACAATGTTTTTTACAATGCTGCTTCTTTATATATTAAGTGGTGGGGCCGGAATTACAAACGCAGGTCTGTGGGGCTATACAGAGGCTGGTTTTTCTACTCTGCTGCCCTCCAGCCAGCTCCCCCAAGACTCTCCAAATTCTGTGTATTCTTCAGGGCTGAGAGTAAACATCACCACCTCCAGGAAGCTTCCTATCCCTGCAGACAGATCTAGGACCCCTCCTGTGGCGTGTCTCCACAGTTCCCTACCCCTTCCCACTCTTATTTATTTATATTTTATACCTTTCTTTGCCTGGGTGGGCATCCGTGTGCCCTATTAGGCCGTAAGCTCCACAAGGGCAGGGCTGGGTCTACTTTCCCACCATGGCCCCAATACCAGCACATGCCGGACAGGTAGGTAGGTCTCATTAGGGCATGAATGAATGAACAGATTAACAAATGCCTCCTGCACACTCCGAGTCCTCTATGGGACCTCTTTCTCCCGCACTCTGTGTCCACACTCTCTTAGGCTCACCTCTCTTCTTCCCCTTCCTTCTCAGGGTGGATACCAGGGCTCTGGGTTTTGAAGGACTCATGGAGTCTAAAGCAGTTGAGCGTAGCTTGGAAGCACATAGACCCCGGAGCCTAAAAACTTGAGTTCAAATCCTGGCTCCTCTACTTTCTAGCTGTGTGACTTTGGGCAAGTGATTTAACTTCTCTGCGCATGCGTTTCAGCGTCTGCAAAATGGATACCATAGCAGTGTCTTTCCATAGGACCACGGGAGAATTAAATGCCCTGTTCCAGGGCAGTGTGTCTTCCTCTCAGTTCCTATCTGCAATTCCCAGACAAGTCTGGGAAGCAGAGGGCTGAGTCTCCGGCAGTTAATGAATCCAGAAAGGACCTCAGCTGTGTCAGGGGAGCCCTGGTGCCAAGTTGGCCTGATTTTTATCCCGAGAGCGCTGAGAACAGGTTCTGGTGTCAGACATCCACGCTATGATTGGCATAAATGCCTGGTGCTCCTGTGACCCTGTTTGCTGGAGCCTGGGGGTATAGGAGATGCTCTTGGGTCTCTGCCTAGATCTCCTCACTGGGCACACCCACCCCACAGATGCTGAGAGTGGGAGCTCACAGCTAGCACCTGTGACCTTTCCTGGAGACCTGTCCTTGGTTTTGGGAATCACTACACTCTGAGAGGCAGCTCCCAGCCCCAGGAGCAGCCAAAACAGGATTGACACAGTGGTCCAAAAGCCCACCCCTCTGCAGCACAAGTTACGTTCCAGAGAGACCTCCACCCCCGTGGAGCAAGCCAAGCCTGGAGCTCACCTGAGACCTCATCCCCTCCCCGCTCCCACTTCCCTTACCCTCCATTCACAAGTAACCACATGCTCCGAATCCTACTCAGGTACTGCTTCTCAGGAACCCAACCTAAGCAGGGGGGAAAACGATGAACATTCAACCTAAGGGTATCTATGTGGGTGTCCCTTCAAAGCTCATGTTCACACCCAGGCACCAAGTTCTGGCACTTCCACCTACGTATGCAAACCGCCTGCCAATCCTGAGAGCAGTTCTGGCTTCAAAACGCATCCCAGTTTTGCCCAGTCCAACCAGTCTCCACGTGCAGCCCCCATCACCCTCCAAGGCTCGCTCTGCTGCGGTTTCCACATAAGAGTGCACTACCCCTTGATCGTGCACTCAAATGTATCTTGTTTCGTATTTGTCTCTCCCCCACGATACTGTCAGTTCCCTGAGGGCAGGGATGTTGATCGCTTTGTTCATCGCTGTGTTCTCAAACTAGAACAGTGCCCAGCACATAGTATGTGCTCAATAAACACTTCTGATATTGAAGAATGAATCCTTGAATGCATTCACTTGGAGCCAGCTTTCATCGCCTCTTTCTCGTACAGCTTTACAATCAGAAATCTACTCACTTCTCCCCATCTCCACAGTTATCTCCCCGGTGAAGATGCCTCTGCCCTGGTGCCCCTGCTGCCACCCTGTCCCCACAGCACCCAGAGGGCGCCGGTGAGCACCTCAGGCCATGTTCTTCCTCTGTTCAGAACCCTCCACGGCTCCCACCTTCCCTGGATAAAATCCTCACTACAGCCCAGTGGGCCTAACCAGATTTGCCCCATTCTCTCTCGGCCCTACCCCCTCCCTCTTTCCCCCTCCCTCACTCTGCTCCAGCCATGCGATCTCCTCTCTGTTCCTTCCACCACCTCAAGCCTGCTTCCTGTATAACGAGTCTTGGCTCTGGCTATTCCCCCTGCCTGGAATGTCCTTCCACCTCCTTCAAATCTTCACTTAAATGTCATTGCTTCCAGAGACCCTCCCTGACGGCTCCCACCCCAGTCAAAACTACAAGTGTCTCAGCACTACCCACCCCATCTCTTCCTTACCAACTTCTGACACACCTACATCATTTGTGCACTGATTTTATGTATTATCATTCTTCCCTCCAGGACTCCAGGCAGGGATTTTTACCTATTTTTGTAAATCGGTATATTGCCAGCACCTACAACAGTATCTTGCACACAACAGGTACTTAATATTGGTTTGTTAAAATTCTGCACAAATACCCTATAAGCGTTCCCCTTACACAGATGAGGAAAGCAAGGCCCAGAGCAAAGTCATGGGTCAGGGAATGGGCCCATGCGCTGGGACCACAGACATGTGAGATTGCATGTGACTGTGCGGTGTGTGCTGGTCCAAGCCCAAGTGGTTGCATCTGCCTGAACGTGGACATAGGAGGCTGCCTGGACATGCTGAAGCAGATTTTGCATGTGCATTTCTGTGTGTGGAAGGGAAGCAGTGGGCCAGACCACAGGCAGGTGCAAACACATGTCTGTATACTCGCTATGTGTGTGTGACACTGCACTGGAGGATGGGAATTTGTGCAACCACAGCCAAGCTGTGTGCATGCGTGCATGTGTGTGTGTGCACACGTGTGTGCGTGTGGGGTAGCTCCGGGAGGCTTGGACAGGGTTGGAACTGAACTTGAAGGAATGTGGTGGGTGAGGGAAGAACCCCATCAGCCACAGGCCTGTTATTTATAGACGGATCTTGGTTCATAAATTCCAAATGTTTTTTTTTTTTTATCTCTCTCACTGCCAGGCCCCTATAAATATTCATGAGCTTCCTGCCTTGGAATATTTAAGTAGTCGAAAGGAGGAGTGGGTGGACCATAAGGGGAAGGAGAGGGTCTCCTGTGGTGTTGGGAGGACATGCGGGTGGGGAGAATGAGGGTCTCTCTGGATTTGCCTTCTTCCCTCCAGGCTCCCCTTCCAAGCTGCAGCTGGCAAGATGGGGAAGGTTCTCAGCCAATACAGAGATCTCCCAATGCCTATTATTATTCTTCCCCAGTGTCTGTGGAAAAATACCACCCACTCCGGGGGCAGAGAAGGTGTCTGCGCTGTTTTCTCAGCTCCAGCTTGGAAACTCATTACCCTGGGACCCCCGGCTCAGGAGGGAGGGGAGGCCCCTCAGATATGCCAGGAGGCAAGGTGGCTCTGCAAGCAAACCACTGGGAAGGCATGGGTGGCTCCTGGCCTGGTCCCAAGGAGAGGGACAGGTCATAAAGACTGGTCCATAAAAGAGGAGATCAAGCATGCATGTGTGAAGCTGCATGTGTGAGTGTGTTACTCTCTGAATGTGTAAGAAACTGTGGCAGCCAACACAACTGTTCACAACTTTTCCATTTCTTCTCTCTTGGGTGCATGAGAGAGCTGTGCTTCCCCGGTATGGCCCTGTGACTCCCTTTAGCCAATGCCAGGTGACTGTTGGTGACTTCCCAGTGACAGCTTTAAGAGCCAGTGAGTGATTTGCCACATTCTTGTCTCAGCAATCGTGGAAGCATGTGTTGATGAGAAGCCTCTGTCAGCTGGGGTCCCCAAGTGACCACACAAGGCAGAGACCCCTGTCAACGGCATGAGGTCATTTAAAGAGTGAGATGGATGTGTGGCACGTCTGTGTGTGGCCAAGAACCCACAATTGTGCATAGGCATTTATAAGCCTAAGTGGGTGAGCATCAGTGAGTGTATGAAATTACACATCTGCATATATAAAACGGGGATGAGTAAGAGCGTGCAAAACTATGTGGGGGAAACTATGAATGTGAAAGGCAAGGCACTGCACGGCACACCTCCAGAGGGCGCTGTTCTCAGAGTGCACCACTCCCCCTTGAATCATGCCACTGTCACAAATACGGAAGTGTCATCATGTGGGAGGCTGTGTCTGAGTGTGCTGCCTTGGTTGGCTGATAGTGTGTGAGACCGTGATACAGTCTATGCACATGTGCATGAGGATCTGTGTGTGGCTGCTGTGTCACTGTGTATGTCTGTGCCAAGCATGTTGCTGTGTGCTTGAGGCATAGGTGTGGTTGGTGCCGTGTGTGTGTGTGTGTGTGCGCGCCCGTGTGCATGTGCTGCAGTGTGAATATGTGAGCTCCTGTGTGTTATGTGCCTGTGTGGAATGTAGGTGTTGCTCCAGTCTGCATCAGTGGTCACAAGCCACCATGGAGGGAGGGTCAGCCACCCTGGGCATTCCCAAGCTGTCAGCTCTGCTGAGCATGTCTCCAGGCTCATGGGCCTGTGCTGGCTCAAACTCAGATCCTAGGATGACCTTATAGTGGAAAATACAATTTACTTCTCCTCATTAGTCCTAGAACATGCCATGTCATTTGCAATAGACATTAATCACAGAGGTACTCACCAGTTTGAGGGAAGAGTCTCAACAAGTAGGGAGATCCCCAGAGGGCAAACTTGCTGTTCCCTCAACTCCCCCAAGAGAAGCCTATTTTATGTTTCTGTCGTCAGGCGCTATGCTCTGGTCTATCCCAAGATGTGGGGTTGGCCTTGTCTATCTCAGGCTTCCACTGTAGCCCTGATGCACTCAGGACTTGGATTTGTTCCTGGTCTCCTGGGACCAGGCTTATCTTTGGTCTATCCCTGGACTCAAGTTCAGCCTTTGTCTACCTAGGGTTTGGGCCTGACCCTCATCTGTCTCAGAGTCCACCATGGAGTGTGTTAAGACCTCAGGGGTGAATCCCTGTTCTGTCCCTGGACTTGAGCTAATCCCTAGTCTTGGAACCTGAGTTGAGCCTGGTCTATCTCGGCTGGGTCCACCCTGCCTGAGCTTGATCTTCAAAATCTGCTGAGATATCTAATAGCTGAAGTATCCACCTCCTGAGCATCTCCCCATTCATGGTGAGCTGCCCCCTGGAGCTCAGGCCTCTGGGATGAATGTCCATTGCAGCTGATTGTGGTGTCCCAGGATTAACCAGGGTAGGGGGACTTTATTTTCCAATGCCATTACCTAAAATTCCTCAAAGTAGATTTTATGGGTCTTTTTCAAGGATTATTACAAGGCTTTCTTGATGGGCTATTACAAATGGCATTAATCTTCAAGAATGGGGGACTTTTCAAGAATCCATCACAAGTCTTATCTCATAAATACTGGAGTTGGACATCTCCCTCCACCCCATCTGAGCTCTCTCTAGGCTCAGAGGTCAAACATCAGACCAAGAGTTCAGGAGGAGACTTTAAAGAAGGCTTTCTTCATTGCTGCATAGCCTGGGCAAGTCCAGCACACTGTCACCAGGCCACTTGAACTAAGCAGAAAGGCTCTAGCCATTCTCTATTCTCACATTTCCCAGGGGACATGAGAGCCATCAAATGGAATCTCTCTTCTCCTGTCATTGTGTACAAACTTCTTCCCCATCCTGGTCCTTACTCCCAGTTACAGCGGAGGAGGTACCTTTCATCTTAAGGTTCATGCAGCTGTTCTTGTTTTGGTCCTTTTTCCCTTCTTGGGAGTCTTATACAATCAATATCCTGTCTTTGTGTTGCATATTCAACTCCTTCTCAGGCAGAACTTTCTCATTAGTTTTTAAATGAACTCAAGTCTCCTCTATTAAAAAACCCAAATGCCTCACTTGATTTCTCCTCCCATCTGTCTCCCACTTCTCTCCTCTTCCTAGTTATCTATACTAACTGCCTTCTCCATCATGTCTATCTAGTTTCTGACCCTATCATACCACCAACACAGCAAAGTCCACCAATGGCCTCCATGTTTCTAAATCCAATGGACCCTTTTTAGCCTGTCGTCTTTCTTGATCTCTTAGCAGGATTTGACTCTGTAGAATGCTCTCTCTTTCTTGATATATTTCTTCCCTTGGACACTATGACACATGTTTGCATGGTTCCTTCCTACCTCAACACATCTCCTTTTCATCTTCTTCCACCTAGCCATTAAATGTTACTCTAAACCAGGGATTCTCAATCTCAGCACTAGTGATATTTTGGCTGGATAACAATCCTGAACCCTGTAGGATGTTTAGCAGCTTCCACCCACTAGACACCAGGACTACCCCCTCCCAGTTGTGACAATAAAATGTCTCCAGATATTGCCAAATGTCTCCTGGGTGTGAAATCATTTCCCAGTTGAGAAGCACTTACCCTTGCCAAAGCTTCCATCACCACCTGCATGCGTAAATGTCCTCAGAACTTCAAACCCAAATATACAGGTGACTCTTTGACCTGCCCCCCACTTGGCTGTTTCAAAAGCATCTCAATCCCAACACACTCAAAATGAAATGCAAGATCTCCTTCCTCTCTTGAACCTAGTTCTCATCATCTTCACAGCATCTCCCTCTCCCACTGCTGCCAAGTCAGTGGTTCAGATGCCCAGGCATTATCCTCACTCCCATTTCCATTCCCTCACCAAGTCTCATTGACTTTAACACCTCAACATTTTTGTGTTCATCCATGGTTCTCCATCTGTTTTTTTTTAATTAATTTATTTATTTGGGGTGGGGCCTAGGGAAAAGGAGAGAGAATCTCAAGCAGACTCCATGCTGAGCATGAAGCCCAATGTGAAGCTCAATCCCATGACCACAAGATCATGACCTGAGCTGGAATCAAGAATCAGATACTCAACAGACAGCAACCCAGGCACCCTGGTTCTCCATCTTTATCACCACTCGGTGATACAGTTGAGTTCAAATGATCTACTCTCATAATTCAGAAAGTCTATCTGGTCTACCTTGATTGGCCTTTTCTCTTGCCAGCGCACTCTACACATGAGAACCTTAGGGAACTTTCACAATGCACATCTGATCAAAACATCATCCCAACTGAAACCTCATTAGTAAATTCCCTTTACTCTTAGGATACAGACAAAACTTTTTTTTTTTCAAACAAAACTTTAACACAACCTTAAAGTCATGTAGGTCTACCCTTTACTTACCTCTGCTTTCATCCCACACAGTCTTTCCTTTCCTTTTCTTTTTTAAATATTTATTTATTTATTCATGAGAGACACACACAGAGAGAGAGAGACAGAGAGAGACATAGGCAGAGGGAGAAGCAGGCTCCTTGCAAAGAGCCCAATGTGGGACTCAGATCCCAGATCCTGGGATCACGCCCTGAGCTGAAGGCAAACGCTCAACCACTGAGCCACTCAGGCTTCCCTTTCCTTTTTTTAAATATTTTATTTATTTATTTGATACAGAGAGCATGAGAGGGGGGGAGGGACAGAGGGAGAAGGAAAAGCAGACTTCCCACCGAGCAAGAAGTCTGACATGGGGCTTGATCCCAGGACCTTGAGATCATGACCTTAGCTGTAGGCAGACAATAGACTAAGCTTACCAATGTGTGCCCACACAGTCTTTCCCCTCCAAGGTCTTCTTTAACCTGTCATACTGTCCACACTTTCTCTTACCCCAGGGCCTTTGCATAATTACGTCCCTCTGCCCAGAGCACTGTTTGGTCTTAGCTTCAGATCCCAGCTCTTTCTTCCTCAATCTCTCAAATTAGATCAAATCCCCTTATTAGAAGCTCCTGTAACACCAAAGATCTTTTCCTGAAAGCTGTTATCACACTTGCCATTTATATTTATTTGTGAATATTTGATCATTACCTGTCTCCTCATTTTGAAGGATGACCCATGTACTCTGCCTGGTTCACCATCTTCTCTCCTGTGATGTACAGAGTAGGTTCTCAGAAGTACTTGTTGAATAAATCCATGAATGGAAAAATGGCCTCAGTGCTTTTAGGATGAAGTTTAAGTGTCTTGCCCTGGCATTTCCATCACTTTGAAGACTGAGCTCTCAGCCTATGTAAAGGTCAAGGCAGACACCAAAGGGCACAAGATGTCAAATGGAGAATAATAATTCAGCAGAAGCAGGAAGTCGAAGACAAGGGATGACCAAAAGAATATAGGTCCCCTTGGGAGGAGGGAAATCTTGGGGAGACACTGGCTTTCCACAGAGCACAGAAGAGGGTACATAACATTATCTCTTCCTGGCTATTAAGAGGCAGGGTGACCCAGCTATCATCTGGTCTGCTCTGGTCCCCCCTTCTTTTAGAAATTCTCCTTAGGGGGCACCTGGGTGGCTCAGTCGGTTAAACTTCTGCCTTCAGCTCAGGTCATGATCCTGGTGTCCTGGGATGAAGCCCCATGTCAGGATCCCCACTCAGAGAGGAGTCTAGCTTCTCCCTCTCCCTCTGCCTGTCCCCCTGCTCATGCTTTTTTTCCCTCTCTCTCTCAAATAAATAAAATCTGAAAGAAAATAAAGAAGAAAGAAAGAGAGAAAGAAGAAAGAAAGAAGAAAGAAAGAAAGAAAGAAAGAAAGAAAAGAAAGAAGAAAGAAAGAAAGAAAGAAAGAAAGAAAGAAAGAAAGAAGAAAGAAAGAAAGAAAAAAAGAAAGAAAGAAAAAGAAAAAAAGAAAGAAAGAAAAATTCTCCTTAGGCATCATGTTTCTCTCCAGCTACCATCTCATTCCTATGTTCCTTTTTCTCACCCCTTACATATGATCTATCAGCAACTCCTGGTGGCTGTACTGAAGACATGTGCCAAATCTGCCCACTGCTCACCATTCTGGATGCTTTTATCCTGGCCCAGCCATCACTGGCTTTTGCTTGGACTATTGCAGTTACCTCCTCCCTCATGTCCCTGCTTCCACCCTCACTCCCTGAAACCCATTCCCTAACATGGAAGTTAGAGGGATCTTTAAACAACGTGAGTCAGATCATGGCACTCTTCCCCACTGCAACTTGTCCAGCAGCTTCTCATTGAACTTAGAATAAAAACCAACATCTCTCCTTGGCTTGTGAGACCCTGCGTGCAGTATCCCCTGCTGACCTATACAACCTCAGCCCTTCCTTCTCTCAAGGCACCCAGGCCCTGTCTTTCCAGAAGGCATCAAGCTCATTCCCATGTCAAGGCATTTGCACTGTGGTTCCCTCTCCCAAAATGTTCTTCTCTCACTTTTTCCATGGCCAACTCCCTCTCATCTGTCAGGTCTCTGCTCAAAGGTCACCTCCCTAAAATTCCAATTATAAGATGAATAACTTCTGGGGATCTAATGTAGAGCATGGTGACTATAATTAACAATAATGTATCATATACTTACAAGCTGCTAGGAGAGTAGATCTCTAGTTGTCAACACACACACACATACACAGGCAATTATGTGATGGAGGTGTTAACTACCCCTGCTGTGGTAATCATTTCACAATAGATATGTGTATCAAATCATTGTTCACCTTAAACTTACAAAACGTTATATGCCAATTACATCTCAATAAAGATGGGAAAAAAGTCACCTCCCCAGAGATACTACCCAGATGTCCTGACAAAACAAATCTCCTGATTACTTCCTTTCATGTCTCCTTGCTGTCTTTACAGTGTTTATCTAAGTAAAATGAACCTGTTGGGGTACCTGGGTGGCTCAGTCGGTTAAGCAGTGCCTTCTGCTCAGGTAGTGATCCCAGGGTCCTGGGATAGAGCCCCACATCAGGCTCCCTGCTCAGCGGGAAGCCTGCTTCTCCCTCTCCCTCTGCCTGCTACTCCCCCTGCTTGTTCTCGTTCTCTCTCTCTCTCTCAAATAATTAAAATCTTTAAAAATAAAATAAAATTTTAGGGCTACCTGAGTGGCTCAGTTAAATATCTGCCTTGGGCTCTGGTCATGGTCTGAGGATCCTGGGATCAACCCTCCTTCCTATGTTGGGCTCCCTGCTCAAAGGGGAGTCTGCTTCTCTCTCTTCCTCTGTCCCTCCCCCTTCCTCATGCTCTCGCTCACTCACTCTCTCAAATGAATAAATAAAAAACCTTTTTAATTTATTTATTTGCTTACACATTTGTTGTGCATCCAGCATAAAATACACATCGCAAGATGAACAGATCCATTGTATTCACAGCTGTGTCTCAGCACCTACAACAGCACCTGGGACTCTAGGCACTCAGTCAGTTTGTCTAGTAAGTGAATGAATGAGAGAATAAATGATGGGTGCCTATCATTGCCTCCCCTCCCAGGGCCTCTTCCAAGAGACAGGCTCCTACCTGTAAATCCCTACTGAGAAAGAGACTTCCACAACACATGTTCCAGGTCCCAGAGTTGTCCAGTCTCAGCAAACTGGACAAGCAGATTCCTGATACACACTGAAAGAGGCAAATTTTCCAGTCCAGGGAGATGGAGTTGGAACATGAAAGTCAAGGCAATTAAAAGGTGTAGGGCTGTGGAGCTGATGGTGCCCAGGGGGTCAGAGGATGCTGGATTGAGGGGTGCCCAGAGTGAAAAGGGATGGGGGAGAGTGAGGGGCTTCCCTCCTGGCTTCAAAGGAGCCCCGCCTCTGCCACCATCCCTTGCCCTGGTTTAACTCTCTGAACAGCACTATTACAGGATTATAATTCCTCGCTCTTACTGGCCTCTTCCCAATAAAATGCCAGCTCCATGAGAGCAAGCGCCTTGTCTGTCTTGTCTACATGGTGCATAGTAGGTGCGGAATAAGTATTTGCTACGGAATTGAAATGAGTGTGTGAGTGATGACTTTCCAAGGTCCTGGAGCCCCAGATACTGGGTTTTGTGAGATTCCCTGCATTCCTTATCTAAAGCTCCTCTTAAACCAGGCCCTTTTAGGGGGCTTTCTATTCCAAACACATTCTTTGACACCCACCCATCCCCAGGCAGACAGACCAGACCGTGATGCTTAGAGGCAGATGAGAACAAAGAGGATGTCAGGCAAGAGCCAACCAATGAGAAAGGAAACCATGGCTTTCAAGGACTGACTCTCTCAAGTGAGAGCAGGAGAGAAACAGATGAAGCTAGAAGGCCGGAGGGACACTTCGATGGGTGCCAGGTAGGACAAGATGGGGGGTGGGGGTGGGATGAGAGAAAAGGCTGGAAAACTAGACACAAAGAACAAGGCATTCTGCATTTCAAGGAGAATATTCATAATGGGAATAATGATTCTACTCACTGATAATTATGGTCCCTAACATTCACTGGGTTCTTCCTTGTACCAGGTACTCTAAGCCATTTGCCAGCACTGGCCACCGTAATTAGCTCTGATGGGAGGGGGGCATCAACAGGAAAGAATCTCAGCCAAGACAATCTGATGAGTGAGGCTGGGCTCAGGACACTGTATTCCTGGATGGCATCGCCAGGTCACCCAGGTGCCCATGTGACTAGATTTCCCTTCCCTGTTCATCCAAAAAGGACCTGGGGGTTCCAAAGCCACTCCTATTGAGTTTGAGATCTCACTTAGCCAGGAGTCCAGGGACCTGGGGGGAGGGAGGGGCTTGGTCATTCACGTCCCAAAATAGTAACATGTGGATATTGGGATACCCAAAAGTTCTATGACTGTGTGGACACCTGTGTTTATCTATAGGTACCTGTGAGCATCTATGCTCTGGACACTTATGGAACATCTGGAGACATCTGTGAGTAGCCAAGTATAGAGGTGCACATTTGTGTAAATCCAGGCAAATGCTGGTGTGTATCAGTGGACAAGTGCAAGTATATGTGCATCTTGCACTGTTGCCCATGGCCATGAACATTCTCTTCACTCTGAAATGCTCATAACGTTCTAGTCCCATATTCTCTGTGCACAATTATGAGCCCACAAGTCAATCTGCATAACCACTCTTTATATCTGTGCACCAGATATATTTGTGTCTATTTGCCTTCTCCTTGATCATTCGTGTCCCTGCGTTGCTCTATAGCACAGGTGAACACCTCCCTATAAATACCCATGGCCTTCTGTGTGATCCCACATGCACGTCTACCCGGCAGCCACAAACATGCCACAGATCTGTGTCCATTCAAGAACACCAGGTGAAACAGTGAATAGACTGGAATTAAAATTTTAAAAAAGAAAACTCATGCCCTTCCATGTATATAATTCTCTATGTCCATTTGTGTCTACCCGTATCCACGAACATTCCCACACTTCTCTCAGTAGGAACTGACATCTGTGTACATTCTGTCAGCTGCACTCTCAGGACTAACTCATTAGCATTGCAGTCAGTCCAGAAATATTCTTGCAGAATTTATGCTTTACTAATAAGCCTGGTGTCCTGCTGAGGTCACATGGCACTTACAAGGGCTAATGGAGCCAGCCTCAGCCAGCAGGCTTGGGGAATCCTGGCCTCCTGGAATAGCCAAAGAATGCACTCACCATAATGAGCAAACTCCTCTTCTCTCTGACTGCACCAAGTGTCCCAACCGGTGCCTGTTGAGATATGTTTATGGCCCCAACACTACCCTGCCATCGCACAAAGGGCTCCATCTTCAGATCTGTCATTGTACGGAAGGCTGTATCACTCACTCATCAGGGTGGCACACTGAGGGCTGCATCAACAGACTTGTCACTATACTGTAGGCTGCATTACCTCTTTGGATATTACACTGAGGGTTGCATCATCAAACCTTTCTGTGAAGATGGAATCATCCTTTTGGTCCTAACACTGGGGGCCCCAGTCCCAGGCTGAGCATTATACTGAGGGCTTTGTAGCTAGAAAATAAAACTTGAGAAGCAACATTTTCCCTTTGCATTGATAACTCCTCTGTGTGGAGCGAGAAGGGGCAGGTGGAGGTGAGGTTGAGAAGTAATCCTAAGGGAACGAGTAGGACCACAACAATGAGGGAACTGGGGATCTCGAAGCTATGCACTGGGGAAGGGAAGCTACAGAGGACAAGGGAGTAAATAGTACATCAAGGGAAGGAGCTCAACCCTTCTGATTCATCAGTGCTGAAGGGGCTGGGGAAATTTAGAGTGTGTAGCTGCAGGGCTGCCTGACTAGCTCTTCCTGGAAGCTATAGATATTGTCATCCCTCCACTGTTCCTGCCAGGGAGGTCTGCAAGACATATCTTGCCATGCCCTTGAGGACAGATGCCTAGCCTGCCAGTGCAGACCTCCATAGCACAGCCATGCTATGACAGGTCCCGTCACGTGCCACATCCTCTTTGTGCTCCACATGTCCTGTTGCACCCTGACACACTCAGGCGTGCTGCGCTCAGACATTTCCATATGAGAGACACACTCGGACTTGCTCCAACATATCCATGGGCTCAGACATGCCCTGCAGCCATCAGATCCTTTTTATACAAAGGGGCATGCGGGCCATAAAGACATGCCCTGACACATTCAAACATACTATGCCACACCTTGACGTGTGGGGCAGTCTCCAACAGACACACACATGCCCCGGCAAGCTCTGGGGGGCTGGCAGGTCTCCAGCCTCTGCCCCTGAGTCTATATGCCTGTGGCCACCTTGCCCTTCCAGATGGATTGATGGGGCAGCAGGGAGAAGGCTGTTATAAATTAAACATTGAGACACTGCCTGAGCACCAGACTCTGCCATCTACTCATTGGCTGGTTCTCTCCCAGGAGGCTGCGGGACCATAGGGTGGGGGAGAGGGCAGAGGAAGTGGCTCATTTAATTAATTAGTCCTAATTGAGATATCTTTGTAAATATCCCTTTATTGAAGGACACGATCCCATCATTTCCTGGGAATTTGCTGTCTCTATTTATCTCCAGCCCCTGAGTATTGCCGAAATGACAAGAAAAGAAAGAGCAATCCAAAGGGCTGCTTGAACCCTAGCCATGCTTCTGGCAATGACAGCAGCACCGAGGGACAGGCAGGGAGGCTCAGAGAGATGCAGAGATCTAGGTGGAGTGGCAGGAAGAGAGACAGAGATACAGGCGGACCAGAATATAGGCAGGAGGGAAGAAGATAGGCAACAGGGAGGTCAAGCAACGTCAGCAGAGTCGGGATGCAGGCCCTGAAATGCAGGAAGAGGGAGAGACTGCCAGAGACAGAAGGAGAAACTTCACAACAGGGAGACCAGAAGTGGGGACAGATGGACCATAGCTAGGCAGACAGACCTCCCTCTGCCTTTTCCTGCCTCACCTGGTCTCCTCATCTCCTGGACAAACTACCCACTGCAGCAGCAGCAGCAGCAGCAACAATCAAGCCTGATTCCTCTTTGGCCCTTGCTATCCTCCCCTTGTCTCTCCCTCCCCCAATCACCCCTGCAATCATCTCCCTTGTTCAAAATGAGCTTTTGCAGCTGCAGCCCAGACAGCTGTTCCATCTTGGAGCCAGCATTGGGGCCTGATGGCTGGGTCCTAGAGGGAGGCTCTCCTAGGTGGCAGCAGTGGAATAGGAATGGGTAAGGGAGGAAAGGGGCTCACCGGGAGTTTGAGCCCCAACCTCCACCTCCTCCTGGGCTCCCCTCAAAGCTTAGCTCCAATTTCTGGCACCCTGGAGGTACAGACTACCCAGGTCCCCTCTAGGGCCTTCAAGAGCTCACTCTGGTCTGGCTCATCTTGTCCCATTCACTGAATCCTGCCAACAGGCTTTGGCTCTGTCCTGTTGTCTCAAGAGCCCTCTCAGATCTGAGAAGTCTCCTCTGTCCCTCACCCCCCCTCAGCATCCTGGACTATGATACAGCAACTATGGTGACATAGAAATAGGATCCCAGAGAGAGAGAGAGAGAGACAGAGACAGAGACAGAGGTAGAGAGTCAGACATAGACCTAGAGCTAGAGATGGAATAGATATAGAGACATCAAGAGACAGAGATGACAGAGACACACAGAGACAAAGACAGAGACATAGAGAGGACTTGGAGACAGAAACAGAGAAAGAAAAGAGTATGATGAAGAGAAGCAGATACTGAGACACAGGCAGATAGAGATAATCAACATTCACTCAACAAACACTTACTGAAAATCACCCATGTGTTGTAACTACAGTTAAAACAGAGGGAGGGGAATATAGTTAATGACAAAGATACAAGAAAGAGAAGGACAGAAAGAGACTCCAAAGACAAGAGTTTAAGACAGTGAAGCATCAAGGGTGAGACACACAGAGGCAAGATTGGGAACCAGCCTGCCCTCCAACGCCCAACCCCCCAGGGTCTCCCAGTGGCAGCCTCTTCACGCCCACACACAGACAGACCCAACCCCACATCAAACTCTCTGAAAGCACCTGGGCCTCCCCCAGATGGTTGCCTTTCTTCCTTGCTCAGCTTTGTGGCTGCTCCCCACTGGTGCTTCACAAAGAGGCGACAGCCATCCAGAGTCAGAGGGGAGAAGGATACTGGGGGCATGAAAGACACCAAAAGCAGAAACCAGGGCTTCCCTCTGGAAGAGGAAGAAGACAGTTTTAGCCTCACTCAAGTGGCCCCAAGGCCTAGACCACCTTCCCTTGGTGGCTGTCCATGGTGCTGAAACATAGGCAAAGGCTGCACCTCAAGCCATCTCTTATGTTGGCATCAAATGTGGGGTGCACTAGGTCTAGGGTGGTGGTCAGGAACACCGACATGCTAAGGCTACTACCTAGCTCACCAGCTCCTCAGACACACCACTTGCTGTCTCACCCCAACACTATTACACACTTTGTTCTCTTGGCCTCTCACCCTCCACCTTATCAGCTGTCTCTGCCCAACTCTTTCTCAACCGTCATGTCTCAGGGCAAATGTCACCTTCTCAGAAAAGTCTTCTCTGACCACCCTTTCCCAATTACATGCTTTTATGTCTCCATAGCTCCCCCTTCATGACCCTTACTAAACTGTGATTATATAGCTATTTACACAATTCTACATTGACTGTCTCCCTATGAAGCTTTAAGAGGGAAGAGACAGTTTGTTCATTGCTCTTTTCCCAGTCCTCAGCACAGAACTCGGTATATAGATGGATTCAGTGATTGCTGGTTGGGAATGACTCTGCTCTCTGGTAGCTAGACTACTCCATACCTTGATGTGGGAGGTTGGCAAAGTGCACACTCGTCAGACATCCATTCACACATAAAAATATTGGAAAACAAGGACACATGAAAAGAAGCTTTAAGAAATAGATGCTTCTGGGTGGCTCAGTTGGTTAAGCATCCAACTCTTGATTTCAGCTAAGGTCATGATCTCAGGGTCGTGAGATCAAGCCCCACATTGGGCTTCATGCTCAATGGGGAGTCTACTCAAGATTCTCTCTTCCTCAGGGCACCTGGGTAGTTCAGTCAGTTAAGTGTCTGACTTCAGCTCAGGTCATGATCTCCAGGTCCTGGGATCAAGCCCCATGTTGGGCTCCTGCTCAGCAGGGAGGTGCTTCACCCTCTCTTTCTGCCCCTCTCCCTTGCTCATGCTGTCTCTCTAATAAATAAATAAAATCTTTTTTTAAAAAAGATTCTTTCTCTGCACCACTAGCTCTCTCTCTCTCCCTCTCTCTCAAAATAAGTAAATAAATCTTTAAAAAATCAAAAAGAAAAGAAACACACTTCTGATTCACAGAAAAAGCCTGGGGAATCACAGAAATTCTCATCAAAGTTCAGAGGTGTCATTAGGAGGAAGAAGGGGCAGTAATCTCATGCGGTCAGAAAGAACTGAGACCATTCAGGACATACCTACTACCCTAAAGGAGAAGATCCCAGTAATAAACAAAAAGAGACAAAGTGCTTGCACGGCACTTCTATTCTGTTGGTGGCAAACAATTACCAAGATGATTTCAGATAATTATGAGTGCTGGGCAGAAATAGAACAGGTCCAAATAACAGTGTGGGGATATTTTAGCTGGAGTGGTTAAAGGAGATCTCTCTGAGGAGGTAACATTTGTGTTACCTAAGTGGGACCTAAGTGGTGAGAAGGAGCAGGCTAGAGGAGGTTCCCAAAGGATGGCACAGCAAATACAAAGTTCCAGAGGCAGAAACAAGAAAAAAGATGGAAGAGTGGTCCAAGACCTGAGAGACTCAGGCAGGTAGAGTCTTGCAATAATAATAATAGCAATAATAATTACAATAGCTGACCTTTCCAGGCACCTTCCTATATGTCAGGTACACTGCTAAGCACAATGTTATATGGAACATTCCACCATTATCCCCATTTTGTGGATAAAGAGAGTGAGGTTTTATGAGTTGAACCGGGGTAAGGAGTTCAGATTTGGTTCAAGAGAGGTAGGCAAAAGCTCGAAGAGGCAAATTTCATACTCACAATCTAGAAGGATTTTCTAACAATTAGAGGTCTCTTTAAAAATGCAACAGGCAGAGGCGCCTGGGTGGTGCAGTCAGTTGAGGGCCAACTCTTGGTTTCAGCTCAGGTTGTGATCTCGGGGCAGGGTCGTGAGATCGAACCCCACGTCAGGCTCTACACTCAGTGCAAAGTTTGTTTGAGATTCTCTCTCCCTCTGCCTCTGCCCCTCCCACTCATGCTCTCTTTCTTTCTCTAAAATAAATAAATAAACCTTTTCTTTAAAAATGCAACAGGCTGGGTGCCTCGGTGGCTCAGTGGTTGAGTGTCTGCCTTTGGCTCAGGGTGTGATCCTGGGTCTGGGGATTGAGTCCCACATCAGGCTCCCTGCGAGGAGCCTGCTTCTCCCTCTGCCTATATCTCTGCTTCTCTCTCTGTCTCTTACGAATAAATAAATAAAATCTTAAAAATACTTAAATAAATGTAATAGGAAACTTCATATTTCTTTCCTGCTCCAAACCCCTCCAAATCTCCCGTCCTTTGATACTAAGAACGAAGTGTCCAAATCCCTTTATGACATGGACCCTTCTGGCTATGCAGGCCACTTCTACGCTCCCCCCAACATGGCACATAAATCTCCAGGAACTCTAAACTGCTTTCTCTCTCTACTCACCATGATGCCCCTTGCTTCTGAGCCTTTGTTCATGCTGTTCCTTCTCGCTCTGTCTTCACCTGGTGAATTCCTTCTCAATGGTTAGACTCAGTTTGAGGGCCACCACCTCCAAGAAACCTCCTCTGGACCCTGGCTGGTTTAGATGCCCTCCCCTGCACCCCCATAACACTCCAGAAATATCCTTATTACCATGCACACTGTGTTGTGTCACAAGTACCGTTAGTGAGACTGCAATCTGATTGAAGTCAGGGATGTTATTCATCTCTACATCCCATGGCCCAGGACCCTTCCCAGTACAAAGTAGATGTTCAATAATGTTTCTTCACACTTTAAGTGTTTGAACAGAAGATGGATGCCCACAATTTAGGAGCAGGTAAATATGGTAGGTGGGTGTCAACTTCACAATATGCCTACTTTCTCCACCCCTTTGGCCCCTACCTTGGTCCAACCCCCATCATCACTCACCTGGATCAGTGCAGTGGCCTCCTCACTAGTCTTCTGGCTCCCAGTCTCATCCCCCATAGTCTGCCCTCCTCACAGGAGCCAGAGGGAAGCTGAACACCTGAACAAAGTCCTGTTCCTCCCCTTGCTCAGAACCCTCCCTGGAATTCCATTTATCTACTTAACAAGTATTTATTGAACACCTAATATTGCTAGGCCCTATACTAAGTACTAGTCAGTCAATATAACTTTTTAAAAATCCTTGCCCTTGTGGAGCTAACATTATAGTAGGGGTGAATCAGGCAGTAAGATAAATAAGTTGACTATGCAGAGCATATTAGAAGGTTTAAAGTGCAAGGAGAAATAGAAAGCATGAAGAGTCACAAGTTAAATCTAAAATCCCTATGAGGTTCCCCCATCCCTGAGCATGATGCAACTCCCTTGTCACCTCTTGCCCTCATCTCCAACTGCTTTCCACCCTTTGTGCACTCTGCTTCAGCCACGGTTTCCTCACTGTTTCTCCAATATTTTGGACATATTCCTACCTCAGGGCCTTTGCACTTGCTCTTGCCTCTACTTGTAACTCTCTTCCTTTAAATATGAGTTCAAGTGAGGTAGGCAAAAGCTTACTTCCTTCAAATTTCTGCTCAAATGTCACCTGCTCATAGGGGCCACCCAATCAAAAATAATCCCCCTATCACTCTCCACTCCCCTTATACTGCTCTATGCTTCTTCATAGTAGATGCATTAGCATCTAAAATATTATAGATTTGTCTAGTTATTTATTTCTCCCCATCCCTGCTCTAGAATGTCAGCTCCCTGAGGGCAAGACTATCTTTTTTGTTCATTGTTATATCCCTGGCACCTAAAATAGTGCCTAGAACATAGTATATGCTGAATAAGCATTTGTTAATAAATGAGTGAATGAAGGGAGATACCCTCTAAGAGAATTCTTGTTGCTTAGGATAAGAGGGGGGGGAATCAGCAGAGTGGGGTGCTGTTTAGGGCTGTTCGCAAACATCTTTTTTTTTTTAAGATTTTATTTATTTATTCATGATAGTCACACAGAGAGAGACAGAGAGGCAGAGACACAGGCAGAGGGAGAAGCAGGCTCCATGCTGGGAGCCCGACGTGGGATTCGATCCCGGGTCTCCAGGATCGCGCCCTGGGCCAAAGGCAGGCGCCAAACCGCTGCGCCACCCAGGGATCCCCTGTTCGCAAACATCTTGCCACTGCTCTCTGTTCAGGTCATGGAAGGACCACACTTCTCACCCTCTTTGAGGTTAGGCATGTCATGTGACTTATGTTAACCAATGAAATGTGACCAAAGTAACACTCCAGAGTAGAGCTTTTGGACCTGATGGAGGATCTGCCTTCCTTTTTCTGTTCCAATGATCATGTCACCACAGAGCCTCCATCATCCTGGGTCCCTGAATGACTCCTATGGACAAAGTTCTCCAGCCAACAATGGACATACAATGCAAGGGAGAAGTGGACCTGTGTTGCATTAAACCACCGAGCTTTGAGGCTGCTTGTTATCACAGTGTACCCTGACCTCTCTTGACTGATACCGAGTATCTGGAGCCTTTTCCCCCAGGAAACTGTCAAGAAAAGACATGGAATTTGAGTTTTCGTTCTTTGCAGGAAGTCCTCAAAGAGCCCTTTGTGGATAGCTGCTTAGGCCCTTCCCCTATTCCTCCATGAGGAAAAGGGTCCTCCCCCAACAGAATACCTCTTGTTCATTTCCCCTTCCTTTTTCCAGCCCTTAAGGAAGGGTGAGCAGATGGGCAAGGGCATAACATATAAGATGCAGGTAACTCTCTTCAGGTGCTGTAATGACGGCAGCTGCCGGCAAGGGGTTGACAGCTCTTAGTCTGGTTCTGGATTTATGACTCCCAGATGAGGAGCCATTCCGCTGAAGGCTCCCATCCCACAGGGATGGTTTATGGCTGAGAGTTGGCCAAAGGTAGTAATGGTGGAAGCTTCCTCCCCATTCCTTTCCAGCGATGACCTGTAACACCACTCTTAGAATCTCTTAGAATGCTAAGCTGTTTCTCCAGATCAAATTGGGGGGGGGGGGGGAGTCTGAGACAAGAATAGCCAGAGGATCTGAGCTCACCTCCACCTCACCACTGAGGCCTTTTATTAAGTCAAACACCAGCATCCAATCTTCTTCCTCATGACTGAGAATCCCTGAACTGCTCAGTTAACTCATGTTGGTGCTCTACACTTTTCTACAAATCCTTACTGAGCACCTCGGATATGCCTAGTAACTTCCATTTGTTCTCCCCAATCCTTAGGAACATGGATTCTTTTTTTTTTTTTTTAAGATTTTATTTATTTATTTGATAGAGAGAGAACACAAGCAGGGAGAGTGGGAGAGGGAGAAGCAGGCGCCCCACTGAGCAAAGAGCCAGATGTGGGGCTCAATCCCAAGACTCTGGGACCATGACCTGAGCCGAAGGCAGATGCTTAACCAACTGAGCCACCCAGGTACCCCAAGATTCTTTTTTTTTAAGATTTTATTTTTAAGTAATCTCTACACCCAATGTGGGGCTTAAACTCGCAACCCTGAGATCAAGAGTCGCATGTTCCACCTACTGAGCCAACGGGGCACCCCAGGAAAGCGGATTCTTGACTTAGACACTTGACAAATATTTACTCTGTGCCTTCTATGTGATTGACTACCATGGCAAACAAAGTGACTCCTCCTTACTGAACACTACTACTATACTCCCAGCCATTTGTTTTCATATAAAGGTGGAATCCATGAATCCTTATGAAAATGTGATTACTGTTCAGTCACTTGACAAATATTTATTGTAGACCTATTATTAGTGCATCAGGACTTAGGGTTCAGTAGTGAGCAAAACACAGATGTCCTCTGTGGTTCCTCATGGATCCTGTGGTCTAATGGGGACTCTAAACTCTCCTTGACTAATGAGGATATTGAAGCTTAGAGAGATTAAATAATTTCCCCAAGGACATATTGCTAGTAAAGTGCAGGGCCAGAATTCAAACCCGGATATGTATGACTTAAACTCCTATTGCTAACTGAGCATCTACTATGTCAGGCACTGAGTTGGAGCTTTTAGGCATAAACATGCTTGACGTAGAGGCGGCTGAATAAACAAAATGGATAATAAATAAAACATGCTTGACATAGAGGTTTGCTGAATAAACAAAATGGATAGAAGGATGGATATTGAGGATAGACGAAGAGATGGCTGGATGATGGATAGATAGAAGGATGAGCAGATACATGAAAAGAAGGAGGGATGGAGAGACAGATGACAGATAATGGCTGGCTGAAGAGACAGATGGATGAAGAGGTGGATGGAGAGATGGATGGGAGGATAAAGGGATGGATGGATGGTGGAGAAACAGATGGAAAGGGTGGATAGGTGGGAAGCTGAACTATAGATCTCTGTTACCCACAACAATTCTGGGACTTAGGAATTATAATTCTCATTTTATATATGAGGAAACCAGAGCTCAGATTGGTGAACTCACTGGCACCCAGAGTCAAGAGCAGGTCATAGAGCAAGATGTGGGAGAGTAGATTCTGACCTTGGTCTACCAGACTCCCAAGACCCTTTCTAGAGCACTCTCATGTGACAGTTCCCCTCCCTCAGGTCCTAAGTCCTGGCATCTCATTCCACCGAGTCCTTGTGCAAGGCTTAGTGAGACTGAAGGATGGAGTGGGGCTCAGGGGTGGGAGAAATACTAGCTTTCAGGAGGTAATTTTGTGGAAGTATTGGGCTGTGGTCCTATTAGCTATATATAGATCGGAATGAAGAGCAGTTCTGGGGCAGCCCCGGTGGCTTAGCGGTTTAGCGTTGCCTTCAGCCCAGGGCGTGATCCTGGAGACCTGGGATAGAGTCCCACGTTGGGCTCCCTGCATGGAGCCTGCTTCTCCCCGTCCCTCTCTCTCTCTCTCACTCTGTCTCTAATAAATAAATAAAATCTTAAAAAAAAAAAAAGAGCAGTTCTGTTTGGGTACACATCCATGCACACACACTTACAGAAAACACATGATTCATGCAGGAATCCACCCACATGCATACAAGGTAGGCACACATACCATTCACAGATATACACATAGGCACAGGCTTCTAAGGACATACATGTCTATACTTATACGCACACAAAACACACATATACATATTAGCACAGACACATGTGCACACAAAATCGTAACTCAGAGACACACTCTTCCACATTTATGTAGTACACCTTCCCCACACACCATATGTTATACATATTACATGCACACTTTTACACAGACCCGCACTCTGTGAGGGGGGGGGAGGGGAATCTGGCTTCTGATTCCAATGAGACATCATCTCTCTTCCCCCTCAGAAGGCAAAAGAGCAAGAAGCCTGTCACAGACTCATGTGTACAAACTCATGGACATAGAACACACACAAACAGTCAGGGACATAGAACTGCAGATATGCACTTGGACACATCCACACCCAGACACACTCACTCAGGGACACACTCACATTCATTCTGGGACACACCTTCACATACAGGAAGACACACTTGGACCCTTCTGCTGGCAAAGCTCATAAACTTTCTCCCTCAATTCACACCCAACCCCACTCACACACCAAAACTCATGCCTAGATAGACACACCAGGATATACTCGAATAATATCACTCAATGTGACAGACACACAGAAAGACACTGTTTCACACATTAGCTTCAAGTCTGAGAATTTGGACTGAAAGCCCTCACCAGTGCCAAGCCCAATAACCATCTCCCCCCGAGGGGATGGACAAAGCCTGGGCACAGTGCATGCCCCCCGCCCCCCCACCTTGCCTTCAACCCTTGGGAGCAAAGACTTCTTTTCCTCTTAGCAAGGAGAAAGAAAGTGGTGTGGTGGCCACTGGGGGCTGAACAGGGGAGCTGGTGAAGTTAGGGAAACACTGAGCAGGAGAGGGAGCTCCGTGCATCCCAGTTCCACCTATTGGGAGGAGTCCCGCAAACCGATTGAAGAGGGGGAAAGATGGGAGGGGAGAGCCGGATCTGGAGGAGACCGAGGGAAGTTTGCAGTGGAGGCTGCCTTCTTCTCTCTCCCCAGGACACCAGGAACACCATTACTGATCACCATTGAGTCTTCCCGCACCCCTCCTCCCCCCCCAAAAAAGCTCTGAGGCCACGGAAGCTGGAGGATGAAGGTGATAGAGGAGGATAGGATGGGATGAGGCAAGGGGCAATCCTGTATTTCTGGGGGCAGCGCCAGCCCTCGCCCCTGTCCCAGTCTTGAGACTCATCTGCCTCCTAGAGAGAGGGCGAGTTCTGGGAATAAATATTCAGCACATGGTGAAGCAGGTAACCGGGAAGGAGCTGCTGGGGCTGGAGGGGGGAGGGGGGGCGGGGTGGGTGCAGGGGAGAGAAAAAGACAAAAAGAGATACAAAGTCAGAGACAATGCAACAGAGATCGAGACAGAGACAGGGAGAGACAGAGAAGCAAACCAGAGGCGAAAGAATAGACAGAGACAGAAAAAGACAGAGAGGGAGACGGGACGACTCAGAGATACATGGACAGTCCGCGATCCTTAAGGTGGAGACGCTCGGAGAGCCCGTGGCTCCCGGCTTCAGAGGCAAGGTCCGCCCGGGCCCCCCGAATCTACCCTGCGCTCCGCCCCACTCCGCCGGGCTCGGCTCCGTTGCGCAGCCCTTGCCGCCTGCGCGGGGAGCCGAGCGAGCCCAGCACATTGTTGCCCCTCGGACCCTGCTCACTAATAATGAGAAGCAGCAATAATCCGGAGAATAAAGGGCGCGGGGGGGGGGTCGGGGTCCCGGGGCTCCCCCGCGTCCGGCCCCAGCCCGGGAGGGCGCCCCGCGGCCGGGCGCCCGGGGAGGCGAGGGGGGCGGGGGCCCCCGGGGGCTGCGGCGGCGCGGGCACCACGCCCCCCGGGAGCGCCCCCCGCGCGGCGGCCACTCACGATTTTCTCGGAGGCGCCCGCGCGGGACACGGTGCCGTTGAGCCCCACGAGCGAGGGCAGCGTCTGCGACATCCAGTTGGTGACCATGGCCATGGTGCTCAGCACGGCCCCGATCTTGAGCAGCGGCACCGACATCGCGCCCCCGCCTCATGCCCCGCGGCCGCCCGCCGCGTCCCTTCTCCGGCCCGCCGCCTGGCGCTCCGTCCCTCGCCGCCCAGCCGCCCCGGGGGCGCGAGCGCGAGCTGGGGGCCGGGCCGGGGCCGGCCGGGGGGCTCGCGGGCGCGGGCTGCGGCTCGGCGCGCCTGGCGGGCTCCGCTTATAAAGCGCCGGCTCGGCCCCCCACCCCCTCCCGCGCCTCCGCGCCGGGCACTTCCAGCCGCCGTGACGTCACGGCTCCGGCCCGGAGCCCGGCGGGGGCGGGGGGCGCCCAGACCGCCCCCCGCAGCCCCGCCGCCGCCGCGCGGGGACCCCCGACCCCCAGCGGGGCGCCCTGCGGCGGCCTTCCCCACCCGCCCCACCCCCACCGCCGCGGCATTCCCAGCCCCGCCCCCCAGCGGCGTTCCCGCCCCCCAGGCGCTCCCGGGCCACCCTCCGCGGGCAGCCCCTTTCGGAGCCCTGGGCGCTCCGCACCCCACGCCCCCCGGGCTCAGCCGCAGCCGCCGCACGCGCGCCGCCCGAAGCCGGCAGGTCCCCACCCTCTACCGCTAGGACCCCGACCCCGACCCCGACCCCGACCCCGACCCCGCTCTCGAGCCCGGGGGCGCAGGCGTCGGGAGCCGCGGGGCCACCCTCGTGCGCGCCCCGCAGCCGGGGCACCCAGGGCCCCCGCGCCCGGGGGAAGGGGCTTCCCCGGTTCCGCTCTGGGGCCCCCTCGGTGGTGTCGGGACCAGGGAAGCCCAGAGTGGCGGGTCCAGAGCCAGGAGACCGGCTGCTCGGATGACGGTGCGGCAGTGGTGGAGGGTGGGGGTGTCACCCGGCAGCGGGGGGACTTCCCAGGACACCGAGGGGCGCATCGTAACGCGGGGCGGCCGAGACGGAGGAGCCCAGCCTCTCGCAGACTAGTCCGGGCGGGTCTCCACTCACTACGCGAACTTGGGGTGGGGGCGGGGGGTCCGGCACTCGGGACCTGCCCCGGGGCCGCGGGACTCGGGGTCCGCCCCTCGCGCGGAGGGGGCCTGCGGAGGCGCCCACCCGCCCACGCCCCAGCGGGCCGCGGGGGCGGCGGGGCGGCGGGAGGAGCGCCCGGCGGGGTTAATTTCCTCTGTTTTCCCTGCACTCACGCCCCCTCCCGGCGTCCCCGCATCACCTCGCGCCGCCGCCCGGGCCGCCGCCGCCGTCGCCCGCAGCCCGCGGCCGCCGCCGTCTGGAGGCGGCGATGACTCAGGCCTTTCCCGGGCAGTGGCCGCGCGCCGAGGGTCGCGAGGGAGGGCGCCGAACGCCGCGGTGGGGGCTTGCGCTGCCCCTTCTCGGAGCCCAACACCCAGAGGCAGGTGCTGACCCTCTGTGACCCCCGACAAAGACGTCTCCGCCTCAGTTTCCTCATCTGCAATGTGGGTGGTTGTGAGGACCCGTGTACCTAGTATGTGTGAAGGGCTCGAGTGTCCGGAGGATCAAGTGAAAGATTTATTGAACATCTACTATGTGGAACATCTACCGTGGGCAACGCACCTTTAACAACAGATAAAAATGCCTGCCTTTGTGGGGCTGAACATTCTATGGGGCAAGACAGACAAGGTGGGGGGGGGGGTGGTAAAATACACAGGCTATGGGGAGGAAGGGGCATCCAGACTAAGGCCGAGAGTAAACTTTAGTCAGGATGGTTGGGCAGTGACATTTGGGCAGAGACCTGAAGAAGGTGAGGGAGGGAGGGAACCATTTGGATACATGAGGGAAGAGTTCCAGACAAAGGGAACAGCAAGTGCAAAGGCCCTGGGGCAGGAACATAAGTGTTCAAAGGACAGGCCAGTGTAGTTAGAGCAGAGTGAGCTGGGGGAGCGCCGGGGAGGAGGGGTGACGTGCTTGCAAAGTACTTTGCAGGGTGTCTGGGACATGCTAAGCATTTCATAAATAGTAGCTGCCATTGTTATTATTTGCGACTGATGATAAGCTTTAAAAAAAAATGAGATGTGTCCTTGCCTCCTTGTACTACAGCTTGCATTTACAAGTGCTGAACACTTTGCAAATGTGCTGGCTGAGCACCAGCTGCAACCTCCCATGAAAAGGACAGCAACGTCCCTATTTGCAGGTGAGGAAACTGGGCTCAGAGAGGAGAGGGGACCAAGTCAAGGTGACCCAGCTGGTAAGTAGGGGCTCAGGATTTTAACCCAGGTCTGTCTGATTTCAGACTCCAAAATCACTGCACTCCAGGATCCCCGAGCTTAGAAAATTTGGAACCCTCTGATACTCTCTCACTCCCTCACCATTGGTTGCTGTGGGAAACTGCCCTCGCTCCTTCCAGTCAGGCTCCTCCAAGGAATGGTCTAGGCTCACACCTGCATTTGCTGTCTCTACTGCCTCACCACCCCCTGCCTCCTGAATGCTTCCAAACTCCTCTCACCAAAAGGCAGCAGTGATCTTCCAGTTTGCCTATCCCACAGCCTCACATGAGCCCTCATTAGTTATCTCACAGGTTAGTCTTCATGGATCATTTCCTCTTTTTCGAAAGTAATTTCTTTTTAGATTTCAGAGACAACGTATCATTTCCTAGCTCCGCTAGCACCTCTCTGGCTGCATCATCACTGTCTCCTGCCTTCTCCCTAAATGTCTATATCTCACCGGGTTTTGTCCTGGGTCGCTACTCGGCTCAACCTGTATACTGTTTCTGGATCATCACACCCACTCCCAAAGTTTTGGTTCTATCTGGCACATTCCCACCTTGGGACCTTTGTAGTTGCTGTGCATTGCTGTCCACTCTACCCAGAACACTACTTTTTTTTTTTTTTTAAGATTTATTAACTTATTTTGCGGGGGAGCCTGTGGGTGAGGGAAGGAGCAGAAGGAGAAAGAGAGAGATTACTTTTATTGGTCTATGGTTTGTCTCCTCCACTACACCTTCAATTTCACAAGGGATACCCACATGGCTGTATTTTTCACAGCTGAAACCCCAGGGCTTAGAATGGTACTTGCTACATAGTAGGTGCTCAAAAATTGTTGTTAGTTGACTGACAAAATGAGGCTGAGGCTCCCAAAGGTATGTCTGCAGCTCAGATCTCCAGCTGGAGTTCAGACCAGCCCATCTGCTTCTTGGACATTCCCACTTCTGTTTCACAGGACTAACAGCACATGACACCCACCAGAACAACTTCAGTCAGAAAGATGGTGCTAAAAAAAAAAGAAAAAAAGAAAGAAAGATGGTGCTGGTGATGATGTGGAGAAATGGGAACCTATTGCTAGTGGGAATATAAAATGTTGCAACCACTTTGAGAAACAATTTAGCCATTTCTTAAAAAATTAAACAGGGGCATCTGGGTGGCTCAGTCCATGGAGCATCTGAGTTTTGGTTTCAGCTCAGGTTATGATCTCAGGGTCATGAGGTAAAAGTCCTACATCCAGCTCTGCACTCAGCATGAGTCAGCTTGAAATTCTTTACCCCTCCCTCCCCTGCCCGCTCTGCTCCCTACCCCTGTTCACACTCTCTCCCTAAAATTAATAAATAATAAATAAAATCTTTAAGAAGTCAAACGGAAACTTACCATAAGACCCAACAAACACCAAGAGATATAAGTGCATATGTCCATTCAAAGACTTGTATGTGAATATTCCTGCCACCATTTTCATCATGAATGAAACCATCCAAATGCCCATCAACTAGTGAATGGATAAATTGTGGTACATCCATACATGGGAATGTTATTCAGCAATAAAAAGGAACAAACTACAGATACAGGCTACAACATGGATGAACCTTGAGAATATTTTGCTAAGTGAAAGAAACCAGATACAAAAGGCCACATTTTGGAGTTCCTGGGTGGCTCGGTTGGTTAAGCATCTGGCTCCAGGTCAGATCATGATCCCAGGATCTGGGAACCCATGTGGGGCTCCATCCTCAGCGGGGAGTCAGCTTCTTTTCTCCCTCTGCCTTTCTCCCAGCTCATGCACACACTCTTTGTCTCTCAAATAAATAAAACCTTAAAAAAAACCCCACATTTTGTATGATTCCATCTACACAAAATGTCCAGAAAAGGCAAACCAACAGAGACAGAAATTAGATTAGTGATTGCCTGTAACTGGGGGTGGCTGTGGGTCTGGACTGCAAATTGGCATAAAGGATCTTCTGGGGGTGATGGAAATGTCCTAAAACTGGATTGGGGTGATGTTTGGCCAACTCTGCAAATTTACTAAAAAGTCACCGAATTGCACACTTAAACAGATAGATTTTATGGTGTGTAAATTATACCTCAATAAAACTGTTAAGCACGGCATTCTTAAATTTTGCCTTCAAGCCCCCTCCCTTGAGGTGCCCTGCAATTGCACTGATGTGAGAATGAGTCTTTAAATGTTGTGCCCCAGTTTCCTTGTTTGCCTCCCCCTGGTCTTGGCCCAGATATACCCTCAGAAACTACAGATTGTGCCTCCCTTACTCTTCCTTCTCCCATTCCATCCAAACTAGCACCAATGCCTGCTGATCTTTAAGATTTTTATTTATTATTTATTCATGAGGGACACAGAGAGAGAGATAGGCAGAGACATAGGCAGAAGCAAGCTCCCCGCAAGGAGCCTGATGTGGGAGTTGATCCCGGACCCCAGGAACATGTCCTGAGCTGAAGGCAGAGGCTCAACCACTGAGCCACCCACGCATCCCAATGCTCACTGATCTTGATGCAAAAATGCCTCCAGAAAGTATCCCTTCTTTAAATATATATATATATTTATTTATTAATAAATATATATTTATTTATTTATTTTAGAGAAAGAATGGGGGAGGGGCAGAGGGAGAGAGAATGTCTTAAGCAGATTCTCTGCTGAGCATGGAGTCCAACTCAGGGATGGATTTCATGACCCTGAGATCACGACCTGAGCTGAAACCAAGAGCTGAAGACTTAACTGAGTGTGCCACCCAGGAGCCCTAATATTTATTTATGTAAGTAATCTCTACACCCAATGTGGGGCTTAAACTCAGGACCCTGAGATCAAGAGTCACATGCTCCTCCAACTGAGCCAGCGAGGAGCCCCAAGAAAGTATCCCTTCTTCTCCATCACCATCATTGCTCTTAGCATGGTGTTGGGGAGTGTCTTAGGCTGAGTATTTGTGTACCCCCCCCCCAAACTCCTATGTTGAAACCTAATCCCCAGCGTGATGGTATTTGGAGATGAGGTCTGTGGGAGGTGATTAGGTCATGAGGGTGGCTCCACCCTCAGGAATTGATTAGTATCCTTATAAAGAGACCTCAGAGAGCTCCGTCTCCCTTCCACCATATAAGAACACAGGGAGAAAACACCCAACCTGCCAGCATTTTGATCATAGGCTTTTCAGCCTCCAGAACTGTGAGAAATACAATATCTGTTGTTTATGAGCCACTCAGTCAATGGTATTCTGTTAGAGCAACCTGAATGCTCCAGAATCAGGAGCCACGAAAAGAAATGTTTTTTTCCCTGACCTGAAAATTCTCCGGAGGGAAAAAGCTGACAACTGTCAGAAATAATAACCATGGTTGTTAAGGTTTACTGAATACTTATACACGCTAGGTATCATTTGCAGCAATGTACATGTAATAACTCACTTAAACCCTCAGACTATCACTGAGTAGCGGTAGATAGGATTACAATTCCCATCTTTAAAATGAGGAAACAGAGGCACGGAGATGCTAAATTTTCCAAAGGCCCTCAGGATACTGTCCTAGACAGTCAGGCTCCAGAGTCTACGTGGTGCTGGGTCAACTGGGCCTATATTCACAGGGGAAAGAATAAATGTTGATCCCTACCTCATATCCTATGCAAAAATCAATTCCAGATGGACTGTACATCTAATTGTGAAAAGTAAACAATAAATCTTTTAGAAGAAAATATAGAAGAACATCTTCAAAAAAAAAAAAGAAGAAGAACATCTTCATTACTCTGAGGGTAGGCAAAGATTTCTAAAACAGGACACTAACAAGCACTCACCTTAAAGGGGAAGAATATTATTTGAGCTACATTAAAATTAAGACATTCTATTGATCAAAGACTCCATTAAGAGAATGAAAAGACAAGCCACAGAATGGGAGAAGATATTTGCAATCCTTACGTCCAACAGAGAACTCATATCTTATCTTATTTAATCTATATAAGATATGTGTAGATAGATACAGATACAGATATAAAATCTGGATACACAGGCACACACATTCCTACAAATCAGTAAGAAAAAGGCAGGCAGCATAATAGCGCATTTCGCAAAAGGGAACACTGAGTGATCGATAAACAAGTGAAAAAGTATTTCATATCAATCATCAGGAAAGGTAAATTAAATCCAAAACATGCTACCACTACACACCCACCACACTATCTAAAGGGAAAAGGAAAGACAACACCAAGTGCTGGTGATGATGTGCAGCAGCTGGAATGCTCATACACTACAGGTGGAAGAGTACATGGAAAAATTGAAGAGTCTGGAACTTTGGAAGACTGGGAGTATCTCCTGAAGCTCAATTTATTCCTCTGCTACAACTCAGCAATTCTCCGAGGTATATATAGTTGAGTCTCATTATCTGCGGGTTCCACATTGGCAAACTCGCCTACTCACTACAATTTATTTGTAACCCCAAAATCAATACTCATGGGGCCTTTGTGGTCGTTTGTGGACGTGCACGCAGTGGCAGAAAAAAAATGGGGTCACCAACGCACAGACTCCCAACTGAAATCCAACATGACCATACTCTGCCTTCTTGTTTCAGCATGTTGGTGACTCCACTTTTTGCCACTGCGTGTATGTCCAAAAATGACCACAAAGGCCCCATGAGTATTGATTTTGGGGTTACAAATAAATTGTAGTGAGTAGGCGAGTTTGCCAATATGGAACCCGCAAATAATGAGACTCAACTGCATATACATACCTAGGAGGAGAATTATACACAACCATCTTTTTCATTGGCTTTTTAGTGCCAAGGTTTTCACATTTTCGCGTGCTTTTTTTAGTGATTTCACTATTTTAAGTGGCCCCCAAGCACAGTGCTAAGTGCTGTGTAAGTGTTTCTAAGTGCAAGCAGGCTGTGACATGTCTTTGGAGAAAATACATCTTGTCAATAGGCTTCGTTCAGGAGTGAGTTATAATGCTTTTGGCCATGAGTTTGATGCTAATCAATCAACAATGTATATTGAATAAGGTGTTTTTAAGCAGAAACATACATAAAACTAGGTGGCATGTTGTTTGGTCGATAAAACTGTGACCAGAGGCTTGCAGAAATCTAACCCTGTGATGATCCAATGCAATGAATCAGTATTTACCAGTCCCCAAAAGAAATGCCAACGAGCATTCGCTGAAGACAGTGTCAGAATATTTCTATCAGCGCTGTTTGTGCCAGCCACAAACTTCACCAACCCAAATGCCCAGAAACTGTAGAACAAATACATCATGGTATAACCACATAATGGAATGCCATAAAATGACGAAAACAGGCAATGAACACCAAGCAGTATTATGGTGGCATCTTACAAACATAATGTTAAGCAAAACAAGCTGGGCTGCAAAAACAACATACCTCATGACTTCATTAAATTACAAAGCTGGAAAAAAAAATTACAAAGCTGGCCAAACTCGGGAGCATTAGCTTAGCAGTAACTCTTGGGGGAGCAGGTGTAAACTAGAAGGCGTATGAGGGGGGCTTCTGGATTTTTGAAATTTTTGTTTTTGTTTTTGTTTTTACCTGGTGCTGGTAACACCATGTCACTTCGAGACAATTTATCAAGCTGCCCCTTTATGATCTGCACACTTCTCTCTCGATAGGCTTTATGTCGAGAAGAAAATTTACTCAAATATATGAATTCAGGTATAAGTTCCATCCCTGTTTGATGTGCAGCAAGTAAAAATGATAGGACTTTCTGGCAGAAAAGCTAAGAACCACAAACCAAAAAAGAAAACAAAAACAAAACACAAGCCAAGCAAAACTAAGTGTTCTTTGCCACGTGGCCTCTTTCATCCACACGTAAGAAAGGCATGAATTTGTGTTCGCACATACGCAGCTTTGCACGCCTCAGAACACAAACGGCGTTAATCTTCTAGCCTACGCCTGCTTTCAGCATTTTGCTTGGTGATAGCAAGTGTTTGGGAATGGTGTTGAAACACGTCTCGCTTTTGTCTCCCCAAAAGTCTCGGGGCCCCACACCCCTCTTGTCATCTCCACTTTCCTGCCTGGTTCAGAATTCCAGGAAGAGACTGGGAAGGAGATGGTTGGTTTTTTTTTTTTGTTTTTTTTTTTTGTTTTTTTGAGATGATTGTTTTTGTCAAGGACTTCAGACCCCAGACAATGAGAGGTACACTCCTTCCATTCCCCAAATGTTAGTGCTGCTAGGCCTCATGCCTTGTCAGTTCCTGTCGTGATTCTGGCTTTATGCCTTTAATCTCTGATTCCAGGGTCTTCCATGTTATAGCCAGAGGCTCTGGCCCTCACCCAGATCCAACCAGATCTCATTCCTGGCTTTAAAAACTTTTACTTAGGGGTTCTTGAGTGGCTCAGTGGATTAGGTGTCCAACTCTTGATTTCAGCTCAGGTCATGATCTCAGCGTGGTGGGATCAAGCCCTGCGTCCGTGCCCAGCGCAGAGCCTGTGTAAGCTTCTCTCTCCTTCTCTCTCTGCCCCTCCTCCCAGCCCATCCCTCTCACTCTCTCATCTTTTACTAAACAGAAAAACAAACAACCAGACTAAAAACCTGGACAAAACACTTGACAAGTCTCCGAAGAAGATATAGGAACAACAATAAACACGTGAAAAGAAGCCCAACATCACTAACTCTTCAGGAAATGCAAATCAAAACCACAGTGAGAGATCACATCACATGCACTGGGATGAGCTAAAGCCAAAAAGTCAAGTAGTAACATCAACGTTGGCGAGGATGTAGAGAAACTGGAGCCCCACTGTTGGTGGGAATGTAAAATGGTGTAGTATGGCGGCAATCCCACTTATGGGTGTACACCCGAGAGAGTCAGAAGTGAGGTCCCAAAGAGATATCCACACCTCCTGTTCACAGCGGCACCATTCACAATAGGCAAAAGGTGGAAGCAACCCAAATGTCTACTGAAGGATGGAGAAACAAAACGTCCATACAATGGAATCCTATTCAACCTTCAAGAGGAAGCAAATGCTAACACCTGCCACAACGTGGGATGAGCGTTGAGGACACGATGTGGAGTGAAATAAGCCAACCACAAAAAGACAAATACTGCATGATTCCACTCATAGGAGGCACCTAGAGTAGTCAAAATCAAAGACACAGAAAGCAGAAGGGGGTTCCCGGGGGCCGGAGAAGGGAATGAGGGGTTGTTTAATAGACAGAAGTTCAGGGAATCCCTGGGTGGCTCAGCACTTTAGTGCCTGCCTTCCGCGCAGGGCATGATCCTGGAGTCCCGGGATCAAGTCCCACATCAGGCTCCCTGCATGGAGCCTGCTTCTCCCTCTGCCTGTGTCTCTGCCTCTCTCTATCTCTCAGTCTCTCATGAATAAATAAGTAAAATCTTAAAAAAAAATAGATAGAAGTTCAGTTTTGTAAGATGAACAGAGTTCTGGGGATGGATGTGGTTGCAGAACAATGTGAATGGAGTTAACACTAGAGAATCGTACATTTAAAAATGGCTAAGATAGGGGATGCCCGGGTGGCTCAGTGGTAGAGCGTCTGCCTTCAGCTCAGGGCATGACCCTGGGGTCCTGGGATCGAGTTCCGCATCAGGCTCCCTGTGAGGAGCCTGCTTCTCCCTCTGCCTGTGTCTCTGCCTCTCTCTCTGTGTCTCTCATGAATAAATAAATAAAATCTTTAAAAAACTAAAAATAAAAATGGCTAAGATGGTGAATTTTGTTATGTGTATTTTGCCACATTAAAAAAAACAACAACAACTCTTCATTTAAACACACACAGAGGGATCCCTGGGTAGCGCAGCGGTTTGGCGCCTGCCTTTGGCCCAGGGCGCAATCCTGGAGATCCGGGATCGAATCCCACGTCGGGCTCCCGGTGCATGGAGCCTGCTTCTCCCTCTGCCTATGTCTCTGCCTCTCTCTCTCTCTCTCTCTCTCTGTGACTATCATAAATAAATAAAAATTTAAAAAAAATAAATAAATAAATAAAAATAAACACACACAGAGGGGCAGCCTGGGTGGCTCAGTGGTTTAGTGCTGCCTTCAGCCCAGGGCGTGATCCCAGAGTCCCAGGATCAAGTCCTACGTCAGGCTCCTTGCATGGAGCCTGCTTCTCCCTCTGCCTGTGTCTCTGCCTCTCTGTGTGTCTCTTATGAATAAATGAATAAAATATTTTTAAAAATTATTTATTTATTTATTTATTTATGATAGGCACACAGTGAGAGAGAGAGAGAGGCAGAGACACAGGCAGAGGGAGAAGCAGGCTCCATGCACCGGGAGCCCGACGTGGGATTCGATCCTGGGTCTCCAGGATCGCGCCCTGGGCCAAAGGCAGGCGCTAAACCGCTGCACCACCCAGGGATCCCTGAATAAAGTATTTTTAAAAATTAAAAAAAAAAATAAACACACACAGACCCACACACCCTCACTTAGTCCTGAGAACTACTCCACGGTGGGTTGTGCCACACGCTTCCATGTGCCCAGTGGCTTGCTTGGTGTCTTTCATGTAGAAATGACTTGAGACGTTAGGAAAAGAAAGAATCTGGTTTATCATGTGCCTATCATGAGCCTCAAAGGTGAGGAGCTATTTGCCATTTCATTCAGTGGCTTCAACTGACTTTGCCTTTGGTTTCTTTCTTTTCACGCTGTGACTTCCTGTTGACTCATCTGCTAAACAGGGCTGAGATGCTAGCTGCCCAGGTGGCTAGAACTATGTGTAAAGTAAGAGTAAACAGGCACCGAGGAGCCTCCAGGGGCTCCCAGAAGCAACGCAAATACGCTTCTGCACGTAGACTTCACAGACTCTACTCTGACTCCTCTCAGCTCTTCCTGATTTCTCCTTGGTGCGTGGCTGAGCTGGATAGATGAGGCTGTGAGATGCACCAGCCCTCCGCTGGGCAGGAAGACATATCGGTGTTCTCAGACAAGAGGTCTTAAAAAGTGGGAACAACTCTCTCGCTCTGTCACAACTCCTTTCTTCCTGCATAGCCAGACTCAGCTTCCGAGAAGTTAAATCTTCCACCCCACCCCTGAAGAGCTCACGTCGTCACCCAGACATTGTTGTCTGGCGTGAGGCTCAAAATACAGAAGACTCCCAATGAGAGCTTTCCAAATGAACACATGAGTGCAAGAATAAGTGAAAACAGCAACTTACTGCATCCTGGGCACTGACGCTGAACTCTGGGGACAAAAGTCATTGCCCATCTCAGATGCCAGGCTCATGAGAAACCCATCCACAGGCACATGGTCAACCCATATGACAAACCGTGTACACATACCCACAAACATGATTATGGCACAAACGTGTCCCTGTGCCCAGCGTGGTCAATGCCAAGTCTGTGGTTCTAAAACATACACACACACATACACCCCCATCGATGCCACAGATGAACTCCTGTAGGCCCAGGGGTAGTGAGGCAAGTGATATGAGTCATTCAAGTGCAGGGTGAGTTCCTGTGTTTGTTTAAAATTTTGATATTTTGTATCACAGACTTTTTAAAGATTTTATTTACTTATTTAAGAGAGAGAGCAGAGAGGACAAGCAGGAATGGGGGAGGTGGGGGACAGAGGGAGAGGGAGATGCAGACTCCCACTGAGCACAGAGTCCGATGCAGGGCTCCCTCCCAGGACCCCAAGATCATGACCTGAGCCAAAGGCAGACGCTTAGCTGCTTAACCGACAGCACCACCCAGGCACCCCCGTAGCACAGATATTTTTGCATTCATTTTGATTTTTAAAAATATTACTTATTTTGATTTCTGACTTTTTTCTTTGGCATCCCCTTCAATTTTGCACCTGTGGCTAGTGACTCGGTTGCCCTACCCTGGCACAGACACGCCTTTGGTGTGCGCACCTTCACCAGAGCCACGGGACACGCACAATCTCTGCACAAACCTCATTTTACCACTAGGTGTCACCCCAGCTCTTTCATCTGGAACCGGGGCTTGACATTCCACCCCCCCACCCCCCCTTCCCTAGGAAGAAAATGTCCAATTCATTTATCAGAGAGTCCTCAAGACTTCATTTTACTTCCCTCCACCTGGGACATTAACATTTTCTAAAGGAACCCAGGAGAACAGAGTGTTAACCCCAAATGGTGGTGCTCTGTAATGGTGGAATTTGAGGCACAAATGAAGAAGATGGATTGGGAAGCCTGGGTGGCTCAGAGATTGAGTGTCTGCCTTTGGCTCAGGTTGTGACCCTGGGGTCCTGGGATCGAGTCTCACATTGAGTGAGGAGCCTGCTTCTCCCTCTGCCTGTGTCTCTGCCCACCCCCCTCTATCTCTCATGAATAAATTAAATCATAAAAGAAAAAAAAAAGAAGACGATGGGTTTTCCTGATGCTTCTGATCCAAGAGCAGTGGTTGATTTGAAATGGGTAGGGGATGGCCCAAGGGGACAGTTGGTCCCTCACCGCCCTCCCCCTTTAGTACAAGAGTCCCACTGTTTGAGAAACAAAGAGACTCTGTGGGAGGAGGAGGGAGATTCAGCCATTCATTCAAGTTTTTATTTATTTATTTATTTATTTATTTATTTTTATTTTTTTTTTTTAGATTGTCTTTATTTGAGAGAGAGAGAGAATGGGGTGAGGGGCAGAGGGAGAAGCAGACTCCCCGCTGAGCAGGGAGCAAGATGCAGGGCTCTGTCCCAGGACCCCGGGATCATGACCTGAGCCAAAGGCAGAAGCTTAACTGACTGAGCCACCCAGGTTCCCCTCAAGTTTTGTTTTTAATGATAGTCACACAGTGAGAGAGAGAGAGAGAGAGGCAGAGACACAGGCAGAGGGAGAAGATGGCTCCATGCACCGGGAGCCCGACATGGGACTTGATCCCGGGTCTCCAGGATCGCGCCCTGGGCCAAAGGCAGGCGCTAAACCACTGCGCCACCCAGGGATCCCTCAAGTTTTTATTTTAACAGATGTCTGTTAAGAACCTACTGTGTGCCAGGCTCTGTGTGTGCCTATCCGGTAGGCACCAGAGATACAACAAAGCCCATTAGATCCCGATGAGTTACCACTCTAGGGGGAGACAGACAATGAATGAATAAACAAATTGTGGAGAGGTACTGACAGGCTATGAAGAAAAATAATAGAATAAGAACTCAGAGAGTGGCTGTGGGGAGGTTATTTTAGATGGTTGGTCAAGGTGGGTCTCTTGGAGGAGGTGTCATTTAAATAAAAGGAGAGGAAGGGAACAGTGTGCCAGGAAGAGGGAATGGCAGTGCAAAGGCCCTGAGGTATGCAGTACAAACTGAACTCCTCCTCCTCTCGCATCCTGTGGGGACCCCAGGGAAGAGATGACTTCCAATCCAGAGAGTGGCTAAGCCAGATCTATAGCTAGATCTCAGGGAGGGCTTCTCAGTAGTCAGGAAGTGGGCATATTTCCCACAGGGAAAGCTACCTGGTAGTCTTCAAGGCACACACAGGCCAGACCCAGAACATCTGACACAGACCCTAGGTAGATGGATGGATGGATGGATGGATGGATGACTCCTCTGACCAGTGCCACTTCCTGTTCTCAGGGTCAAATCCAAACTCCTGTCTATAGCCCACAAGTTCCCACTTGGTCTGGCCCCTCCTGGCTTACCTGGCCTCATTTCTCCCCCAAACTCCCCTCCCCTCACTCCTCTCCAGACACACCAGCCTCCTTACTGCTCCTCAAATATACCAAGATGTTCTCACCTCGGGGCCTTTGCACTTGTTATTCCCTCTGCCTTGAACGCCCTTCCCCTGGATATTCAGAAGGCATCCTCTCTGACCTCCTTCAGGGGTCATCTCAAATACCACCTCCTTTGAGACAAAGTCTCTGACCGCACCTGTTAAAATAGCCACCCACACCACCACAATCACTCTTTAATCCCCTTTATCCTGTGTTTTTATTCTTCACACCACTTGCATTGTATTATATATTCATTTCGTTGTTGACACTGTATTATATATTTATTCAGTTCCTGCCTGTTTCTCCCGTCAGACGATCAGTTCCAGGAGGGCAGGGATTTGACAACTTGGTTCATGGCTATCATCCCAATGCTTAATCGCATCTGTTGATGGAAAGGACAAATGAAGGATTTCTAGCAGGGACCCCTGGTGGAGCCCAGGGCCCATCAGGGTCTGAGAAGGGGGCTCTGGGAAGAGACGGCGGGGGGTGGGGGTAGAGAGGGGACACGCACTCATTCTTCAGAGCCTTTCCTTCTCTGGGGCGCCAGGCTGGGTGGGCCGCTAGGGGCAGAGACCAGTTTGTGACGCTGCAGTACCCAGGGTGGCCGCCTGGAGGCACTGCAGCCAGTTGCAGGACCCCACCTGCCCCAACTGATTTACCCCAGTTTAACCCCGCCCCATCCAGCGTTTAGCCCCTCCTTCCGAACCCAACTTAGCCCCGCCCCCAAGCAGTCCCGCTTGGCGCCGCCCCCACACGGCTCCCTCTCCATCCAGGGGTCTCTAAACTCAACCCCCAACAGCACCTTCCACTGCCTTCTCCTGCACCACCGGCCAATCGTGGCGACAGGTCAAAAAATCTAGAGTTCCCCAGGTTCTAGCAAGGGGGGAGGAGAATCCCGAGGTGGTGATTCCCAGGGAAACCAAATTTACCTTCACTCCCGGTCCATTTTTTGCCAGCATTCTCTCTACCTTAAGGCACTTTTGGTCTCTCTTCTCTCTGGCTGATAGATCAATCGAGCATCTACTGTGTGCGGTCTGATGCCAGGTACTGAGCACACTTCCCATCCCAGCCAGAATGTGGGGCCTTGGATGGGGAAACGAGAACGGAGGGATGGGACCCCACAACCTCTCCCTATGGCATGGAGGTCCTATTTAGAAGTGACCTCCAGGGCTCCCAACGCCCCTTGGGGTGCCTAGAAGGGTCTGATTCCTTTCTTCTCTGGACCGGGCAAGAGAAGGTGCCAGGACTGTTTTTCCTCTGAGCTAAAAAAAAAACAAAAACAAAAACAAAAACAAAAAACTCTTCTAGTTTCTACACAGGCACTGTCCACACCTGTGAAGTGGATTATTTAACAGGAAGGTAAACGTGTGTGGGTTTAGGAACTAGACTGCCTTGGGATCCCTGGGTGGCGCAGCGGTTTAGCGCCTGCCTTTGGCCCAGGGCGCGATCCTAGAGACCCGGGATCGAATCCCACATCAGGCTCCCGGTGCATGGAGCCTGCTTCTCCCTCTGTCTGTGTCTCTGCCTCTCTCTCTCTGTGACTATCATAAATAATTAAAAAAAAAAAAAAAGGAACTAGACTGCCTTTTGTTCAATCCCAGCTCTGCCACTCCTGAGCTATCTGAGCCTGACAAGCCACTTAACTTTTCCGTGCCTCAGTTTCTCTGTCTGTAAAATGAAGGTAACAAGAACGCCCACCAGTAGGTGCCAGCAGGGTTAAATGCCTTCTTTCATACCATGTGCTTGAAGCGGCGCCCAGCACATAATAAGCACTTAATAAATGTTAGCTGTATTATAATTATTATTTTAGATTCCAGCTTTCTCTCCGAGCTCCTACGGATCTGAGAACTTGAGGAGGCGCTGACGTCCAAGATGGAGGAGAAAAGAGGTTTCCCAACAGCTGAAGAAAACTGGGACACCCATTCCCATTTTGCAAGGCCCCCTAAGCCTGCCCAAGAGATGGGGCTACTAGGAGAAGGAAGACTTGTTTCTGTGAAAGCATGAATGGAGAGTACAAGGCACCAACACACACACACACACACACACAGATGCATGGATGTACACGTTTGCACACACAGCTCCTGCTCTTCAACCCTCCCTCTTGGAGTGATTTGCTCAAAGGCACAGAATAGCACACGGCCACCCCAAACTCTCCCACAGCCACACACCTGGTCACACACATTGTGTGCAGCACCCGGGCAGATGGACAGAATCGTGGGGACACACACAGCTCTTTATGCACAGACTTCTACACCACCCAGCTTCAGTTGCCCAAATACCGCCAGGATTAACACAATCCTCGCTCGCTGTCACACCACCAGTCACACAGACACACAACTCCAGGTGGCAGGCTCACAAGCCTCGCACTGTCACATCAACCCTCCAGCCACAGCCTCCCACTGTCACACACGGACTCTGTCCCTCACGTACAGACACCCTCTCCCATCACATCCCAACTCAGGCACAGCCAAGCACACAAACTCTGTCACACCCAGCCGTGACACAGACACACACATTTACCCAGCACCCCTCCAGCACCTCACACACGTCCCCACCAGTCACTCACACGTGAGTCCCGCCCCCTTCCCCACACCGGGGGTGCAGGTGAGGAGAGAGGGGCTGCAGAATGGGGGCACCTCCTGCCAGAATGGGGGAGCGAAGGGTAAGCAACAGCCCAAGGCCCCCTGAAGTTGCCCCCAAAACCCCACTCAGCTTCGGGGAGATGGCAGGGGTGGGCTCCGGGTCACCGACAGCTTGAGAACCCCGAGGCTGGGGCTGGACTGTGCCCCCCAGCCATCTCAGCTCGAGGCTGGATGTGAAGCCCCCCCTTCCCTTCCCCAAAGCCGGGGTGGCCATCCCAGCCCCTCCCCCGCTGCGACCCCCGCCCCTCTCAGCCCCGGGGGGCTTGCGGAGCCCCCAATCGCGTTTCTGTAGGGACCCTCTAGGAGCCTCGCCCCTCCTGGAGCCCTTGGCGCCTGCACCTGCCCGCCGGGCCCCTACCTGTCCGGCGAGGCCTGAGCACAGCAGCAGCAGCAGCAGCGGCGGGACCGTGAGCGGCCACATGACGCGCCCCCCGCCCGGCGTCCCGGCCCCCCGCCCGCCCGAGCGGCGCCTGGGCGCGGGGACCGCCACCTTGCGCGACCCCGCCCGGCCGGGGCGACCCTCGCCGCCGCCTCCCCCGCCTCGCCGGCGGCCGGGATTCCGCCCCGCCCCCGCCCCCCTCGCGCGCTCCGAGTCTTTGTTGCGGGCTCCGCCCCCCGCCCCGCCCCCAGCTCGTCTGCGGGCGCCGACCCCGCGTGGGTCTGGGGGCGGGGAAGGGGGAGGAGCCGGCCCGGGGACGGGGGCTGGGGACCAGGCCCCGTGGGGGTGGCTCACGGAGATGGGGGAGGGGTTCGTCACGTGTTGGTAAATTTCAGCCTCGTAGGACCTTTCCCACGTTGCAGATGGGGGTGGGATGGGGATCGAGGGGCCGGGGGAGTAGGAGGAAGGCCTGGTAAAGAGGGAGAGAGATCGAGAGGCCCCCTCCTTAAGGAACTCAAGAATCGACAGAAACTGAGGCACAGCTTGTGGAATGGGACGTCGAGGAAAGGGGGGGTCCTCGCCGGGACACGGGGGTGGGACAGAGTTGGAACAAAGAGGGACATAAATGGGGGCGGGAGGCGGATGGACCAGCGACCAGTTGCGTGGGCCTGGCTCCCAAACGGGATGTCTGGCTTTCGCTCTCCCCTCCCACCCCATTCCCCAGGCCCTTCTTCCTCAATCTCCCCTTCCCCGCCACACCTGAGACAGTTTCCCACTACCGTTTCAAAGGCCCAAGATGAGGGACCAGATCAAAATCTTAACAGCGCTGCCTCCACCGAGAAGCCCTCTGCATAAGAAGTCCTTGCCCTGTCTCCAGCCTTCCTCTGCTTCTCCCTGTCTCTGCAGTCGTCTTCCCGCCCTTAGCCCCTCAATAGCTTTTTGGGTGGGGGGAGCAAGCAAGTCGTGTTACAGAGGAATCAGCCATCCATGGGGGGGCGTAGGGGGTTGGCCTGGCATTTTTCTGACCCTGCTGCATGCCATGCAGGTAACAGGTTATGGAAGGTTTTGTCAAAGCAAGAAAAGAGCTTATCTTCCAGTAGAACTGGGTTTGACCCTGGGTCTGTCACTTCTTGGCCATGTAACCTTGGGCAAAGAGCTTTCCTTCTCTTGGGAGACCTGTTTCCTCATGGAGGTGTCTGAAGACATCTGTGGCTCTTGAGCAAATAGAGCACCCAGCCAGTGCTCAATCCCCAGAGAGCAGTACCACAGTGAAGCATGGGGTTGGGCAGACTGGCCATGGGGTGTGGGACACAGAACCAAATCTGAGCCAGCGAAGGCATCTCATCCATCCCTCTACCTCCTCTTCCCAGGTAGATGGGATGTGGTCCTTTGCTGACTCCTCAGACCAAGCCTGTGGTAGGTGTAGACTAGGAAAGGGATGTTGGTTGGTGTGAACCAGAAGCTTTTGCTCAAGTGTGGGCTGTGGTCAACTCTGAGGGCAGGGGGTCCCTGCCAACTCTCACCAGGCCCATTTATCACAGAGTCATGCCTTTATGAGAGCTGTATTTCAGGACCCTGAACGATATCCTCTGCGCTCTGAGATGGTCATTATGATGGTCAAGCATGGCCTGTGTTATGTGGTCGACATTGGTCCAGCGCTGTTAGGTACACTCCCCATCCTTCCTCAGCTCTGCTCTGTTTCAGGGGTGGGGCCCCTGTGAACTACATTTCCCAGGCTCCCTTGCATCTAGCTAGGCTCAGCCAATAGGAGGCCTGAGGAGAGGTTGAGGTGGGGAGCGGGAAGGAGAGAGTGGGAAGAAGCCAGAGTATTTCTCCCTCTCTCTCCACTTTGGGTATCTCTGTGTTCTGTCTCTGTGGTCTCAGCCCCACTGGGATGGGAGTCCCCGCTGTGGTTCAGCTCCTACCAGGTGGTGGTGGCAGGTTCTGGACTCTGGTAACTACTTCCTCCCTTCAGCTACATCAGCTCTTGGGAAGATGGTGGCTTGTACTCACTGTAGAGTCCATTCATCTTCTCCTTTTACTCTTAAAGCTTAACTAACATCTCTGTGGATTTAGCTCTGTGGCTAAATCCTCGTCTGAAATTTTGCTATTGAATACCTGGTGTGAGCTCTGTTTTTCTGACTGGACCCTGGCCAATACGTTCTATGCTGTGGTCACAACCACAGCTGTGGTCAGTAGCAATCTGTGTCCTGATCACACTGTGGTCAGTATCCTACTGAAGTGGGCTCCGTGCTGCCCTCAGCACCCTGGTTCTACTGGGGTCAGAAGAGTGGTCAGTATTGTGGTCTCCGTGGGCCATTCCTAGATGTATTATGGTCAGTGTGATGGCCAGTTTCCTGGCTCTAATGTGCTCAGATTCATGATTACTGTCCGTCATCTGTGGTCATTGTTCTGACCTTGGTTTGGACAGTAACCTGGCCGTGCTATGGTCAAAATTATGATTAGGTCACACTGTGATCAAGGTCATACTCAGTGTCTCGGTTGTACTGTTGTCAGCTTCTAGGTCAGCACCATCATCAATGCTATGATGAGCGCGGTGTCTCCCTTCCTCCGTGGTTACCGTAGTGTGTTCAGAACTGAAGAGAGATCAGCCTCCCAAGGACCTCGTGCAGCAAATCTGATGGACCAGATGACTCAGGGGCTAGCACTGGGCAAAGCCTGCTCTCCACAATGTATGGAGGCAGGGCAGAGGAGCACTGGGTCCCTGCCAACTCTCACCAGCTCACCATTGGCTTTTCCTAATTGGTGCTTGGGCAGCCATTGGCTTTAGGCCCCCATGATCCCTTCCTGGATCTAGCCAGAGGAAGAAACATCCTGGCCTTTGTTTTCCCGTATTCTGCATAGAGCCCAACACAGAGATGACCAAAAGGAGTTTAATGAGTGAATGAATCTATGCCACGCATGTCTACACATGCCTTTGCTCTTGCAGATCCCTCTATATATCATTCAGAAGCCTTTTGGTAGCAAGTGGCAGAAAGGCAATTAGAACTGTCTTAACAACAACAACAACAACAACAACAACAACAACAACAAAAGAATATCAGCTCACATAACTGGAAAAAAAAATCCAAAGGTAATTGAATTCAGGAATGGCTGGATCCAGGGGTCCTGTTATATCATCAGGATTCTCTTTCTCTGTTTCTCATCTCCAAAGCATTACACTGGGCTATTCATTGTGCATCTTTCCTTTCCTGTCAAGTCCACATTGGAAACTGAGAATCAGTCCTGCTGGGGACCCTTGGGAGAAAGGGTAGAACCTGCTCCTCACAGTTGGCCCACCCGAGGCGGAGGGAAGTGGCTGTTTGTTCTCCGGGTCCTGCATGTCACTGGGGGAGGGCCATTCCCGGGGATGCCCACTTTGGCATTTCTGGCCTGGCCAGTTGGTGAACTGAGACAATCCTGAGGCTGGAGGAAGTGTGAATGGGAACATCTCAGGGCAAAGGGGATATGGGCAAAGCGCTGACATCATCTGCTTTTGTCCCATTTTTCCGATGGAGAAATTGAGGTTCAGAGAGCTTACGACACTGGACAAAGGCCACAGACAGGATGTACAGTAGAGCTACGAGCACAATTTGGTTCATGTCTGACTCCAGACATGAGGTTCTTTATGCTGTGGTTGCAGAGGAGTACTTGGGCCAGACCCTGTGGTGTTCACATCGAGAAGGCCTGGCCCCACCCAGGTGAGCTGAGCATCACCTCTACTCTTCTCAAGCCCATGCATCTTCTCGGAGATCATGCCAGTGCCCTCCAGGTCCCGGACTCCCAATCCTGCACCTCCAAGCGCTCACACAGAGTGGAGCTCAGCCCTCCTTCCATGTCCCAGACGAGGTTTCTGAGCTCAGCTCTCAATCCTGGGGCCTCCCCACAGACCATCTCCATTGTTGAGTTGCATTCTTTCCTTCTCTTGGCCATTTCTCACTGTGGAACTGCTGCCACCACTGGGACTCCCTCCCTTCCAGGCTTCACACACACACACACACACACGCACACACACATGCACACACACATGCACACACATACATACACATTGAATGACCCAGCTGTGGGGACAGGAATTTGTCTGGCCTTGAGCAAAATGACACACACCCACACACAACATGGGCATGCAGTCACCCAGGTACACCATACCAGGTCTGGCACAACATCGGGCCCAGACAGAATGGTGTTACTCAGAACCAGCACACAAAACCACATGCAACATGTAGCCAGACACACACAACCCAGGCTCAAGAGCTCACAGAAACACAGATGGTTGAAAGATGTTAAGAGGTGAACCAGCCATAATCACCCAAGAACTGGCACGCATGAATACATTTGACCTCATACACGCAGAGATTCCCAACACAAAAAAATACACGAACCCTGCAATTCAGGCACACAGCTCACACACACAGATCCCCAGTATGGGCATATTGTTCAATGTCAGCACCGCCATAAATCCACAATTTAGTGGCATAAAGATGAACATAACGCAAACACACAGTTCCACGCGGACATTTGTAAACCAGCACATAGTTCCTATAGGAACGCATCACAAACCTACAAGACAGTCACCCAAAAGAGGCAAGCAGTTCATACACAAGCACACATGGACACGAAAAGGGGCTCAGGGTTTGTACAAGAAACCCTCAGAGACTTACAGTTCAGACCCAGTCACACACACAGTTGCACAGTACAGGCACACAGTTCTCACACACACAGAGACCCACAGGGACCCACAGCACGACACAGACACCCTCTGACACGCAAAGCCCAGGCCAGGGCAGCGTGGGAATGAGGTTGTGGGAAGGGGGAGGTGGACAGGATGACTAAGGAGGCCTCTCTGGGGGGAAGAGGGGGCGGGGGGCGGGGGGAGGAGGGCGGGTGGGCCTGCATCCAGCACATGTGGTTCCCATTACCGGCCTGGGAATTGAGGGATGAGTTGGCGGGACAAGGAGACCCAGCATCGCTTCCAGCCCTGCCAAGCCAGGAAGGAGTAAGGCCCTAATCGAGGTTACAGGCCCGGAACTTGGCTCAGAATCACAGCAGCTCCTACCAAGCAGGGTCTACCCTGAGCCAGACCTGGCTGGGGCTCACTTCAACCCCTGCAGCAGCCCCGGGGAAGGGTTTCATAGGAGAGGAAAGTGAGGGGCTCAGAGAGGTTAAGCCACTCGCCTGAGGTCACACAGCTAGGAAGTGGTGGAGCTGGGATTGGAGTTCAGGTCTCTGTGCAGCACTGGCTCCTGCCTGAAAGTAGACGCAAGACTCCTCCATTCATCCGCAAGTAGAGACAAGGCAATCGCTCCAGGCCCAGCCTGCTCTGGATCTGTGGCTATGAACAAGAAAGCCTTTGCCCTCAAGTAATTGAGAGTTCAGTGCATGCACAGATGGGCAGAGTTCTCGGAGCATGTTTGGAGAGCCCTGATCTAGCCTGGGGGTAGGGCAGGTCAGAGCCAAAAAGCTGAGTAAAAGTTGGCAGGGCTCAGCTGGCAGAGAGAAGAGCAGATGCAAAGGCCCTGAGGCTGCAGAGTACAGGAGGCTAGCTAGCTCTTCTGTTGAGGGCTGGTGACAAGTGAGCAGAGCTGCCAGACAGAAATACTTGGGGCCTGACAGGGAGTCCTGGAAGCTTGGAAGAGTGGTGAGTGGGAAGGGATATGGTGTAGTTTGGCCAACTAGCGTGAAGACTGTACCCAGGACAGCTGAAGATGTGTCTTCCCCATAACCCTGAATTTCCACTCATATTTATTCATACACCCCAGAGACGTTTATCCATGTGCACAAAGGCCCATGCCAGGATGTGTGAATGGAACAAAATGGAAAACACCTAAAAGTTCATGACTACAACAGATAACTATGCTGAGGTAAGCACTTAAAAACACACGACTAGAAATACTTGTGTCTGCATGGAGAAGACGCAGAAGTCTCTGGCTGAGCTAGCAAAGCAAGTTACAAAAGAACATGTTCAATATTGTACCAGTTATAGTTTTAAAACCTGCCAAAGTCCGTGCATCATCCATGGATACAGCCCCCCTGGATGCAGTAAACACGGAGAAATACTCCGAGGACAGAAGTTGCCACACTCCAGGGAAGAGAAGTGTAATGGGAATCGTGTGTAATGGGTATGGACTCTCAGTTTGGGAAAATGACAAAGCCCCTAGAGATGGACGGTGGTCGTGGTTGTGCAACAGTGTGAACGAACTCAATGCCACCAAACCCAACACTTAAAAATGGCTAACTGGGGTGGGGGTGGGGGTGGCGCCTGGGTAGCTCAGTTGGTTAAGCATCTGCTTTCAACTCAGATTTTGATCTCAGGGTCCTGGGATCGAGCCCCACATTGGGCTCCCTGCTCTCCTTCTTCCTCTGCCCCTTCACCCACTTGTGCTCTCTCTCAAATAAAAAAATAAAAATCTTTTAAAAATGGCTAACTGATAAATTTTATGTGAGGTATGTTTTATCACAATTTTAAATTAAAAAAAATTTAAGATTTATTTATTCATTCATGAGAGACACAGACTGAGAGAGAGGCAGAGATACAGGCAGGGGGAGAAGCAGGCTCCTCACAGGGAGCCTAATGCAGGACCCAATCCCGGATCCCAGGATCACAACCGGAGCTGAAGGCAGGCGCCCAACCGCTGAGCCACCCAGGTGTCCCAATTTTTTTTTAATTTTTTTTATTTTTTTTTATTTATTCATGATAGGCACACAGTGAGAGAGAGAGAGGCAGAGACACAGGCAGAGGGAGAAGCAGGCCCCATGCACCGGGAGCCCGACGTGGGATTCGATCCCGGATCTCCAGGATCGCGCCCTGGGCCAAAGGCAGGCGCCAAACCGCTGCGCCACCCAGGGATCCCTTTTTTAAATTTATACTCATTTACCGATAGCAGGAAAAGGAAAGACAAACAATAGCAGAAATGTGTACAGGGGCATCAAATGTGTGTACATTTTATTTTATTTTATTTTATTGACATTTTTAGGCTGGGCGGTGGGCACGTGTTTATTATAAAGTTCTCACTATATGTATTTTTTCTTTCTTTTTTTTGAGAGAGAGCACATGTGCATGTGCAAGTACACACGCACATACAAACACAGGCAGCAGGGGGAGGGGCAGAGGGAGAGAAAAAGAGAAAATCTTAAGCAGGCTCCATGCCCAGTGCAGAGCCCAACGCGGGGCTTGATCTCACCACCCTGAGATCATGACCTGAGCTGAAATCAAGAGAGATGCTTAGCCAACTGAGCCACCCAGGCACCCCACACACACTACATGTATTTTCTTATAACAGCAACACTTTTATAGCATTTCCCACATGGCAGATATTGTTCTAAGTGACCTATTTTAAGTAATTTAGCCCTCACACAACATGATGCTTAGGTGCATTATTCACCACACCATCACAGCCGTGGAGACTGTGGCTCACAGCAGTGAAAGTCACACTTGCCCTAGTGGAGGAGCAGAAGCTGGACCAGATGGTTTGGCTCTAACCATGCTACCACAGGGCCTCCACACACTTTCCACATTTCATTCATCGGCTTTGTAACTCCAGAAACATATCCAAGAAGAGGTGGTGTCTTGGAGGGGCCATGGGAAGGGACAGGAGGAACCTTCTGGGGTGCTGGAAGCAGTCTACATCTCACTTAAGGCATGTAGGCATTTGTCACAACTCAACACTCAAACAGAACACTCAAGGTCCGTGCATTTTATCCTATATGGCATGTCTCCGTGCACACAAATTATTAAAGAGAAATATACCCGATTCAGCAATCCCACTTCTGAGTATTGGTCCAAGAGAATTGAAAGTAGGGTCTAGAAGAGATATTTGCACACCTGTGTTCAGAGCAGCATTATTTACAGTAGCCAAGAATTAGAAGCAATCCAAGTGTCTATTGATGGATGAATGGATAAATAAGATGTGGTATGTCCAGATAAAGGAATAGCATTCAGCCTTTAAAGGGAGGGAAACTGGGATCCCTGGGTGGCGCAGCGGTTTGGCGCCTGCCTTTGGCCCAGGGCGCGATCCTAGAGACCCGGGATCGAATCCCACGTCAGGCTCCCGGTGCATGGAGCCTGCTTCTCCCTCTGCCTGTGTCTCTGCCCCCCCCCCTCTTTCTGTGTGACTATCATAAATAAATTAAAATTTAAAAAAATAAAAATAAAGGGAGGGAAACTCTGACACATACGAAGTGGATGATGCTTGAGGACATTATACTCAGTGAAATAAGCCAATCACAAAAGACAACCCTGTATAATTCTACTTATATGAGATGCCTAGAATAATCGAATTCACAGAGACAGAAAGCAGATGATGAGTGCCAGGCACTGGGAGAGGGGGAATGGGGAATCTGAGGGTTTTTGGGAGTAAACCCCCAAAAAATGGGGTTTACTGAGGACAGAGATACAGTTTTGCAAGATACAAAAGTTCTAGAGGGGGTGCCTGGGTGGCTCAGTCGGTTAAGCATGGAACACTTGATTTCAGCTCAGGTCATGAGGTTAAGCCCCGTGTTAGGCTCCTTGCTTAATGGGGAGTCCGCTTAAGATTCTCTCTCCCTCTCCCTCTGCCCCTGCACGTGCTCTCTCTCTCTCTCAAATGAATAAATAAATCTCAAAAAATAGTTTTAGAGATTTGTTGTACAACAATGTGAATATAGTTAATACTAGTGAAGTGCATGCTTAAAAGTGATAAATATGGTAAATTTTGTTATATGTTTTTTACCACAAAAATAATAAGATAAAATAAAATAAGAGTTATACTGGGGGGGGGGGAGCATGTATAAAGATGAGGCCAGCATCAAGGAAGATGAGCTTGCTCACTCTCTCAAATAAAGGAAGAGACAGGATGGCCTCTCAAGATCAATCTGGTTCTATGCTCAGCTTCCAGTGACCCTTTAAGATACAGACCTGCCCTCTCAAAAGGAAACTCTGGTGTCCAGGGCTCTCTAGACATAGAGCACACGTGCTTTCATGGGGACATGCCCTTGTAAGCTTGCCTGGCCTGTGTCCGTTTGTGAACCTGTACCTCACTGTCGGTGTCTCTAGGTCTGGCTGTGTGAGAAGTCACGTGGTACCCTCCCTCTCTTTGAATGAGCCTCTGCTTCAAGGATGCCTCCTCCAGATAGCCTTCCCTGACCACCCTGTCTCAAAGAACACCTCTTCTTGCCCTCCTCTCTGCCTTATTTTTCTTCATAGCGCCATTTGACATGTCACATATGTATTTGCTTACTGCCTGTCAGCCCCACTTGAGAGTTAACTCCACGAGAGCAGGGATCCTTGTTTTATTCAGTGCTGGATCCCCAGACTCTGTAACAGTACCTGGCACAAGTAGGTGCTTAATAAATATTTGTTGAGGGGCACCTGGGGGGCTCTGTCATTTGAGTGTCTGCCTTTGGCTCAGGTCATGATCCCAGAGTCCCAGGATCCAGCCCCATGCAGGCTCACTGCTCAGCGGGGAGTTTGCTTCACCCTCTCCTTCTGCCCCTCCTCCTGCTCCTCTCTCTCTTGCTTGCTCGCTCTCTCAAATAAATAAAATTATTATAAATTTAAAAAAAAATATTTGTTGATTGAATGAATGGATGAATGTGTGGTGTGGGCGAAGGGATCTCAGAAATGTCTATGACGTCAGTTTAGTTGAGCATATGCATGTACTTTATGTGTTGGTGGCATGTCTCTCTGTGTGGGGCTGTGTGTCCCTCTGTCTGCCTAGCATGTGCCAGACCCCCAGATGCAGTAGTTCAGGGTGTGACAACAGAGGTCTCAGGTGTGGCTACGCATCTGAGTGTGGGTTTATGAACATGATTCTGTGTGTGTGTGTGTGTGTGTGTGTGTGTGTGTGAGGGGGGCTTTGGGTGTGTCCAGGCACAATTGGGTGTGTGCAACTGTGTGCGTGGCCTGCTATAAATGTCAGCATGTTTGGATCTGGCTGGAGGCAAATGGGTGTGTATAACATGGGCCTACCTCTCTGAATCTGCCTATGGATCTGGGATGTGACAAGATGAGGGTCTGATTCCCTGGGCCCTTGGTCAATGTATCTCCAATGGTGTTGTGTGTATTTGTAAAATTCTCTACTCCACCCACCTCCTACAAACACGTATGAAGCCATAGGCAGCTCCCACACTGGCTGCCCAGCCCCGGCCCCAGTTCAGAACACAGAGGGTGTAATTGCTCAGGAAGCACAAGTGGTGTGATTAATTATGGCCGCTGAATATGCAAATAAGCTGGGGGGTTTCCCAGCAGCCGCCTGGGTGCTGGTGAAGATGCTGGGTAAATACAAGGAGCTGAGCGTGAAGCCCAGAATTCCCTCCTTATACCTTTGTCAATTGCCTTAATTTAGCAAGGCTGAGATTCTAATGCTTTAACCAGCTTTTAGCTAATTAAAGAGTATTCATTACACTATTAATTGATCCTCCCCTCCCAAATACCTGCACCAGGATAGGACTGGAATTGCAAAAGCAGAAGCCAGCTGACCTGCATTCAGAAACCATGGGCTGGGACGCCTGGGTGTCCCTTTGGCCCAGGGTGTGTTCCTGGAGTCCTGGGATTGAGTCCCACATTGGGCTCCCTGCAGGGAGCCTCCTTCTCCCTGTGCCTGTGTCTCTGCCTCTGTGTGTGTGTGTGTGTCTCATGAATAAATAAAATCTTTAAAAAAAAAAAAAAGAAAAGAAAAGAAACCGTGAGCTGTGTATGAGATATAATTAATTAATTAATTAATTAATTAATTAATTTAGATGTTCTTTGTTTATTTCAGACATAGAAACAGAGAGAGAGAGAGAGAGCATGGTGGTGGGGAGGCAGAGAAGTCCAATGTGGGGCTTGATCCCAGGACCCTGGGATCATGAGCTGAGCTCAGGATGCTTAAAACACTGAGCCATCCAGGAGCCCCTAATTTTATTTATTTATTTATTTATTTATTTATTTATGAGAGAGAAAGAAAGAGAGCAGGTGGGGAGGGGCAGAGGGAGAAGGAGAGAAAGGATCCTAAGCAGGTTCCAGGCCCAATGTGGAGCCCAACATGGGGCTCGATCTCATGACCCTGAGTCAAAATCAAGAGTCAGATGCTTAACCAACTGAGGCACCCAGGCACCCCTAAGATCTAAATTTTTTTTTAATGATGGAAGAAATTTCCCTAAAGGAGATGGCTTCTTATTTAGCAAAATCTCTAGCTCTAGACTCTGAGCAAGTTACTTTACCTCTGTTCTTCAGTTCCCTTACCTGCAAAATGAGGGTAATAACAGAACCCTCCTCAAAGGTTGTGATGAAGAATAAGTTAATTCACCCAGGGAAAAATTTGATGAACAGTGCCTGGCACGTAGATGCTCAATCAGTGGTCATTGTTATTAACAGTGTTAGTTGAACTAATCATGGGTTGTGTGGGTATGATGATCTGGTCTGCAAGAAATGTTGTGTTGTGAGTGGTTCTTTGACAGAAAGTGAGATAAATGTGATCCAAGTGTAGACAGTCTTAGAGGAAGGGAGCGAGGAGGGCAGGCAAGAAGAGGTACCAGGGAGGGAAATATGGCAGAGGACAGCAGAATTGTGTGAAATCCAGATTCGGGGAGCACACGCCACCAGGGACAAATTTACAGTGGTGGGGACTTTTAAGGACAAGGATAGTCAATATTAAATTCTAATTTGTTGACATGGCTGCAATGGGACCTCCTGGTTTGCACACATGCTTATATGCTGACCTTCAGTAAAAATTGGACTCATTCACTGTATTAGTCAGGATAATTAATAATAGCTGCAGTAACAAGCAACCCTTCAACATCTCAAGGGCTTAACACAATAAAGTTATTTGTTTGATGGAAGTCTTGCAGCATTCCTCCAAGCAGTAGCTCAGAGAAGTTGGCCTCTTTCTAGTTCCATGTAAGACACTCCCATCTTACAGATGTGATCTCCAAAGTCATTACAGACTGAAAGAGCTCAGAGGATCAAGCAGAAGATTTTATGGTTACCCACATCCCACTGGCCAAGACCCAGGCGCGTGCCCCAACCTAACTGCAAGGGAAGCTGGGAAATGTGTTCTCAATTAGGAGTGCTCTGAAAGAGGAAAACAACACATAGCATTGGTGTTACCATATGTGTTGAGTAAAGGATGTTTGGGAGAGGAACAAAATGGGAAGCAGGCCTGGGTGTACATTCGGATTGATAGAACAGTGTGAAAAAAATCAGCAAAAGCAACAATTCAGGAGAAGAGGTAACCAAGGGAAACACCATCCCCTCAAGAGTCATCATCGGTATTTTAGAGTTTCTGGATTCTTCACTGTGTGGGTAATACCTCCTCAAATTTCACATGGCTTTTCCTTTCATCCTTTGGGTCTCTCTGCTCAAATATTAACTCTTCAGTGAGATCTCTCCTGATGATCTTATTTCAAATATCCACCACTCCATCACTCTGCAACTTGTTTGATTTTTTTCCTAAAATCACACTACATAGCTATAGGTTTAGCTATTCTCTGCCTCCTTCATGAGTAATGTTGATTGAATGAATGAGGGAATCCAGGACAAGCACTCAGATGGCCTTATGGGACCTGGTGGCAGAGGTAGTAAGGTAAGCCCTGGCTTTTGGGGAGACAATTTACCCCAACCTGAACCCTGTAACTACTCAATCCCAACCTGACCCAACTCAACTCATACCAGCCCTCTGTCAATCCTTAACTCAATTCTGCAATGTCTATCAACTGACGAATGGATAAACAAAAGTGATATATCCAAAGAAATATTATTCAACAATAAACAGGAATGAAGTACTGATGCATGCTGCAACATGAACCTTGAACCATTATGCTAAGTGAGAGCATCCAGATCCAAACGGCCACACATTATATGATTCCACTTATATAAAATGTCCAGAATAGGCAAATACATAGAGAGAGCAAGATTAGTGGTTGCCTACCACTGAGAGGTTTGGGGGAAATGGAAAGTGACTGCTAATGGATATGGGATTTCCTTTTGAGGTGATGAAAATGTTCTGAAATTGATTGTGGTGATGGTGGTACAAGTCTGTGAAAATCATTTAATTGCATACTTTAAATGGGTGAATTATATGGTAAGTGAATTACATCTCAATAAATCTATTTTTAAAAACCCTCAACCCAATATCTAACCCCCAATTCAAGCTACCTCAAACCCAACTCTCCTCTTAACTGATGCTATCTTGACTTACCAAACTGCCAATCCCCAATCCCCATTCACAGCAACCCCTACTTACCTCTACTCCATTCATCCTCCTTCCCAAATCAACCCTCATTCATGTCAATCCAACATCTAAGTCCAAACTCTGACCTCAATCCACTGATTGCCCAATCTCCAACTCAGTGGATCCCATCATTAATACACAACTTCAAACTCAACTCACTCCAAACCAACCTCCAATTTGACTCATCTTCAATCCATTCTCAACATAACTCACCCAACCCCTACCCCCCAACATCCAGCTTACCTCAAGGCTCCGCTTCTAACATAATTCTCTCTATCCCCAACTCATCCCTTGACCTGCCACTCAGAAGTCTGACCTCTAGTCATGTTATCGCAAACCCAAATCACATCCCATGTCACCTCTTGATCTATTCCCTCACCCTCAGCTCAGCCAATAACTCTAGGACAAATCAAGATCAACGTGAAGATCTAACTATCTTTTCCCTCCCTCTCTCCCTCCCTCTTTCTTTTTTAAAGTTTGAGATCTTCCTAATAGGTTCACAATTTTTTTCAGCTTTATTGACATAGAATTGACATATGATATTGTGTAAGTCTAAGACATACAACCTGTTAACTTGATACACTTATATATCGTAAAATGATTACCACCATAGCATTAGCTAACACTTGCATCACATCACATAGTTACCATTTCTTTTTTTGTGGTGTAAGCATTTAAGATCTCTCTTAGAGATCTGGTGATTTTTGACTTTTCTTCTAAGGGCCTGAACTGGTAAACAGACCCAACGTCTCCAGAGAGTATCATAATTGGATGCCCCTACCTCCCAAAGTCACCTCTACCAAAAGGTACAATAAAACAGGTCACGGCAGATACCTCAGGTGAGATAAGAGCCTGACCTTATGAAAGATATAGCCAGCACTAGATGAAAGACACAGGGACACAGTTCACTGGTTTATTCTCAGACTTGAGATGCCAAATATGCCCTATGGCCCTGGAGCGGTGGGGATGCTAGAATCTCTCTCATCATATCCCAGACTTCCCTAAGGAGGAAGCAGATTAAATATACAACAGAGGGGATTTTCCCTTTTAATCCAGACCCAGGTATAAATAGGGCAGCACCATTAGGATCCTGATTCGCCCCCACTACCTTGGCTCCCCATCCCACCTGGCATGGCAAGGTGCATTTGGGGAGATATGGGTGGGGGGCAGTATTCAGAGCTGGGCTGAGGCAGCAGAAGGAGCACACAGCTCAGTCCAGGGAAGTCCTACTTCCCTCTGTAGTCTGACTTCAGTTTCTTCACTGTGAACCCACCTGAAAACAGGAATGAGTGAAGGGGTCCCAGCCTGGGATCAGGAGACATCCAGTGCTTAACTATTGAAAAGGGTAGCACCACAGGGTGTTGAGAGCACTGCCTGGGGCATGGGGGGAGGCAGGTGTGGGGGGCACTCATCAGCTCTGAGTTAGAAGTTCATTGCATGGGGCACCAGTGGTGGCGAGTTGAGGGTTGGCTGGGCATGGAGGGGACAAAGAGCCAGACTACAGTATGTCAGCTGCGGTGCAGTGAGGGGGAGGCCAGACTCTTGGGCCAGGGGAGGGCCGTCCCCAGCCCCCTGGAATGGAGAAGGAATATTGCTTGACCGTGAGGAGCAGATTCTCCCCTGGCTCCACAGTCACAGGAGACGATAAATATGATGGCTTCAAAGCCTCAGCACCAAAAGCGCCCCGTCTGGGGCTCCCTCATTGTCCCTCCCACCCCGAGACTCTCAGCTGCTAAAGCAGACAGGGCCCAGTTCAAACCCAAACTTCTGGTTCGTCTGGCCAAAGTCAGCAGCTGCCACGTCCCACAGAGGCAGAAACCCCACTCGGGAAGAGCTGACCTCCAAGAGGGTCTTCGTCTGTCCCTTCCGGAGCTGATGGTGGGAAGACAGAGTGGGGCGTTAGGAGGGCAGCCGAGGCCTCTCCCTACTCCAGCCAGCCCCTGCCCCTGCCCTTGCCCTTACCCGGCAGCCATCGTAGGGGACGGTGATGGTGGCCGCTGTCGTCTGGTTGAAAGACAGCTCCTCCCCGTTGGCCCCAAGGAAGCGCACAGAACGGCCGTGGTCGCCCGCAGCTTCGTCCAGCCAGGCGGCAGAGTTCTGGCAGGTGTAGGTGAAGCTCTGGTGGGCTGTGGCACTCAGCAACTTCAGGAAGGTCATCTGTACCACACTCACCGGGGACCCATCGGCGTCCACATAGGAGAACTGGGGGTGGGGTGGGGGGAAGACAAAGCAGGAAGTGAGGGTGCCCCATTCACCCCGACTCTCTCTGAGGAACCCACGTCCCAGGATCTCCAACCCCTGGCCCCACCAGCCATCCGGCATCCACGGTTCCCTTTGCGAGCCCCTAGGCCCACGTGGCCCCTGAGCACTTGAAATGCAGCCAATGAGATGGAACCTTCTTAAATTTTTAATTAATTGTTTAAGATTTTTACCTAATTATTATTTTTTTTCTACTTTATTTAACTCCTAACGAATCACTGAGCCTCAATCCAGGTATCAGGAAACTCAGGTGTGAAACAACTGGAGTACGTGAGTCTTCTTTTCTCCACTGCAATTTTATGAAAGCTAAGTATGGATTGAGAACTTCCAATGAAATTTAGTATCTAAATTACGATGTGCTATAAATGTAAAATATGCATCAGACTCTGCAGAACTCGTAGTGAAGAAATTTAAAATGCCTCACTAACCCTTATTTTGATATGACACTATTTTAGATGTACTGGGTCAAATAAAATATATTATTAACATATCCTGGGCTTGAGATAACTGGCTGGGTAATGCACCCCTTCTGGCTTCCTTCTCTTCTCTGCGTCATTTCCACGTTCCCCAAATGACGTTTTCTGGAATCACCTCCCAGATAAAGAAATCGCAACTGAGTCTTTGTCGAAGGGTCTGTTTTGGGGGAACCCAAACCAAGATACCCCCACACTATATTACAGCTTTGTTTCTTTGGTTTTTGTCTTCCTGTTTCCTTGGTTTTGTTCCTAGCAGAATATCAACTTCACAAAGTCAGGAGCTGTGTTTTACCAGCTGCTACATCCCCAGTGCTTAGCATATACATACAAGTTACATAAATAAATCCCAACTGAACCCACCTCCCCAGCCTCCTTTCTTTTTTAAAAAAGATTTTATTTAGTTATTCAGAGACACAGAGCAAGAGGCAGAGACATAGGCAGAGGGAGAAGCAGGCTCCCTGCAGGGATCCTGATGCAAGACTTGATCCCAGGAGCCCAGGATCACCTGAGCCGAAGGCAGATGCTCAACCACTGAGCCACCCAGGCACGCCCACCCCCTAGCGTCCTTTCTTACCACATTCTCCTTCACACTTTTCTAGAGCAGAGCAAGTGGCTTTTTTTTTTAATTTTATTTATTTATTCATGAGAGACAGAGAGAGAGCGAGAGAGAGGCAGAGACACAGGCAGAGGGAGAAGCAGGCTCCATGCACCGGGAGCCCGATGTGGGACTCGATCCTGGGTCTCCAGGATCACGCCCTGGGCTAAAGGCGGCGCTAAACCGCTGAGCCACCTGGGCTGCCCCAGCAAGTGGCTTTTTCTTTAAATTTACCAGACCCGGGATCCCTGGGTGGCGCAGCGGTTTGGCGCCTGCCTTTGGCCCGGGGCGCGATCCTGGAGACCCGGGATCGAGTCCCACATCGGGCTCCCGGTGCATGGAGCCTGCTTCTCCCTCTGCCTCTCTCTCAATGGGACTATCATAAAAAATTAAAAAAAAAAAAATCCACCAGACCCTCTTTTAACTCTTGACCTCTGTGTATGCTCTTCCCTCTGCCTGAACACTTTTCCCTGTCCTCCCTAACTTACTAACTCAACTTTTTTTTTTTTTTTTTTTTTTTTTAGGCTTCAGCTGGTACTTTCAGCACTGCCTCTGGATTTCCACCATACCCTCTGCCTCCTCCATCACACATCTGAGGCTGCCCACCCCCAACCTGCCACCCCCTCCTCCAAGCCTGCAACCACCATGAAGGCAGAGGTGAGTCTCCTGTTCCTTTCACCCTTCAGAGCCCCTCCTCCAACTCCCCCTGCACCAGTTTCCTACCAGTTTTCATACTACCCCCCACCCCCCACCTTGGCCTCTAGCAACTCACCTTCTTCCCTCGTCGGAATGTGCTATACCAGTTTCCTGGCTTTTCCCTGGACCAGGAGGCCATTTTTACCTGGGGATGGGAGGGAGTTGTCAGTGTAGACGATGCCCTGGGTGCCAGCTAGGTCTTTCCTACATTTACCTCCCCACACGACTGTTTACCCAAGAAAGACTGTTCCGTGGCCATGGAAGTGAGCTTGGCTGGTCTGCAGGGCAGCCCTCAACCAATGACCGATGAGAGTTGGCCCGGCTCCCTCTCCCTCCGGGTGGGACAACCACTGTCTCCCACTGTCTCCCGGAAGTCCCTGGGTGGGGGGGAGACTGAGCCCCTAGTGCACAATAGTGACATTTTAATCTTTATTGGCTGCCCCCTCCAACCCTTCTCACTTCCCCTCTCTTCTGATGCCACCTGAGATCTCCGCCTAAATAAATGACTTGCCCTCAAATGCTTGTCTCAGGGTCTGTGTCTGGGGAACCCAAACCTGGATCATTCCTCCCTCCCCCTCTCCAGCACCTCTGAGCAGGAGGAAGGTGAGCTGGTGAGAGAAGCTCAGGCCTCAGGTACCACAAGCAACTGCTCAGAGGGCAAGTCCTACATGACTGGGGGGTCTGGGTGAGTCTAAATTCCCATTGGAGGTGGGGGATGTTGAGCTCCCACTAAACCAGAGCTCTGACCAGTCAAAAATAGCAATAAGCAACGAGGACATCACCATGCATTTCCTTAGGCTCTGTGCTGGCTACAGATCTTACAGGCGGCGGAGGCCTCAGCACAGCACCACGCATCGTGTTTTATCAGTGCTCCTGACAAGTGCATCGGCACCTCAAATGTACAACCATCCTGGGGGAGATGCTTTCTTGAGCCCCATTTTACAGATGAAAAGCACTGAGGTGACATCTGTACCCCAACCCAGGGTTCTAGAGTGGGTGTGGCTCGTCCCAGGCCCTCCACTGTTGAGCCTGGTGCTTGGTGTGGGAGGCTGCTAGGCTCGGGGCTCCCTGATGGAGAACCCCAGTGTTCCTGGGGTACTAGGTGGTCTCACCCCTCCCCTTCGCTTGCCACAGCCTGGAGGGCAGTGTGTCGAGGGCCTATGAGACAGCAGGCCAGGAAGCAGGCAGATGGGAGGTTAATGGCTGGGCCTCTGGAGCCAGCCTGCCTTGGGTAGTCCCATCACATCTCTGTGCCTCAGTTTCCCTTGCTGGTGGAAAATGGCAGAACCACTGCGTCAGGTGCCTGGGACTGAGCGTTAATGCAGCTAAGCGCTGGGAACAGCTTGGCACACATACGCCCTATTTAAAGGTTTGACATCATTTCTGCTTTCTTTACTAGATTTTGTGTGTGTGTGTCAATCTTTCCTCATAGAAAGTGAGCTTCATAAAAGCAGAGGTTTGTTTTGTTTTATTTTTTGATTCTCTGCTGTAGTCCCAGCCCTCTACAGGACTTGGCATATAGCAGGTGCTTGGTTGAAGGAAGGGTAAGGCCCCAGACAGAGCCTGTGTGTACACTGGGCAGGCAGGGGAGGCAGGGGGTGGTGGGGGGTTTGGGATGGTTTCCAGAGCCCAGTTTCTCCCCCACTCCTCCAGGCACTCACTGTCTCAAACTTCTTGTCCGGGTAGAGACAGGTCTCTCCTCCTGCCGTGAAGTTGCAGAAAACCCTGAGCGCATCCCTCGCACAGCCCTGGTTGGGGTCAATCCAGTACTCCCCTGCCGCAGAGCCAGGTGTGGGTGAGTGAGTGAGGATGGGACCCCAGGGCTTCCTGCCCGCCCCCGGCCAGGGAGGGACCTCACCATCAGGCAAGTGTGGGTGATTGCGGTACAGCTCACTGCACACGAGGCCTGGGCGCTCAGCGGTGCCCGGAGGGCGCCGCATCTGCTCCAGCTCAAAGCTCAGCGATGTGAGTGAGGCCAACACCTCCTCCATGCCGCCCTCCGGGGCCTCGAGCGCCCCTGGGCCTGGGAGAGAGCGCCGGCGCCTGCGCAGCCCGTGCAGCTCAGCTGGGGGACCCTGAGCAGGGGTGGGGATGGAGGAGAGGAGAGCAGAGATGCGGGAGGAAGAGACAGGAAGAGAGACAAGCAGAGGTGAGAGAGACACCGGGGTGCGGAGGGATAAGAAAGGGGAGAGAGAGGTACGCGAAGGGGCGGGGGGACACAGAGAGGCAGACAGAGAGACACACACAGGAGGGAGAGACAGAAAGAGGCGGAGATGGGGAAAAGTCCAAGTAGTAACATGATGAGAGATCCACAAGGTGAGGCAAAGAAAGCAGAGAGAGAGAGAGAGAGAGAGAGAGAGAGAGAGAGGGAGAGAAACAAAGACAAAACAGTGGAACAAGTATTTGAAATAGAGATGGGGAAAGGCCAAGAGTGATGGAAGACAGAGAGAGAGATGGTGGGGGAGACAGAGCCAAGCAAGATGAGACCCAGTCAGAGCCTCGATGGATGTCCCCCTAAACCCCCAACCCAGATCCTCCTTCAGCTTTCAAGGCACCTCCCCCCCCACCTGCATGCCCTGAACACCTGCTGTGTGCCCCACCCAGTTCTGGGCACTGGGGGACCCAGTGGAACACCCCAACATACTCTCTGGGGGAACTTACCGGAGGGCCAGGGGGGCCAGGGGGGCCAGTGTCACCACGGGGACCAAAGGATCCCTGTAGGGAGAAATCACTTGGGAGTGAACACTGTCCATGAAGACCCCTTCCTGCCCACACATACACACACCCTCACACCCTCACAGCACTTTCACACCCACCCACACACACACGCACAGCGCTGGGGGAGGGACACGCCACGTTTGGCACCAAGTATAAAACGCACATTTCCTTTCCATATTTTAACATCTCCGAAATCAACATCTTAACATCTTTGGCATATTACAGTTTCCTTGTCAAAACTGCTTTCTTTCATAGTAGTTTCTAAAATAATGGCGCATCTTAACAATTGATGGCATCTTCGATTTGATAAAATACAACAGTAGATGTTGAATAAATATCCGCTGAATACGTGATTGAATGAGTCAATGAACAGAATGCAAAGGTATTGAGGGTGAGTAGAAGGGGGCAGGAACCCGGGATGTGGGAGCCCAAGGGATAGCGTATACTCACCGGGGACCCCTTGGAGCCTTTCTGCCCTAGAGGACCCTGTGGGGTACAGACAGGGAGACCTGGAGTCCCAGCTGGCCCACCACGGTGACCCCACCCCACAAACCACTCTTACTCACCGCCACGCCTGGGGGCCCAGGGTGGCCCAGAGAGCCAATGGGACCAGGGGGACCCTGAAGAAAGGACACCAAGGTCATCACTGATGGTGTTCACCCCTATGATCCAGGCACATACATCCCCCAGACAAGCCTCTAGTCTCCTCAAAAGAACAAGCCACAGACCCAGCCTCCAACCTGCAAATCCCCAGATAGAGCCTCCCCATTATCCCCAGACACAGCCCTTACCATCCTAGACCCAGGCTTCTAGAACCAAACTCACATAGTCTCTAAATGAGCCCCAATTCTGCCTCCCTTCCCACCCCTCCCTCTGAACACATTCTTCCCACTTGGGATAGAACTCACAGGTTCTCCCTTGGGGCCAGGGGGGCCCTGCACGCCTGGCAACCCCTGATCCCCTTTCTCACCAGCTTCCCCAGGGGGACCGATGAGGCCAATTAATCCAATGTGGCCCTGGAGAACAAGAGAGGCACATATGGGGAAAGAAATATGGTGGGAGGAGGGAGAGATGCTGGGGACTTTTCTTCTAGAGTCTTGGGGGAATGAGTGTGGGAGCAGAGGACACCCAACCTCCCAGCCCCAGCCCTCTGGCCAGGGAGGGAGGTAAAGGTGGAGAAAATGGAAGTAATTAGGGGAGAAGAGTGGAAAGATGTATCCTTACCTTTTCCCCCTTGAGGCCAGCATCTCCCTTCAATCCTGGAAGGCCAGAGGGCCCCTGGAAGGAGGGGGAGGCTCAGTTAGTGAGTCTCAAAAATGACATCTCAAGGTTCATGTGGGTGATTGGGGGATGGTCAGATGAGAAATTATCCAGATTTCAAAGGGGGACTACCAGGGATGTGTTCGTGGGGATGGTCAGGAGAGAGGAGGGGTGACAAGGGATAATGAAGGCATTGGAGCATGGTCAATATGAATGGTCAGTGGTCAGGATCAGTGTGGGGGGTCAGTGTAGACTAGCAAGATAGATGGTCAGTTTGGCCTGTCAAGATGGAAGATCATTGTAGTGAGTATAAACCACCAAGATGGAGGGTCAGTGTGGTTGGTCAGTGTAGACCACCAAGATGGAGGGTCAGTGTGGGTGATCAATGTAGACCATCAAGATAAGTGGTCAGAAGAGATGGTTATTATAGATGGTCAGGGTGGACAGTCAGATGGATAGTCAGTGAAGGGTCACTAAAGGATCGCTGGATGCCCAGAGTGGTTCTCAGTACCAGGACATCAGGGACAAAGAGGTCTCTTACCAGGGGTCCAGGAGGGCCCATCTGTCCAGGAGGACCCAGGAGACCTGGTTCACCCTAGGATGATGCAGAACATGAGGGTGCTGCCCTGGGCCAGAACCCAGTATGGATGGCCCCACACCACCCCCCACCCCAGGGTCAGCCATTCCAGATTGTGATGAGAAAACACGAGGTAGGAGCACACAGGGAGGGCCTGATCCCACCCCACCCCATCCTTGTCCCCACCCCACTCACCACAGGGCCGGGGATCCCTCGAAGACCCTCAGGCCCCATACGTCCAGGGGGCCCTCGAGCCCCCACTGGGCCTGTCATCCCTGGGGGTCCGTCAGGACCTGGCTCCCCCTGACAGACCAAGGCAAGGGAAGAACAGAAAGAGTCAGAAGGTACCTTCCTCCTGACCTCCAAGTCAAGAACCAGCAGGGAAGGGGAGGGAATTGGGGCAGCCATTCTGATGGCTCAACTGCTGGTCGAGGGTTAGTGTAGGGACCCCCTCCCTAGGCAGGGGATACTTACCTTGGCTCCTTTCTCCCCTTCTCTGCCTTCTCGACCCACACGACCTGAAGGACCCTGAGGAAGGAAAGAGTATGTGTTGGTAGGGGGCTATTAAGGCAAGGGGAACTTGTGGGAGTTAGGAGGGCCTATGGGGGTTGGGGGGCTTGTGGGAGTGAGGAGGGCCTATGGGGGTAAATGGGGGCCTATGGAGATGGGTGGGCAAAGGATGGAGCCAGGACAGCCAGGAGGCAGGTCTCACTTACCCTCTTGCCAGGAGGCCCAGGGGGGCCAGGTTCCCCAGAAGCCCCAGGTGGACCCTAGGGATATGTGACAGCACCAGGATACTATTAGCTCACATTGGTCGAGCACGACTGTGTTTTAGGATGCCTCTGATCCAAAGACAGCCTTCCCCAGACACCACGCCAACACCGGCCTTCTCCTCCCTCTTCCCTGAAGCTGCCCACATTCATGGCGAAGCCCCAGAGAGGCAAAGCAAGTGCATCTAACTCGGGGCCCTGGGCACCTCATCAACCTACTTCTCTGGCTCCCCAGTTCACCCCAGTTCACCCACTCACCCACCCCAACCCCCTCTGCCAGCACCACATCCTCTGCTCCCCCACTCACCGGTCCCCCAACATCACCAGGGTCTCCCTTCTCTCCTGGGGAGCCATCGATACCCTGTAGAGGAGTCATGGAGGCACTTAAGAATTTGAGGGTGAAACGTGGGGAAACATGAAAGTTATTTGCCTCACTGACCTTGCCCAAGTCTGTGGAGGTGGGGAGATGGGGACAGAATTAGGAATATGTGGGATTCATGAGTGGGGGAAGAAGGGGCTCACACTCACCGAAACTCCAGGGTCTCCAGGGGGTCCTAGATCTCCTGGGAGCCCAGTGGGGCCCTAGAAGACACAATGAGGAATAATCCCCTTTCTTAATTATTGGGCATTCATTCATTTATTTGACAGATAAACTGAACCCGGGCACAGCTTGGGCTGCTGAGGATATGCTAGTGAACAAAACACAAAATCCCTGCCCTGGTAGAGTGAACATTCTAGAGTCTAATGTGTGTAGGTGCTGAGCTAAGAACATTACACACATCACCTTACTTTGTCCTCCAGCCACCACCACCCCCAGCTCAGGACTCACAAAGAGGACTGACCCTCAGAAGAGAGGTCAGATCCAAACTGAGGTCCCACAGACCCTGAAGCTCCCCACTGCTCTCTCACCCGACCCCAATCCTCACGGCGATGGTGGGAGGGTCTCAACCTCCACCCTAATGCCAAATCCCACATCAGCCCCAACTCTGGGCATCAATCTCAACTGTTCCAACATTTTCAGAATGATTCCATGTGGAAGCAAGTTTCACCCCATAGAGTGACATACAACCATTCATATATTCATTATTCAGCCATGTTCTGGGTTGCTCAGGGAATCACCACATTGGAGGAGGAACCCCCGGCTAGAAGTTGGGGAGTAGGTTCAAGTGGACACAAGTGCCCCTCCACGATCTCTACCTTCACTTCTCCTGAGACTCACCACATTCCCTTTGGCTCCATCCTCTCCAGGGGGACCTTTCTTGCCTGGGGGTCCAGCAGCCCCAGATGGGCCTGAGTCTCCCTTTTCACCAATTTCTCCCTTGGGCCCCTTTGCAGAAAGAGAGGACAGAGGTCAGAATAGCCTGGACTCTTCAAAGGTCAAGGGTTAGCATCCCTGGACTCAGGAATCCTGGGATCAGAATAGCCTAGACTGTCCAAGGGTTCAGAGGTCAAAGGGATCTAGGACTTAATGGAATCAGGGGCCAGGATGGTCCAGTTGCTTAGAGATCATGACCAAGGTTGGTCTAGCCCACATGCCACGCTGGAGTGAATTAGAAAAGAGGATCCCTCTGGGAAGTTTAATCCCCAACTCAGGTTCATGGTTTGGGCCTGAGCCCCCATCCCCCAACCTGTACCCTCAGCCCCACACCCTCCTGTATGTACCACCTGAGGAACTCTATGTAGCAGCCCCATCTGAGACCTTCCAGGGCTGTCATCAAGATAACTGGGGATACCCATAGGTCCTGGGTCAGCGACTGACTCAGGCCTGCCCAGAGGTCAAAGCACCCCAAGATGCCCAAGGGTCAGGGGTTCCCTGAGATGGGTACATAGGCACAGGACAGTCACTCACAGGGATGCCTGGGGTTCCTGGGGGTCCTGGGTCTCCAGCCTCCCCTGGCTCACCCTGTAGGAGGCAAAGTAAGGACAGGAGAGGTCAGATTGTGAAAGGCAGGGAGGAGCTCCCCAGAACAGCCACCCCCAAGCAGGACTGGCTGTGCCTCCCCCACCCTAGGCAGCCCCCTGCCCTTTATCTCTCACCTTCTCGCCTACAGCACCCGGCTGACCAACTCCCCCAGGCAGCCCTGGAGGGCCCTGGAGAGAAGTAGGGGGTAGATATGGGACCATGAGATCCCAACAGCCTCTTTTTGGGAAATAGAGGTGCCCACCTCTCAGGCATCCTGCCCTACTCCCCACTGAGTCCTCACCTCTGGTCCACTGGGGCCATGGGGACCCCTAGGCCCTGGAGCTCCATGGGGACCCTGCAGGGACAGTCAGAATAGCATCCAGTGACCTCATGACTCCCCAAGGCACCACTAACCACCATTATCATCCTTAATGCTGGTGACCAGCATCATCTTAAAATGACAGTATGTCCTGTGACACCGCCCCCTCCAAATTGATTTAATGGCCACCACCACCTGCTATCCCCTTCCCCCTCCCACCTTCCCCACATTGTGCATACCATGGACCCTACATCTCCGACCTCCCCTTTCTCTCCAGGAGGGCCTGGCAGCCCCTATGGAACAAAGATGAAAGATTGGAGCACAGTGTACAGGGGAAGAGGCCACACCCCCAAACTCAGACACTCACCTGTAGGCCAGGGGGGCCAATCACCCCAGCAAAGCCTCTCACTCCATCATCTCCTTTCTGCCCAAAGAGGCCTGGTGGTCCCCTGCGCCCCTGAGCCCCATCTGCTCCCTGGAAGAAGGACAGAAGCAGGACACAGTTAGGGTCTGGGTCAAGGTTTGGAGGTTAATGATTACAGTCAGTGTTGGGGTTAAGTTTAGAAAGGGTCAGGGTTTGACTTGGCATTGGGGGTGCAGGTTAAGGGTCAGAGTTTGGGAATTAAGTCAAAGGTTGAGTCAAAGTTTTCATATGGGCATTGGATGGTGAGATGGGCATTGGGTGGTGAGTTGAGGTCAAGGTCATGAGCAGGGTTCAGATGGGGTTGAGATAGAATTTAGGGTTGAATTTGAGGTTGGGACCAAGGTCAGATTCAAGTTTGAGTTCAGGTCTGGGGTTAGCATTGGAGGGTGGGTCAGAGTTGGGGTAGGACAGGGTCAAGGCTCAGTTTTGAAGACAAAGTTTGAGTTGGGATTGAGGTTAAGGTCATGAGTAGGGTTAAGACTGGGACGGTGAGGGCCTTCAGGATTCAGGCTGAGATTGGGATTGACTCAGATTCTGAGGTGAGTTCCTGTCAGATGTCAGCATGGAGGGGTAGATCAGGGTTGGGGTTGAGTTGAGTCTGGGTCATGGTGGAGGATACTGTCCCTTCCCATCTGGGATCCAGGGGATGGTCGCAAAGCCAGGAGCACTCACCGGGGAGCCTGGGTGTCCCACAGGACCCCGTACACCAGTTGGTCCAGGTGGGCCCTGGGGGAGGAAGCATAGCCAAAAAACACCTTAAATTCAAGATTTGGAGGGCACTCAAGATGACAATCACTGCCTCCCACGCCTCCCACCGGGAAGCAGCTGTTGCTGTTCTGTCTTCCTAGCCACCAACCAATGGGATCAGACACAGACATCATCCTAAGCTTGGCTCATCAGAACTTTCCCCCAGGAGTCCCCCCAGGACCCAGGGGTAGAGCTGGCTCACGGATGGCTAGACACTGTGGCTGAAGTCCTAGAGGGAAGCTGGGGATGTGATGCCCCAGAGCCATGCAGAGTCACAGAGAGAATGATGGCCACCAAGGAAAGGGAGATGAGGGGAAACCACCTCAGCACCCTCCCCATTCTCAGCTACCCTGCCCCCCACCATCCTTCACATCCCTCTGCCTTCCCCCCCGGGACCACCTTCCTCACTGGGGCCCCACACTCACCGCATCCCCTTTATCGCCTTTGCTCCCTTTGTTACCAGGGGCACCCACCTCCCCCTGCAGAAGAGACAGGATGAGGGAGGACCGACTCGGCCTCTCCCTACCCTGAGCCCCAGAGCCCCTCCCTCTCCACGAACACTCACCTTGTCCCCATCCTCGCCAGAAGGCCCAACAGCTCCAGGGGGTCCCCGAAGCCCCAGGGGCCCTGGGATCCCATCTTTCCCTGTGGGGCCAGGGGGGCCACGTTCACCCTGATGGGAAGAGGGGATGTCAGGGGCCAGGGCAGAGGTGAGGTCCCGGTATGTGGGGTCCTGAGGATGCTTGAGGAACGTATGTCATGGGCAGGCACTTACCGGGGACCCCTTCTCGCCTGCAGGGCCAACAGGGCCTTGGCCTCCACTTTGGCCAGGAAGCCCGATGCCTCCTGCTGGGCCCACTGGACCCCGCTCCCCTGGGGAGCCCTGAAAACAGGGGTGAAAGGTCAGGAAAAACAGCAAAAAAATAGTTCTCATTGATGGAGGGTTTTCAAGCCTCCAGGCACTGAGTTAGGGAGTTACTGGTGTCATATCCACTCTCTTCCCTTTCCACAGTGGCCAGGGGGACACCTGAGAGGGCACACATGTCCCTCTGCTCACAGCCCTCCATGGAAATGGGCAATCCTCCTGGTAGCCCACGGGCCCTGCATGACCTGCCCCATTACCTCCTGCCCTCTCTGCCTCCCACTCACCCCCTCACCTTCCTTCCAGCCACATAGGCCTCCTGTTTCCTCCAACATGCCATGCATACTCCAGCCCCAGGACCTTTGCACATGCTATTCCCTCTGCCTGGAACACTCTCCCCCTATATACCCACATGGCTCCTCCTCACCTCCCTGAGGTCTCACCTTCTCAGGAGACCTTCCTTGATCAGCTCATTTCAACTGCTCTCTCTCCCTACTCCCCCCTTTTCTGTGCTATTCATCACCCCTGATTTCTTATTTCCCCAACTGAAACATAAGCTCCAGGAGCAAGGAGGCTTTTATATGTTGATGTCTGGCATGCAGGGAAGTATCAAATGGATCATCTCATGGATGGGGCCATGTCACAGATGAAAAAACAGGTCATGGGTGTGACCCAGGCCTGTTTGACACTCAAAATAGTGGACTTAATCATGGCAATGCCCTGAATCCCAGATGCCCCAAGGCCCCTCCACCCACCCAGTAGATGGGGTTATACTTACATTGGCTCCAACAGGGCCCAGGGGGCCTTTGTCACCCTTTAAACCAATAGGCCCCTGAAGGAAGAGATGATTCAGTCAAGAGATATCCAAGGCTGTGCCCAGGTACTATCTTCCTTCTGGGGGGTCACAGTTGCCCCCTTCTTCCTGGGCACTGAGGGTCAAGAGTCTATCTCGTCCAGGTCCTTCTGTCATTCCTTTACTTTCATGGCTGCCCCCACCCAGGTTGCCACCACCATGTCCCTCCTCCTCCTTCCCTGCCTCGCAGCCCAGCCAGGTATAGTTGAGAAGGGCTCCAAAGGATACTCACTGGGTCCCCAGGGGCTCCTTGGGGGCCGGGGAAGCCCCTGGGTCCAGGTGGTCCTTCCTTCCCAAGGGGTCCCGGTGGTCCCAGGTCCCCCTGCAGGGGTGCAGAGGAGGAAGGTCAGGCTCTGGAGAGAAAGTGCTGCCCCCTAGTCTGTGACTCTGGGCCCCCTCCGCCATGAGGCTGATTCTGAGCCTTGGGGTGGCTTGAGGCCATTGAGGAACCTTTGGGTCCACTCAGCTGAGATTTCCTAGGGGGCAGGGTCTCACCTTGATGCCCTCTCTGCCTTCCAGGCCCGGAAGACCTTGTTCACCAGGAGGTCCAGGAGGGCCCGGGGGGCCTCTCTCACCCAGAGGTCCTGCTTCTCCTGTCTTTCCCTGAAGAGGACAGAAGCTTATCTTGAATGGTCAGGGGCATGGGGGATTGTCTGATATGCACTTCCCCTGAATATCTCCCAACTGGTGCAAAACTGGGAAGACCTGTGGGGCCCATTCTGACCTGAGGACCCACGACACCAGCTGGTCCAGGGGGGCCCGTCTGGCCTTGGAAGCCCTGGGGAGAAAAATTGAAAGGGGTGTCACACAGGAGGAAGAACAAGAGAGCCTAATGGAGTCAGGGGTCAGAAGTCAAGAGGCCACTCACCAATTCTCCTCTCTGGCCAGGGTGCCCAGGACGCCCATCTTTCCCCTGGGGGCCCTGGGGAACAAGGTAGGAGAGAGACGAAGCATGACCCAGGAGTCTCCTCACTCCCCGGCTTCCCCCCAGGCCAGCCCCATCCAGGGTGTGCTCACTTACAGGAGGACCCTTTGGCCCAGGAAATCCAGGAGGGCCTTGCAGACCTGGGAGGCCCTGAAATGGAACCAGAAGCCATGGCCTCACCCCTCCTGCCTGGCCCCCCGAGCCCCACATAAGGACAAACATACTGAGCATATTGAGTGCTTTCTGCACACCAGGCAGGGCGCCAGACACACTACACACAGTCATCATTTCGTGTGTCACTGCAGCCCTTCGCAGTGGGGACTGTGGTTATTCCATCTTACAAAGAGGGAAGCCGAGGCCCAGAGAGGTGGAGTGACTTGCCCAAGGTCACACAGCAGGCAAGTAGCCGAGCTGGGACTGGAACTCACAGCTCCTGACTTTAGAGGCTGCATTCCTTCCACCTCATCATAAGGCCTCCTCTCTACCTCCTTGGTTTGTCTCCCATCCAGAAACCCACACACTCACCTTTTCTCCAGGGATCCCAGCGGCCCCATCCTGGCCCACATCGCCCTAGGACATAGCGGAGGAGATTCAGGCTGCAGGACGAACCCCACTGGGAGGGCTTCCAAAGGGCCTTGGGGAGACTGGGCCAGGGGGCCTGACTACCCACCCAGCCCATACCTTGGGGCCTGGCTGCCCGGTGGCACCTGGCTGCCCCCTCTCTCCACGGGAGCCCTGAGTAGAAAAGAAGCAAAGATTAGAATCAAGAGGGTGGGGTAACCTAGGAGATGAGCCTGAGTCCTCCGGGCCCCTCCCTCTGTGAGTCCTCCTTGCCCAACCAGAGACACTGACATAACCCAAACCCTCTGCCCTGTGCACTCACAACCTCCCCACAGCCTCTCCTCCTGCAGTCCCTCTTTCCAGCCCTGCCACCCCCCCCAGGCCCAGCAGAACCGGGGAGCCATCTCCTTACTGGTGGTCCCCGCTCTCCTTCCAGGCCTGGCTGCCCTGCCTTCCCCTGGAAAATAAATCAGGTGAGGGGCAAGCAGAAGAAAGTGACAATGCAAAGACATGACACACAAATGCATCCAGGCACAGACCCAAAATACGTTGGGTGACCTTCAGACTCAGTTGACAGCCAGAGCTCATGGTGCAATCTGTCCCTTGCACACGTGCATGCTCAACGTAAACAGACACGCGTGGATGCATAGGTGGTCACGGTCCTTATAAACAGAGCAGTATACAGAGACTCCTTGCCTATACACAGTGTCCATTTACGCAGTTACTGTGCACACACAGCACGCACACGTACACACTCAGTGTAGTCATGCATGCACGTGTGTATATCCATACGCTTTCACACATGCAGACACACCCCTCACACACATTTTACATCCATAGTTACATACACACACGCAGGCTTATGTCCTTGTTTGCCACAGGCCCACAAGTGGCCACAGCCAGACCCCATCTGACCAACACTGAGGCACACGCACACTTGTACACACAGACACACATGGAATCAAGCCAGCTGGGGTCACCCACATGTGCCCTGCAAAGCATGTGGGAATATGCATGCAGACAAGTGTTTCCAGGCTTAGATACAGCCACGCCGGGGCCTCCCCACCGTCCTGTAGAGATCCACAAATCATTCCCCCCACACAAGCCCTACCCTCTCCCCTGACCCCTGGATCACAACTCACCCGTTTCCCTTTTTCTCCTAATGGTCCCAGGGGCCCGGGAAAGCCAGTAGAGCCCTGAGTTGAGAGAATCAGAGAGAAAAAACGGGGGTGAGGAGTGCGTGGTAAGCAAAATTGACCCCTCACCCTTCAGCCACTCTGTCTTTTCCAGAAGAAGCCTCTTTGATTCCTCCAGCCCCATCCTCCTCCAAGACAGCCCTCTGCCTTCCTCTTTCCCCACCTTCAGCCCTTGCTCACTCCGCTCCAGCCACACGGGCCCCTCAATGCTACTTGGGCACTCTGGTCCACTCCTGCCTCAGGACCTTTGCACTGGTGCTTCCTTTGCCTAAACTGCTCTTCTCTCAGGACCCCACAGAGGCAGCTATTCCTCATCATTTGGATCTCATTTATATTTTTTTGTATATTTTTATTGGAGTTCGATTTGCCAACATATAGCATAACACCCAGTGCTCATTTAGAGGTCAACTCCTTAGGGAAGTCTTCTGATATCACCCTGACCGTCATATCCTTCAAGTCACCCTCTATCACATTGACCTGCTTTGTTTTCCTAAAATATTTTTTCCCAAAATATTTATATTGAAATGACTTTGTTCACTTGCTTGCTTATCCACTGTCTGTTTTCTCTGCTAGGCAACAGTGCTCTGGTCTTCTTTTTTTTTTTTTTAAGATTTTATTTATTTATTCATGAGAGACACAGAGATAGAGAGAGGCAGAGACACAGGCAGAGGGAGAAGCAGGCTCCATGCAGGGAGTCCAATGTGGGACTCGATCCCAGGACTCCTGGATCACGCCCTGGGCCAAAGGCAGGCGCTAAACCGCTGAGCCACCCAGGCATCCCGGTGCTCTGGTCTTATTCTCCTCAACCCGGTACATAGTTGGTGCTTACTTGATATTTTGTTAACTAACTCCAGTCCATGCTGTCCTGCTCATCTTGGAGACATCCTCCCTCCACCAAGTGGAAGACATCACAGGCTCTGCCGTCCTCTCCCACCCCTCATATTTTGAATCCCAGACCTACCACTACACCAGCTATGTGGCCCTAGAGAAACGGCTTACCCTCTCTGAGCATCGCTTGCCTTACTTGTAGCCTGGGAATACCAACAATACCTCTCTCACAAGGTCTTGGGCCTGGGATCAGATAGGATAATGTATAGAAAGTATTTCACGTGGTGTGTGGCACATAGTAAGTGCTTATGACATGTTAGCCATCATTGTTCAGGCTGATTATTACTGACTGCTATGGACTGAATGTTTGAGTTCTCTCAAATTCCTATGTCGGGGCACCTGAGTGGCTCAGTGATCGAGCATCTGCCTTTGGCTCAGGGTGTGATCCAGGGGTCCCTGTGTCTCTGTGTCTCTCAGGAATAAATTTAAAATTTAAAAAAAAAATTTTCATATGTTGAAGCCCTATGTGGAAGAACAGTATTTGAGATGGGACATTTGGGAGGTAAGTAGGTCATAATAGCAGAGCCCTCATGAAGGAGAGCAGTGCCTTTATAAGAAGACTGGGGGGGTGGGCCTGGGTGGCTCAGTGGTTTGCCTTTGGCTCAGGTCATGATCCCAGGGTCCTGGGACTGAATCCCGCATCAGGGTCCCTGTGGGGACCCTGCTTCTCCCTCTGCCTGTGTCTCTTCCTCTCTCTGTGTGTCTCTCATGAATAAATAAATACAATCTTTAAAAAAGAGAGACTCCTTCCCTCCCTCCCTCCCTGTTCCTGTCTCTCTATTCCTGTCTCTCTCTCTCCCCCTCTCCCTCTCTCTGTCCCCCTCTCCCCCCCCACACCCCGCCATGTGAGGACACAGAGAGAAGACAGCTGTCTGCAAACCAGAGAATCCTCACCAGAATCCAACCATGCTAATGCTCTGATCTCAGACTTCCAGCATCCAAAACTGTGAGAAAATAAATTTCTGTTGTCTAAGCCACCCTGTCTAGAGTATTTTTGTTACAACTAAGATACTGATTGACGCTGGCTAAGATACCAACGTCAACTTAACCAACACACCATGCCTTCTGTTATGTATTGCACGACGCCCAAAAGACATGGACTGGTCTTGGCTAAGAGGCTTTGCTCTAACTCTCATGAACTCCTGCCTCCAATCCGTTGCCTTCTATTCTTAGGTATGGTGCCTTGAGTTTATTCCCAAATCTGTTTATGTCAGTTGCCCTTGCTATTGGAGTCACGTGACTTCATGAAAGTTTACAACAACCGACGGAACGCAGAAGGGAAAAGGAGAGACGTCTACCAAATCTAAGTTAAATGAAAAAGGCTCAATAAAAAGGGAAGTCACTAAAAAAAGTTGCTGTCAAATGAGGCATGCACAAGATAACTGCCAGATGGAGATGACAAAAGTGTGGAACTCTGGAAGCATTCTGTACTCAGATTTCTTCCAAAGTGCCTAAGTTTCTGTTCCACTTTATATAAACCCAAACTATAAATCTTCAGTGATGTAATGTGGGTGTGGTTTAAGCAGAAAGATATGTCTAATCAGCAGCCTCATCCATCAAAAAAATTGGCAACCAATGTACATTTTTATATAAGCACATTTTATTGTAGGTTATAATTCAAGATATGTCAGATATGTATTTTTTTTGTGTGTGATTCTCTTCCTTACTGGCTTGCTTTGAACCAGCCTCCATCACATCAAATAAAAAGGATCCTATAGTTTTATTATCAAAATTATCGACGTTAATTATATGTTATATATATATATTATTATTATAATCAAAATGATAAGGTAAAGACAACTGGTATCACCATTTTACAGTGAAGCAAGTGGGCTCAAGAGACTTGCTAGAGGTCACTCAAAAGATAAGGAATGGGTATTTAAACTCAAGTCTGGTACCAAAGCTCACGTCTTATGCTGTCTCTTAGTGACCCAGGGGGTGGACAGCTCACTCCCCTAGACCACAGGCCGGCCCTCTAGATGTTAATCAATCTCTGAATGCTTCTTTGCCCACCCTCAACCCCTAGCTTCTTACCTTAGGGCCTGGACGTCCTGGGTAACCCGGGAGACCTGGCACCCCAAGCTTGCCCTGCAGAGATATTATGGGACAAAGGTCGGAGATTGCAATATGAAGGTCAGAAAAGGGCAGGATGGCTGAGGTATGGTGACGGGACAACAGGGTGAGATTCAGAGAAACATGAGTTCAAGTCTTGGCTCCTGCCTGCTAGGGCCATGTCTTTGGGCAATTCATTTTAATTCTACTCTCTTCCAAATTTCAGTTTCCTTGTCTGTAAAATGTGGATAAAAATGCCTGTTGCCTGTGGTGGTTATGGGGATACCGTGCATGAAATTACTCTGTAATGCTGAGTTAAGGAATTGGAGATGGTAAGTGTGGTAGCAGCCTCCTGAGGTTGGAGATAAAAGAGCCAAGGGCAGAAGGCAAAGGGCCAGAGAACATCTTGGCTGCAGGACAGAAAGCTGGAGAGGAGACTGGAGAGGGTGACCAAGGTCCATTCACCTTCTCCCCAGCTGAGCCTGGGGGCCCCTCCTCGCCAGCCAGCCCCTCCTGTCCCTTCAGCCCTTCTGGACCATCCTCTCCCCGGGGTCCGGGGGGTCCGGGGGGCCCCTGGAATAGAAAGGAGGAGTCAGATCCTGTGTCATTCCTGCTCCCTCCAGCCCCCTGTCTTAGCCCTGGCACCACCACCCTCACTGTCTTCCCCAAGCTCCCCAGAACCACTAGATCCCTCATCTGGAAGTCATCTTACCCGATCTCCTTTAGGCCCCCCATCGCCCTTGAAGCCAGGAAAGCCATCCTCTCCCTGGGTAAGAGAGAGTGTAGAGGTCAGAGGTCAGGGTTTCAGGGAAGGGACACAACTGAGACTCCCATTATTAGGGTTCCTCCCACCCAAGAACCTCCTTTCTCACCTGCTCTCCTTTCTCCCCCTGGAGGCCCCGGTTGCCAGAGGTACCCTGAAAAAAAAAAAGATCTCAAGTCTCTCCCCTCCTTAAGAAGGGCCCTCCACCTCAGTCCTCTCCCCCAAAACAGTCAAGACAGTCCCCAAAGGATACTGGACAGGAGTGGAAGGGGGCAGCCTCAGAGGAAATGACCTTTCCCCAAAGCCTGCTAGTGTGGTGTGCAAGAGGCTGCTCCTCTCCACCCCTCTTCCCACTGGCAACCTCCCAAGGTCATCTGTGTGGGGGTGTGCAAGGAAGGCCAAATTTCCGAGTAATTGATTCCAATCTCCCGGGGACACTGTGTCCACAGTTTCTTCTGGCAGGGGAGAGAGGATGAACATTCCAGGCCCCAGTCTCATTCTAAAGGCAAAGGAATGTTCCCCATTGTGCTGGCTACAATGCGACTCTGTGCCTGGCAACAAGGCGAGTCTGTGCTTAGCTACAGCGAGGCTGCTCAGTTCAAGCCCAGGTGCCCAAACCCTGGGCTTGGGTTGCAGTGAAAACTGCACGGCTACAATGTGAGCTCAGGGACTATAATGAAATTGTACTTGGAAGCAACACCACCGTGTTTTGACAATAGCACGATTGTCTCCAGCCACAGAGAGACACAATGTGACTGAGCTCAGAGACTATAATGAAATTGCACTTGGATACAACACAACTGTGTTTTGAGAACAGCATGACTGTCTGCAACCACAGGGGGATTCACTTGACCACAGTGTAACCAAGCTGAGGCTACCGGGATTCTCTGACCCTGGCTAACCCAGACTCAGTTACAACGTAGGCTTTACTTTAACTATACGTAACTTTGCCCGGTTACAACGTTAACTCCGAGACTGGCCACCCATAGGACTCTGTGGCCAACTACAATAGAGCCACCTCCTCAGTCACAGTGTAACTGAGCTTGCCTACAATGCAAAAATGTGATGAGCTGCCTCTTGGCTACCACCAAACTCTTAGACCACAGGTACCATACTTGGCTTCGGTGTAACTGGACTCATATACACGTGAATTCCAGTGTCCCCGACCGTGGTCAACAGTATAGCCCTTGACCTAGCCCAGCAATTCTGTGCTTGAGGATCCAAAGGCTCTGCGCTTGAGTTAAAATCCAGCTGCTTGAGCAGCCCAGGTGGCTCAGTGGTTTAGCGCCGCCTTCGGCCCAGGGCGTGATCCTGGAGTCCTGGGATCGAGTCCCATGTCAGGCTCCTTGCATGGAGCCTACTTCTCCCTCTGCCTGTGTCTCTGCCTCTCTCTCTCCCTCTCTCTGTGTCTGTCTCATGAATAAATAAATAAGATCTTAAAAAAAAAATCCAGCTGTTTGTTTCACTATGGTGCGTTGACCTATTTACAGTGAAATAGGTCCAGCCTTCTGATAGGCCTAACCATTCTCAACCACAAGGTGACAACTACACTGCAATATTTCTTCCCTCTGGCTGTTGAGCTCCAGGTAATGCACACACCTCTATATACTGTCACTCAGATTGAAACCCCACACCCACCACACCTCTCCTGGCAGACCAATACCTCTCACCACACATGCACACATATCTCACAAAGCTGGTTCCTTGGAGCCAATGCCAATGACTCATCCCTACGTGCAGGTCCCAAGTATCACGTACCTTCACACCCCGAGGTCCAGGATAGCCCGGGGGTCCTGCTGACCCTGGTGGACCCTGAGATGGAGATAAGATCAGTGCCATCCTGTTCTTCCCCCCTTAATGTTTCCAGTGCTCTCATCATCTCTCTCCCCATGAGCCCTGCCCACCAACCCTCAACCCCAATCCAGCCTCTTCCCAGGCCACTCACCTGTGCCCCTTTCTCTCCTGTGGGGCCCTCATGGCCTGGGTGACCCTGGAGAAAGAAGTTGTCAGAGACCAAGATTTGCCATCCAAATTCCCAAGCCTCTCCCTTCTGCCTGGCACCCAGTTCTCACCGGAGGGCCATCAGATCCCGGGACGCCTGGAATTCCTGGGTTTCCAGGGGGACCCTGAAAGAAGATGCACAGCAGGGGGAGATGAGGGTCTCAGAGTCTGGCAAACCAGCGGGAACAGCCTTACTCTGACATGCAGCTACTTGGGTCACAGAGTCAGCAAACCCCACAGGCTAAGAAATTTCCTAGTTCTGCCCAGGCTTGCTGTGTGACACTGGGCAAGCCCCCTTCCCTCTCTGAACCTCAGAAATCCTCCATCTCTGGGAGAGTTGAGACAAGGGAGGTAAAAAACAGTGTGTGGGGGGACTCCCCAGCCACATCCTTTCTTTAGAAGCGCCTCTGTCTTCATCTGAAGAGAGGTGGGCGAAGGCAGGCATGAGGTGACACCCTATGTTCTACGAATAGTTGACAGGTCCAGAAGTGGGTACCTTGTTCCAACTAAGCCAATCAGATTTTCGTCTGAAATTTGGGGGTAACATCTCACTTTATAGAAACTATGATCAGATGGATTTGGGTAAAGAAACTATAAAGTCAAGAGGGGCTGGGAGCTGAAATTATGATTAAAGCAGCACAAAATCATGTAGAAATAGAACTTGGGGGTGAGACCAGACTAAGACATATGCAAAAAGAAGCCTGTCTACTGGCGGAGATGGAACAAAGATGACACCACAGGGCCCCAAAGAAAGGGCTTTCCTGGCCCATAGCTCTTGCCAATATTTCTGATGACTAGCATCTGTGAGTTCCCCTAAATCCTGAGGATATCCCCTTCTGTGATCTAGCTTTTATGGATTTCTGTTTCTCCCAACCAACCCTTCCCCAACAATGATACTTTTTTAAGATTCTGGGCTTGTTTAAAGAATGCTGCAATTTATCATTATCCAGATCTAATAAAAGGGCCCTGGTGGGAGGCTTTTCCTGCAGACAGAGTTGAAGGAAGAAGACGGGAGAGGATGGTGGGAGGTGGGGCTGTCACTCACCTTCTCCCCAGGAGTGCCAATAGGTCCCTGAGGGCCAGGGAGTCCCTGGGGACATAAAAAAAGAGAAGGTGAAGATGGAACGCCTGGGTGGCTCAGTTGGTTAAGCATCTGACTCTTGATTTCAGCAGGTCATGATCTCAGGTCATGAGATTGAGTCCTGCATTGGACTCTGTGTTGAGCATGGAGCCTATTTAAGATTCTCTCTCTCTCTCTCTCCTTCTGCCCCTACCCTGCTTGCTCTCTCTCTCTCTCTTTAAAAAAAAAAAAAAGGTGGGGGAGGGGGAGGAAGGCATGAGAAATGGGAAGTGGGAAGCTCAGGGGTGGCCTATGACCTCGGCTGACAACTGCCACCCCCCAATTATTGAAAATGATGGCTCAAACCTGGGACCCAGGATTTCCCTGCTGTCCTGGAGGGCCTGGTTCTCCTGGAGGACCCTGGGGAGAAAGTGGGGGTGCTGTGAAGCTAGAAGGGATCACAGTGTTGAAGTGTCAGTGAAGTTGAAATGAGGGTCATAGGAGTGGACAGGGATATGGATGGATGATCATGGGGTCAGGGCATCAGAAAGTGTTTAAGGTCAAAATGCAGAACACATACCACATTTCCTTTGGCTCCTGGAGCACCATCAATTCCAACTACACCCTGGGGGAGGAGAGGGTGTGAGACCCGGGCAGATACCACACAGGAGCCTAAGTCTGAGACACTGAGAGGCACAGGTGGAAAGATGAGTGGGCAGAGAAACCAGGTAACAGGAATGGACATGCAGAGGGGACAGTGGTGAGAAGAGGACAAGCAGGGATGTGGACAGATAGTGACATTCTCACCGGGCGTCCCAGGGGACCAGGGGAGCCTCTAGGGCCGATCAGTCCTCGGGGGCCCTGCAAGGAGGTAGGAGCATTATTCCAGCATCACTCCTCTGAGGCCCCATCAATCGTGACTCCTTCCCTTGTGCCAAGCAAGGGGGCCAGAGGTCCCTGATACTCACTGGCTCCCCAGCTTGGCCAGTGGGCCCCGGAGGTCCTTCTGCTCCCTGTGGGAAAGCGTTCATCACTTGGTGAGTAGGGAGAGAAAATACTCAGAAAACCGACTTTGCTCATCTAGCCAGACACTTCCAAGGGATCCCAGAGTCAGTGCTTGAGGCAGTAACCAATAGACTGAGCACACGTGATTCAGTCCAGGCCCCTGATCCCAATCCTGGACCTGCAATCCTGAGTCTCACCTACTAACTCTGGTACTAGCCCCCAGCCCTCAATCTATCTTTTAGAGCCCCACGGAGGCTCCTGACCCTCCAGCAGACCCTCGCCTCTCATCCTGTCCCTCGAATACTCTATTCCTCTCTGACTCTCATTCTGACTTTCTAGCTTCTAGACCATTCTCTTTCCTCAAACTTACCTTCTTACCATCCTCTCCTGGGGGGCCAGGTTGTCCCACATGGCCAAAGTCACCCTGGAGTTAGGAGTAGAGGGGAGTTCAGAGCAGAAATGTGGGGGATAGAAACTAGCCCCCCAGGAAAGGAAATGAGACATAAGGGATGAGAGCTCACACACAGGCATGGAGGCTCTGATACTGGGGGGTGGAGAGGGAGCCGTGAATATCAGGGGGCTTGATAAGTGGGGGGGCCCTCACACACTCACCCTTTGGCCCTTCTCACCAGGCAGCCCTGGTAGGCCATCAAAGCCCCGATCACCCTGCACAAAGAGACATCACCTGAACCCCGAATCCTGGACCTGATAATCCCTCCAAGTCCCAACCCTGATCTTATCACCTACCTTAGGTCCTGTGTCCCCTGGAAGGCCCCGAGCCCCATCTGCTCCAGAGCGGCCCTATCAGGGAGATGACAGCATCAAGATAATCTGTTACTGTTTGTTTTTTGTTTTTTAGATTTTATTTTATTCATTCCTGAGAGACACACAGAGAGAGAGAGAGGGGGGCAGAGATACAGGCAGAGGGAGAAGCAGGCTCCATACAGGGAGCCCCATGTGGGACTCGACCCTGGGACTCCAGGATCACACCCTGGGCCAAAGGCAGACACTAAACTACTGAGCCACCCAGGGATCCCCACCTGTTACTATTTGTTGAGTACTTTCCTCATGAAGAATCCTGGGGGATTCTCTGTGTATCAGTTTAACCTCCCCAATATATCTCAAACCTGTCCATTATTTTTTATCTCCAGGCTTTCTGCTCTAGTCCATGTCACCACCATCACAGAAATTAAAATCTTCAGTCTCCATTAAATATCCAGTTCTGTGTTCCTCATTGCATTTAAAACCATCTGGAGTTACCTGGTTCTCATCACCTCCCTCAGTGATCCAGTCTTTTTTTTTTTTTAATTTTAATTATTCATGAGAGACACACACAGAGAGAGAGAGAAAGAGAGAGAGAGAGAGAGAGAGGCAGAGGGAGAAGCAGGCTCCATGCAGGGAGCCCGATGTGGGACTCGATCCTGGGTCTCCAGGATCATGCCCAGGGCTGAAGGCAGCGCTAAACTGCTGAGCCACCTGGGCTGCCTCCGTCTTTTCTTCTGCACATACTGTTCCCTCTACTTGGAATACCCTTCCTTTCCTGTTTACCCGGTTATACCTCCGATCTCAGTTCTAGCATCATTCCATCTAGAAAGTCCTCCTTGACTCTGTGACCTGGCCAGATACCTTTGTGACACACTCAGTAGAGCTGCCATTCTTCATCCTCCATGCCCTTATCCCACTAATTACACCAGCAGACCTGGGGGCATGGAGCTGAGGCTCCTATTGGGGGCTGAGGGATGGAGGAGGGATGATCTAAATACCTACAAGTTACTCACCATCTTTCCCTCCCGGCCAGGAGGCCCAAGAGGTCCCTGAAGGCCTCGGGGACCCTAGAAAAGAAAAAAAAAAAGGAGAAAGAAATGAAGAATAAGAAAGAAGAAGGACTTGTCTTATTTTATTTTAAAGATTTTTATTTATTTATTTATTTGAGAGAGAGAGCGTGCGCATCAGCAGGGGAGGGAGGGGCAGAAGGAGAAGCAGACTCCCTGCTGAGCAGAAAGCCCCGGTCCAGAACTCAATCCCAGGACCCAGGGATCTTGACCTGAGCCAAAGGCAGATGCTTAAGAGACTGAGCCACCCGGGCGCCCAGGAAGATCTTATTTTATTTTATTTATTTATTTATTTTTGTTTTTTGTTTTTTTTTTTGAAGATCTTATTTTAAATCATTCTCTCGGAAGGGCAGTAATTGCAAAGGTCTTCTCAGCCTCTTTGTCATTGTCCTCAAATAGCACTTTATTCTGTGGCTCTGGGAAAAGACCCTTCCCATCCAGTCCTGTCCCCATTGCCACCAATCTCACCTGTGGCCCTATGTCTCCCATCTCTCCTTTCTGACCCGGATACCCAGGGAGACCCTTGGGGGAAGAGAGATAAGGTACTGTAGTTAGTAGAAGGTTCCTCCCTCCACTGGTGCATCCCCCTCCCCCATACAGACTCCTTACTCACCACAGGGCCTGGGCGCCCAGTGAGCCCTACTGGACCAGGGGGACCTTTCATAGACAGCTGGAAAGATGGAGGGGAACAGAACTTCAGGTCTTGCACAAAACCCCAACACCCTCCCAAAAGGCATCTTCAGGAGACAAACACCCACCTGTCTCCTGACCAGCCTTCATTATCCTCCACCTCTGTTACTCTCTCAATGTCCTCCCATTACCCCTTGTTGGTCCCTGATTATCCTCCACTCACCTGAGCCTGTTGCAGTACTGCCTGAGCCTGGGCTTGCTGGAAGGAGACTGGGGGTCCTTTGAGGGAGCTGCTTGCAAACTGGAACTAGGGGACAGCTGATCATGAGGGGAGCCCAAGGAGAGGCCCCCTCCTGGGTCAGGAGTATACCCCCCAAGGATGTGCCACCCTATCTCCCTCTTACCGGCATCATGATCACAGTCCCTGGTAGACCCCGGATCCCATCGATGCCAGGCATTCCTGGGAGGCCAGCAGGACCCTGAGAGAGGGAGAGACACAGACAGGGATGGAGGTAGAGGGGTGGACAGAGACAGAGATGAGAGAAATGGAGGGGAGAGATACGGAGACATAGGGAGAAAGATAGAGATGAAAGGTACTCAGGGATAGGAGACAGATGAAAGAGAAAAGCAAGGGAAGGCCCCCAGAGAAAGAAGAGGGGAGACAGGTGAACAGATGAGGTCAATGTCAGCTTCAGCATGATGTCCTCAGTCCCTACCTCTCGGATCCATGTTCAGGCATACAAGTTCCCAACTTCAGCTTCATAGCCTGAAACCTCACTTCCCCAGAAGGATATAACCCAGAGGGAGTTTCTTACCGGCAGACCAGGGTCTCCAGGGAATCCTGGGGGGCCAGGAGGGCCTGAGGGGCCAACCACCCCCTGTTGGGGACAGAGGAACAGAGGTCATAAGAAGGGCAAAGCTTGAGCCAAGTTGACTTTTAATCCACCACTGACCCTGACCCCATGCAGACCTCCTTATCCATCACTGAGCCATACCTGGCCCCTCAATACTATACTGACCCACATCGACCCACACACACACACTTTACACCCCAACTCTTATTTTGATTCATCCTTTGAGCTTCAAGCATGCAATAATCTTTTAATGATATGGCAACATTATACCCCAACCCTCCACCCCAGGGGCTCAAACACTACAATTAGAAGAGAAGGAAAGAGGGGAATGCAGCCATGACTTACTCGAGGTCCTGGGGCTCCTGGAGGTCCCTCAAACTTCTGTCCCTGAGAGAAAAATGAGTGTGACCCTAGTCCTGGCCCAAACCCCTCTACCTTCTCCTAGCCCCAGACCTCTCACCTGTTCAATCACTGCCGGCTCTCCTTTTGCTCCTTTCTCTCCACCACCCTGGGGGCCGGGAAATGAAGAGAAAAGAGAAATGAGTCCTGGCCACGATCAAGGAGAAGAGTGTGGACTTTGGAGCGTGCTATGGTTTCCTAATCCCAGAGTTGTCTCTCACTAGCTGAGTGATGGAGAGCAACTTATTCAACCCCCATGGCCTCATTGGCAGAGTCAGTAGATGAATGATAATTGTATATATCCCACAGGAGGAAGAATAAATTAAAACAATGGTCAGCACATAACAAGCATTCAGGCTAAGTTGGCTATAATTATTCCCCTCCTCCCCTGTCCAACACCAAGGCTAGAACCTGAGCCCCTTCCCTGTCTGCACTATTTTCCTAAGAAATCTTATCCAATCCCTTGGCTCAGGGCAGCATCACTCTGCTGATGATTTCCAAGTCTTTATCTCCAGCCTAGACCATGTCCCTTGAACTCCAGAAGCATCTAACCAATCCCCCACTTGACATCTCCACTTGGATGTCAAGCAGGGGTTGCCAATTTAGCACATCCAAAATGAGATCCTAAGACTTTCCACGTGGTCTTCCTTTAAGCTTCTCCATTTTACTCACAGTTGCCACCATGCATCTACCAAGTCATCCTTGCATCTTTCTCCATCTCCAGTAGCAAAACCAAAATAGAGTATGGTCCAAATCTGTCCACTTCTCCCAATCCCCACCACCACCACCACCCTCGTCCAGGTCACCAGGCTATTGCTGCAGAGACTACTGGTTTCCCTGCTGCCCCTCTGGCTCCCCCTACAGTCCATATGCTGTTCAGCAGCCAGAAGGAGCTTTTAAAGCTCCAAGTCAGATCATGCTCCGCTTCAAGCGGCTACTTATCATGCTTGGACTAAAAGCCAAAGGCACCATCCTACCCACAAAGCCATCCATTAACACAGTTCCTGTCACATTAGCATCATGCTAATATTTGTCGACTACAGTGTGATGGTGGGAAGTCATTCTAGGCAAGATTAAAGAGAAGGCAAAAGAGAAAATGCAGTATGTGGCTCCAGGCAGGAGTCTCTGCCATCCTCTATACCCCCCCACCCCCCCCCCACACACACACAACCCAAGCCCTGAGGCTTACAGGAAAGATTTGAAACTGTGTCTGTGATGGCTGTTCTGCTGCCCGGAAGTCGGGGCCCATGGTGGGGCCATCTCCTTCTTGGTCCTCTTTGGCTAACTTAGTCTTCAGGGTCTTTAGTTCAGTTCCATTGTCAGGATCCAGGCCCCCCTGAGGACATTGGGACAGACCAAAGTTTGCACTGGACTCATTGTCTGCCACCACCATTGCCCCGGACTTTCCCTTTCAGATCCATTCACTTCCCACTGACCTCTAGCATGGTGGCATTGAGGCCAATGGTCACAGTGGTGGTGATGACCAAAGGTGTAGAAGTCGGAGGCAGAGTTGAAGCTGGTGTCTCTGTATTAGGGATGTCAGTGAAGGTCTGCAGCAGGGACAGGAACATCAGGTCTAGGATCAGTCCAATAAAGACAAAAGGAGGAGGCAGGCTCTGCACACACACACACACACACACACACACACACACACACACACCCCTCAGGAATGCCTAGTCTGGGGAAGGGAACAAAGGAGGATTCCCAAAAACATCAAAGGGGTGTAAGGTAGGGGGCTGGCCAGTGGAGGCAAATGTGTGCTGACTGGACCAGAACAGCCAGCAGGGGGAGGCCTCTTGTGTGGAAGAAGAGCAAGGCTGGGCCAGGTTGGGAGACCTGGAAGGCAAAGGGGGGCTGGCTCCAGAGCCCAGTGATTACAGTCAAGATCCAGTACTCAGGGCCAGACTCCTGGAAGCCTATCCCATGTGTCTTCTCCCAAGGCAGAACTCAGTGGTCAGCCAGCCAGGCTATAATCAGAGAGGCTTAGACAGCTGCAGAAGAATTTGGTCAAGGGCACAAAGAGGGTGGTAGAGGCCCAGGCGAGGAGCTGGGGCTGAGGAAGGAGTTGGGGAGGGATTCTTTTGCTGGGCCTGAGTGATCATTTCTTTCTCTCCACTAATGCTGAGAACAGATGTAGTGCAACCAGTGACTCTCCTCCAACCAGGGACCTCAGCCAATGGCCCGTACCAAGGATGCCTACCCAGTGACCCACGGGCTAATGATCCCTATTAATGACCTCCTATTATTCCTACAACCAGTGACCCATTAGTAACTCCAGTAACTCCAATTAATGACGCCCATCAATAACCCCTCACTAATGATCCCCACTAAGGGACTTAAACAATAACCTCCCCAACTAATAACTCACATCATTGCCTTGGAGGACTCCCAGACCTGGCCCAGCCTTGCTCTTCTTCCACACAAGAGGCCTCCCCCTGCTGGCTGTTCTGGTCCAGTCAGCACACATTTGCCTCCACTGGCCAGCCCCCTACTTTACACCCCTTTGATGTTTTTTGGGAATCCTCCTTTGTTCCCCTCCCCAGACTAGGCATTCCTGGGTGGGGGGAGCAGAACCTGCCTCCTCCTTTTGTCTTTATTGGATTGATCCTAGACCTGATGTTCCTGTCCCTCCTGCAGACCTTCACTGACATCCCAGCAGTCATTCCCATAACCAGTGACCCATCAGTGGCCCCCTAGTCAATGATTCGAACCAGTTATTCTCCCATCCAGTGACCTCCCCAACCAATGACCCCAACTAGTGATCTCCTCCACAATAAGCACTAGCTAGTTGCCCCTCAACTAATAAGCCCCACCAGTGACCCCTTAATCAATCATTCCCCTAATCTGTGATCTTCCAACAATGAATACCTGTGAGTGAGCCTAACTAGTGACCTCCCCCCCCAGTAGTAATTTCACTAATCAATGACCCATCAATGACTTTCCAACTTTCAACCCATCAGGGACTCCCAAAACAATGATCTCATCCATGACTCCCTGAAAGTCATTCCTTCAACGGGTGACTCCGTTGGTGATGCCACTAATACCTTCTAATCAGTGGTCCCCCACTGATGATCTGCCTTCCCAAGTAATGATCCCCATCAATGACCTCCCACCATTAAACCTAGACCAGTGATACCAGTAACGCCAACAGTGGTCTCTATCAATGACTTCCAACAATGACTTCCACCTAGGAACCTCCCAGACATTGACTTCAATCAATATCTCCCTAAAATGACCTCCCAACCAGCAATCTCTGTCATGGAAGCCAAATACTGCCCCCTAATTAGACTCTCCCAATGAATAATCCTCATCAATGACCCCAATGAGTCAACCCCAAGCAATGACACTCTAACTAATGAACCTATTATTCACCGAAGCTCATGGCTGCTCTTAAACAGTAGCCCTAATCAAGAACCCCCAATAATAAGGTACTCTTCTGGGTGTACCCCCTTCCTCCAGCTCCCAAAACTGGATGTTTGGGGAGCAGAGATGGGAAAACTCATAAGACACAACCAGCCTCCACCCCCCTACACACACATAGTTATCAGTCAGCTGAGAGAAGTCAAAGGTCAGGGATTGGAGACCAAAGGCAGAAAACTTGGATAAGGCACCAGCAGTCAGTGGGAACCAGAGACCAGAGGTCAGGCAAAGAGCAGAGGTGAGTGGCTGCAAATCCCTTACCTGGTTCTCCAGGGACCCAGGAGGTGGACTTGGCGTCAAACTTTCCTTATTCTTCTTCTTCCTGCCCTTCCCCTTGCGGCCTCGCCCTTTTTTCTTTCCTTTTCCCTTCCCCTTCCGTCGAGGGGGAGGAGTTTCTGGCTCACTTTGAGGGACCTGGGAAGAGGATCCCCATCAGGTCCAGAGCCCAATGATGAAGGCCTCATTGCTCAGTCATCTGGGACCTTGCTGGCACAAGGCCTATCAGTCCTATGTTTTGAAGCCAGGGCTCACTCAGCCCTGTGACCCAAGGTCAATTATATGATCTGGAGCTAGGAGTCACTCAGTTATGTGACCTAAGTCAAGGTTACTCATGCCTAGGATATTTTTTTTTTTAAGATTTTATTTATTTATTCATGAGAGACCCAGAGAGAGAAGCAGAGACACAGGCAGAGGGAGAAGCAGGGTCCCTGAGGGAAGCCCAATATCAGACTCCATCCCAGGACCCCAGGGCCACGCCCTGAGCCCAAGGCAGATGCTCAACCACTGAGCTACCCAGGCATCCCATGCCTAAGATATTTTTGAGGGCAAGAGTCACTTGGTATCATGAGTAGGGGTCCGAATTCACTCATTCCTGAGACCTGGAGCCAGCAATGACTCAGCCTGTGACTTTAGGACAAGCCCCTCACTCACCCCTGTGGCTATAGGATCCAGGTTGTCACAGCCAGGAAGGTACCTCTCACAGGCCTGGAAGGCAGCCTGAGGATCTGGGCTTATCAGCAACTCCTGAACATCTCCCTGGGGAGAGGATGGGGGTCAGGGAAGGGAGCCGCAGGCTGACTCTGACACCCCATTCCAAGCACCAAGGCTTGGTATTTCTCTACCCAGAGCACCCTAAGTATAAGGAGGGGGTGGCCCCACCACAGCCGCAGCAATCCCTCTGCCCCTCAAAATTGAGAGGAGGAGATTCCATCATTGTCAACACCAAATCACAATCACAAACCATACCCCACAACATCTGGCCCATCAGGCACATTGATTCCTTTCCTCTCAGATACATGGTGACACCTAATATGTGCCAGGTGCTCTCCAAAGCTTTGGGGACAAGGAGGGGAATAAGATGGATGTGAGCCCTGGCCCACGGAGGGGTCACATATCACAACACACAGCACAATCACGAGTAAAAGTAATCACACCAAAAACACATCTGTCACCAGCCACACAACACCATGCCTGGCCAGCACCCAATATCACAACCGCCTACACACAGTCACACACCATTGAAACAACCAGTGAAGTCCTGAGTCCCCAACTTATTCTCCCATCACAAGTCAAGTATGTGCCATCATGCATTATGGTTTTGTTGCTCTACAATCTCACACACCACAAAGATGCACAGTGATGCAGGCTGCTCTGTCTTCTCAGCTTCATGACACGAGATTTGAAGCTGGACATCTCCCTTTTCCTATCTCTTCTCCACATTAGGGCTGTGGACAAAACTCCCTCCCCTCGCCTGCCTCAGTTTCCACTATCACTGAACCCCTACCTCAAAAGTCTCCTCCCCAAGGTCCTGGGTCCCCAACACAGTGAGTCCAGCTGCGCTAATGAATCGTGGCCCCTGGCCCAATATGGGGGGCTGAGGTTCACAGTCAGCTACCAGAGTCACCATCCTGCCATCCACACTGACTGCCACACGGTGCCACCTGCAAGGGGACAGTCTCAGTGGGGGGTGCTTCTCACTCCACTTCTCTCTGGACCCCAACTTTCCCTATACTCACCTGCCATCCATGAGGTTGACTTGCTGGGGGAGGGGGCTGAAGGAGTCACCTAGGAGACCCAGGGCTGGCCCCAGAGCCAGGCCCAGCTGTCGAATACCACTCTCGTCATAGATGGATAGAAGGACAGACTGGTTGGCTGGCTGGCCCCGCAGGGTGATCAGCACAGAAAAGTTCTCAGGAAAGTGCCCATCTGAAGGGGCAGAGAGAAAGGAGCAGCTTAGATAGCCTAGCAGTGACCCATGCCCCCTGAATGACCCCCTCCAACCCCTCCTGCCCTGACTTACCTGGAAAGAGCTCCCATGTGGGGATGCCAAGTATGGTCGCCTTGCCAACCCTGAATGCCCGGTCACCCTCTGGGGCCCTCTGGGGACAGAGGCCAGGCCCGTCAAGGACCCCAGCCTGGCCCCCTCGCACGCCCAGGGCCTTTAGCACATCCACAGGGTCTTCTGTAGAGAGAGGCCGGGATGCAGGGCATTAAAAAAAAAAAACCTAGGACTCCAAACGAATAGCTCAGATTTGGGGAATTCAGCCCCCCACTGTGTTTGTAGGTCAGGGAGAAGGAGCAGGCCTGGGACCGGCACCCACCTCACCACCTCACAGCTGTTCCAGCCTCATCAGCCTGTTGACTCCTGTTTTATTTTTTTTTCTCCTTGGTTTTTTGGTGAGGAAAAAAAAAAGCTGACCTACTTTTGGGATGAATCAAGGCTTCCTGGCCTGAGCCCCAGAGCCAGACTGTCCCCTTCTCAGCACTCTCCCCCGCACAGACTCACTAGGGCTGCTTCCCCAGCCTGAAGCCCCCTGCCAGGGGAAATCCCCTTGGAGAGGAGGGGTTCCTTGTGTGTGTGTGTGTGTGTGTGTGTGTGTGTGTGTGTTTCCCCCCACCTCCTCCCTCTAACCTCCTCTTCTGACCACCACTTCCTCTGAACTCCTCCTCCCTGACCATTATCACCCATGATCTGCTCCTTTTTACCACTACCTCTCCTGACTTCTTCCTTCTGACTTCTTCCCTGATCACCATCACCCATGACCTCCTTCCTCTGCCTGTCCCAATCTCCTCCATCTGTGACCTCCCCCATTTTATCACCCTTTCTGACCCCCTCCTTATGACCACCTCTCTCTAATAACCTCTTGACCTCCTCCCTCGGACCCTATCCCTCTCATCCCAGCAAAGGAAGGCACTGGTCTGGCCCAACCAGAACCTAATCCAGGCCATCCTACCAGCCGCACCCCATACAGCAGGCCAGTGCTAAGTGGAACCACATGGCTTGGGCAGGGGAGGGCGGGGGCTTCCCCTGGGCTCAAAGCCCCTGCCTGCTCCCCCTCCCCCCAGCAGACTGTCCCACTGACCCCCTGACCCAGGCTCTTGGCAGGAGCCAGTTCTGTCGAATCTGCCCATGACCTCACCCTGGGGGCGGTTCTGCTGACCTCACCATTGGGAGTCAGGTTGGGGGGCCAGACTTGGGGGAGAGAGGGGTCTGGATGAGGGACCCTCATCCCAGCACCTCTTGGGTCAGACCCTTCATTCTCCAGACCTTACAGACCCCTATTCCAGCCTCAGCTCACTCTTACCCCCAACTGCCTGTTCTTTCTTCTCTTCCCCTCCCTGCCTCATCTCTGTCCCACTTTCTCGGCTGGTCTTTCCAGGTCTCTCTCTGCATCCAACTCTGAATCAGTCTCTCTCTCTCTTATTCTCTTACTTCCTAGCTCTCTTTTTCTCTCTTTTTCTCTCACTCTCTCTATTGGTATTTCATATATATATATCTGTGTGCATCACTCGCCCCATCCCCTCTCTCTCCTCATCCACGCCCCCCAATTCTGCGGCCACCACCAGCCCCATCTCTAATTGCCTGTTCTCTGGCTGGGCTGTCATTAAGAGGTATTTGGGTTACAGTCCCCTGGGACTAAGATCTGGACTCCCAGGCTCTGTCAACCACAAGGGTCACTCCTCCATGGAATGATCATCCCAGCTCCCACCCCCCTGCAGGCTGGGGCCCGGTAGAGGGCTTAGATCCATGACCCCATACAGTTTGGCTCTCCCTTCACCCAGACCCCTGTCTCTATGCTGTGGGAAGGGTGTCCTTTTGACCAGCTGCTCATTCACATTGAAAAAGTCCTTCCCAGCACCTAACCCCAATGTCTCCTGCTTCAATCTTGCATCTCTTCTGTAATGACCTTTCAGAAACTGACTGCCCTTTCTTTTCTTGGCTGGTTTTGTGACAAGGAGACACACAAGAGGCATTGAGTCTTGCCTGCAGGGCCAGAGGGTGGGGGTCTGTCAGGGACCCAGGCTGACCTTCCCCCACACTCTCCCCTGTGCTGGTCAGGGCCCCAGGGAGATGTTGGATGAGGTTTAGAACATGGAGGGAGGCAGGCAGGGACTAGGCTGCAACGTGGTTGGGATCTCCTCAGAAATACAGGAGAGCCTAGGTGTGAGTGTGTGTGCTATTGTACGCATGCATGAGATGGTGCAAGCGTGTGCGTGACTCTATATGGACCAGGGAATGGCTGAGCATGTGATTTGTGGATATGTCAGTGTGTGCCAAGTATGTGGCCTCCGATGGAGAGACTAGGTGTGTTGTTTGATGTGTGGCTGGGTGTCCATGTGAGTCGGGGGCCTGCCAATAAGCTCAGGGTCCTGCAGGGGATGCAGGTGAGTCTGTGACTGTAATAGGTCAGACTCCAGATGGGGGTGTGTGTGGCTATACCTGGGAGTATGGCCAAGTCCCCCGGTAGGTGATTGGTTGTGAATGCTGGCCCTGTTGTGTGAGTACCAGTGGAAGCAGGCGCAAGAGCTAGAAGGCGTAGGAGGGTGACAAAGGCTGTGACCCTGTGGCGGGTGGCTGCTGGGGTTGCCCCGGGCGTGGGCACCGGTGTTTAACATTCCTGGTGTCCCAGAGGCCTTATATTCTGAATGGATGCCTGAGATTGCACGACTGTGTGGATGTGTGAGCATGGGAATGGGACAAGGGCCAATTTGGGATAATCCACGTGAGCAGCACCTCCCTGGACTCCAGAGAAAGTGAGAAAGTGCAGGATGGGATGTGTGCGTGCGTGTGTGTGCTGGGGGGGGCCGAGTTCACATTAGGCAGGGACTTCCAGAAGGGCCTAGCCCAGCCTCTCTCAGCCCAGGGATGCCACTTGAGGGACCACGACCTTCCCAAACCCCTGGGCGCCCCCAACCCCGAGCCTCGTGGGGCGGAGCGCGGCGTCCAGCCAGAAGCGCGCAGCTGGGCGTGCGTCAGCGCTGACTCACTCGTCCGGCGGCCCCCGGGACCCCTTGAGGCCCCTGAGAAATTCCTCAGGAAAAACACCCGCGGCGCGCTCAGAGGGGGTGGGGGGGGGAGCCAGTTCCACTTCCGCCCCCGCCCGCGCTCCGCCCCGCCCCGCGCCCCGCCCCACCTCGCCCCTCACCGCGGCCCTCCCGAGCCCTGTCCATGGTGCTGATCGCGGCTCTGGGGAGCGCGGGGTGGGGGGAGGGGCGGGGGTGGGGGTGGGGGCCGGGGAGCTGCGGGAGCGCCAGTTGGAGGCAGAGGAGGGAGAGGAAGAAGAGGGTGAAGCCATGAGGGAGGGGATGCAAAGGAAACTCTGAATCGCTGACCAGCCCCCTCCCACACTCGTCCCACAGCCGTCACCCGCAGCAACACCCCCTCACGTCCTCATGGGCCACCGTTTACACCCTCAAGTCACAACCGAACCCCTCATCGGCTCACCCAAAGGCAATCACACGCGTAACGCACGACTCTCTAAATCGGCCCCACACAGACACACCCACAACTCACAATCACACACTTGGCCAGGGATCACCCATCACACATATGCATACAATAAGCGTCAACTCCCACACACAATTTCCTACGCACAATTTCACTTCAAACGGCCTTACACACGTCGCTACGCACACACACCTATAAATTGCATTCATTCCAACGCACGCACCAGTAAAACGAGGTCACCCGTTTCCCCCGTACCCCCCCCCAAGCTGTCACACCCACAAATCGCCCAGAGTCCGCTGTGCGCGCCCGAACACAGCACCCCAGCCACGCGCGACACGCACGCCCCCCTTGCACGCCCCCCTTTCCTGGCTCCACCCCATCTTTGGGGACCTCGCTAGATCCTGCGCTTCGGGTTCTATTCCTATCTCTTCCTCTCGGGCTCACCGGCCTGCGTCCGGAGCAGAAGCTGCAGCGAAGCCAGGACGAAGCAGAGGCCGGCCCGCGGCTGGCCCAGGCCTCGGCGACTCCCCATCCCGGCGGGGCCCGCACGCAAGGCGGGGACCAGCCGGGGCGTCTACGGGGCGCGGCGACTCCTCAGGCTCCGCGCGCTCCCTCGCCGCGGCCCGCTCGGCGATCGGCTGGAGACTGCAAGAGACCCCGCCCTGGCCTCGCCCTGCGCTCCAGCGCCCGGCCGGGCGGGGCTCTCTGGAGGGGGGGGGGGCTGACAGCTGGTGAGGGAGTTGGGAAAGTTTGTGCTGAGTGCTGATTGGCCGGCTAGGGCTGGAGCCCTGGGCCGGGAGCGGGGCCCTTCTTGCCTCACCCCACCGTGGAGGAAGAGGGTCACTCCCTCCCAGCCTAGAATTCGAGGTCCCAGAATTACCCCAAACCCTTTCCTCCTAACAGGCTCCCTCAAAGGGGATCTTAGCCTCGTTCAAACCTTCAACCTCTATCTAAGCCCTGGAATTAAAGCCTTCAGCTTTATGCCAATCTTTTCTATCTCACCCAGACCTCCAAATGGGGTCCCAGCAGGACACCAAATTTTTCACCCACTTACTTTACCCTGGTGGCTTAGCCACACAATGGAAGGTACCAGCTTCATCCTAGGCCTTCCCTTCAGGTGTCTAAATAAAGAATCCTCTTCCCACCTCCAACTTCACACCAGATTACAAAGTGGGGTTCCCAGCCTTATCCTAAACCCTCTTTTCTCCACCCAAATTCCAGAATTGGATGTCCTGGCCTCATCCCCAAACCCTTGACACAGATTCCAAAACACAGTTCTCAATTTCCCCCAAACTCTTAATCTTAAAAAAAAAAAAAAAAAAAAAAAGTCCCATCTCCACCCCTAGCACTATTCTGACTCAGGTCTCCAGATGGGTGCCCTAGCCCCAATTCCAAATGTTCACATATGCCCCCATTAAATGAGGGAGTCTGGCCCTACTTCAAAGCAGGGCAGTGCCTTAGGGAGAGTGGATATCTGCCATTCCTGGGGTGAGGTATAGCCGCCCCTCACCCTACCGGGACCCCCCACTGTGAATCTTCCTTCCCGCCAGGGGGTCACATGGAGCTGTCTTTGCAATTGAACAAGCACAGACTTGTGGGATCTGAGGCAGCTTCTGCAGGGAGGGACCTATGGGGCGTATCCTGGGCCCTGAACTGCCCCACCGTGGGGAAGAGAGAGAACCCGGCAGTGTCTCCCTCCCAGCCTCTAGCTTCATGGACAAAGAGTCTCTGTGTCTCTGGAGAGGAGGGGTGGGGCCCCATCTGGCCTGAGGGTGAAATGGGGGCTGTGGGGTGCGGAGAAGAGAGGGAATCTCCCCAAGCTGCTCCCCCTCCCTCCTCAGGGACCTCAGAGGCTAAGACTTCTCCTGCTAAAAGATTCTCATAAAGATAGTGCCCTGCCCTGCCCTGCCCTGCTTTGCTGAGAACTTCTTGTTGTCTGCTCCCATCTTCTGACATATCTATGCCCGTTCTCTTCTTTGAAAGGATCCTTCTAGGACCACACTCTCGGCCACTTTCTCTCATTCTCTCCCTCCCATCAGAGACTCTGCCCAGAATAGACAGGAAGAGAATGCCCCTGCTAATTCCCCCAGCCCTGAATGATTTACAATCACAATAAAAAGATCCTAGTTGTGAGTGTAGCAGAGAGAAATTTTTAACAGATAAAGGAAAGAGGCTATTTTGAGGTGAAAGGATTCCCCCCAGCTGCCTGCCCAGGGTCAGTTCAGAATTGGTGCCCCTTCCCCTTGCAGCGGATCAGCTGGAGGGTGTCCAGAAGGGGGCGGGTAAGGCAAGGATGGGTGCTGGGGAGTCAGGTGCTGGCCAGCAGAGGTCACCCTCCGGGGAGGGATCAACATGGCTGACGCACCCCGGACTGTACTGATTTCAGGCTGCTCCTCGGGAATTGGCCTGGAGCTCGCGGTGCAGCTGGCTCATGACCACAGGCAGCGCTACCGAGGTTAGAAGCCCAGGGTGGGGCCGGGAGGGGCAAGGGTGGGCATGGCTTCTGAGGACCTTCATCCCTCCTGGCACCATTTCCACTAGCCTATCCCCCTCAGCTGTATTTGTGGGTTTGAGGAGGACACACGGAGGCCCCCTTCCCCCCTCTACTCATGAATCATCCCCTCATCCAACAAATATTTCCTAGTGCACCTAGTGGGTGCTAGGCACTGTTCTAGGTGCTGGAAACACAGCTGTGAACAAAACAGACAAAAAGCTCTGCCCTCAGCAGTGGTGTAGCGAGAGAAGACAGACCATAAACAGATTTTTAAGATTGTATATCTAGTGCTAAAAAGTGCTAAGAAACAAAATAAAGTAAGGGTGAGGTATGGTAGGAAGTAGGGGGTGTGTGTGTGTGATATTTTTAAAAGGACTGGTGGGGAGGGCTTCCCAAAGTTTGCACTTAGGCATTCCCTAGGACTATCCTCCCCCACCCCTCCCCAGATTACTCCTCCAAGATAAGCCTCTTAAGTGACTCTGACCTTGGGGGCTTAAGGGGGAAGCCTCTAAATCTAAGGACTTAGCCTCCTGAAACTGGAGCAAATTGCCCTAGTCTGCACTCCACACATGGGAACCCCTGACCCAGAGCAGCTGGAGCTGAAGTAGGCAAAGGGCTGCTATTTAAGAGGAGGTTGCAGGGAGCAAGGGAATTGCCCCACTTGGCAGAGCTGCTTCTCCCAACCCTCTGCCCTCTGGCTTAGAGACACACACAGCTTTGGATGTGACAGACTGAGTGCCAGTATGCAGGGAAGCAGTCGTGCTGTGTGTGTCCCTGTGGACAGACAGACGAGTGCATAAAACTGCTGAAGGATGTTTATTGAGTGCTTATTATGTGCCAGGTTCCGATCTAAGTGTTGTGCATCTTGTAAGTCATTTAATTCCCATATCACTCCTATGAGGTTGCCACTGACGTTAGCCCCATCTTAGAAATGAGGAAACTGAGGCAAAGAGTGCCAAAGATCCTTGCCCAACGTCACCTCACTGGAAAGTGGCAGAGTCTGGATTTGAACCCAGGCAACACAGTGCCTGGGGCTGCACTTGTCACTCTATGTGGATGTATGTGGTCCATTCATCCGTGCAACACCCATGAATCACAAAGGCCCACAGACAATATGAAAATGTCCACCAGGGTTGTGCATGTACGATTGTGGGCACACGCGTGAAGGATACAAACATGTATACAGGGGTTTGAGCTCAGCCCTCCAACAAATCCAGGTTCAATTCTCAGTTCTAACACTTCCTAGGGGTGGGACAAGCAAGGAACTTCATCTCGGTGTGTTAATCTCTATGACAGGGATAATCACTTTACTTATTCTGCTAAAGAACTATTGCTAAAGAACAAATCATTCCAAAATTTTTGGTGTAATAGAACAATGATAATCATCTATCTCTCATGGCTTAAAAGTCATAAATTTGGAAACGGCTTGGCAGTTCTGGGTCAGGACTATAGGCTACAGCTAGAGCAGTGGGGGCTAATTACAGGCCTGGACCGACATGTCTCCTCCTTCTAGTGATGTCAGGTCTTCTCCACGTGGTCCCTCTCTCTGGCTAGCTTGGGCTTCCTCCCATCATGACAGCCTCAGGATAACTGGGCTGCTACCAGGCAGCTGAGAATTTTAAGAATGAGCATTACAGGGGTGCTCTGGTGGCTCAGTCAGTTGAGCATCCAACTCTTGATTTCAGGTCACATCATAGTCTCAGGGCTGTGAGATTGAGCCCTGCATCGGGCTCCACACTCAGTGTGGAATCTGCTTGGGATTCTCTCTCTCTCTCTCTCTCTCTCTCTCTCTCTTTCTTTCTCTTTCAAATAAATAAGTCTTTAAAAAAAAAAAAAAGGAGTGAACATTACAGCAAACAAGGCAGAAACTGCAATACCTTTTCTGACCTAATCCCAGAAGCCACACAATGTTACTTTGACCATATCCTATTGATTCCCAGCTAGACAGAAGATTCAAGGAGAGGGAAATGAGATTTTATGTCTTAAGGGGGAGCAGAAAAGTTCTCAAAGAGCATCTGTGACGAAAGATGTTGTGGCCATCTTTGGAAAATAAGTCAGTTGCCTAATCATAGGTTCTTGTGAGGATTAGAGACAGTGCTTATTAAAGTGGTTAGCATAAAAGTGTTTGGCGCATTGTAGATATTCAATAAATTGACATTTCTGTGGATGATGTAAATGTGGCTGGTTGTATTTGCATGTACACACAATGCACATACATTGACTCTAAGTGTATATACATTTCTTTTCTCAAGGCAGTATGTTCTTTATTTATGTTATTGTCTTACTTGCTAGACTATAAATTCTGTGAAGGCAGGGACTTTGCCTATCTTATTTCATGCAATAGTCTCAGCACCTACAATACAGCATAGTATACACTAAGTAGATGCTCAGTAAATGTTGGCTGGAGGGATGGCGACAGGAGGATGGATGAAAGTACATGTAAGTGTATGTACACAATATGCATTTTTGTTTGTGTAGTGAACATAAGTATATAAATGTGTGGGTCTCCATCCCTCTGTGACTGCTCATGCAAGATCACGGAAATATGTAAATGAATGCACAGGGAAAAGGAACCCAGTGCTTGCTCCAACTCTGCTTTCTGTCCCCAGTGGTGGCCACCATGAGGGATCTGGGAAAGAAGGGGACCCTGGAGACAGCTGCTGGGGAAGCTCTGGGACAGACCCTTACTGTGGCCCAGCTGGACGTGTGCAGTGAAGAGTCAGTGGCGCAGTGTCTCAGCTGCATCCAGGGAGGGGAAGTGGATGTGCTGGGTGAGACTGAACAGCCCCTGGGATCACCCCCCCCTTCCCTGACCTAAGCACAGATCCTGGTTATAGTGAATTTTCTCCAGTCTGAACACCAGCCTTCTGGCTTCACCAGCAACCTCTAGCCCTAGACAGAAGGGGTAGACAAGCTGGCCAAAAGCTCAGGGTACCAGTTTATTTAGGATACAAGAAATAGATTGAGTCCTGGGGGGTAGGGTGGATTTTATTGAATAGGACACCTAGCATTTGGGGAAGACCATATGTATGGGGAAAGTTACTTTGATGAGTCATTTAGGGAAGGGAGCATGATGAAGAAGCAACACATGATCCCCCAAAGGCCTTCTAAGGAGGGTTGGTGTGGCCTTTTTGATGCAAATTGGGGTCAGAGCTGAATTGCTCTTGCATTAAGGGAAGTCAGCTCCCAGCAGCCCTTCTCCCAACCCAGGGTTCAGGTCCCCATAACAAATACTAAACTATATGTGAAGATCATCAAGGCTCAGCATTTGTCCACTCAAGATAATTCAGAGAGTGTCCCTAGAAGAGTGACACCAAAACGGTTGGAGAACCTCAAAGTAACCTTTAGTCCTTTCCTTAGTGAATAATGCTGGAGTAGGCCTGGTGGGGCCCCTGGAGGGGCTCAGCCTAGCTGCCATGCAGAATGTCTTGGATACCAACTTTTTCGGGGCTGTCCGTCTGGTCAGAGCTGTCCTTCCTGGCATGAAGAGAAGGAGGAAGGGCCACATTGTGGTGATCAGCAGTGTCATGGGGCTGCAGGGTAAGCCCTGGGGATGTCTCCCTGGGAATCCTCCTAGTCTGACCCTCCCCAGGCTAGAAGAATGGCAAATAGGTTTTCGCTCATATTCCAAAAGAGCCTGTGTTGAGAAGGATTCTGAAACTCTGTAGGAAACATCTCCGGATTAGATTGCCATGCTCCAAGAATAGGCAGTAGTGTTATGAATGCCGCCAATGGCCATCCACACCCAGCATCCACCCTACTTCCAGACACTTCTAAAAAATCTTTCCCAATAATCTCCCCCAAACCAAAGGAACCATCAGAACCCCCCCCCCCTTTTTTAAGTAGGTTTCACAGGCATGGAGCCCAACATGGGGCTTGAACTCACAATCCTGAGATCAAGACTTGAGCTGAGATCAAGAGTCAGACGCTTAACCAACTAAGCCATCCAGGCACCTAGAACTCCTTTCCTGTGACATATTCTCACCAAATACTTCCAACCAAGCCCCAGAGACAGCTAGCTTTGGGGCTCTGGGGTTCTGCAGAATAAGAGAGCAGTGATTGTTTAGTGATGTCTGATATTGGCCTACTATGGAGGTCACCTATTTGCCATCTATGCTCCTGGGTCTTTCCTCCTTGAACCCCTCTACATTCCCTCCCTCCTCCCCATGAAAATTCCCTGGGATCTGTCCCCCTCCTCAGCAGCCACCTGAAGAATCCACCTTATTTGTTACCCTGTCATGGGGAATCTGTGGCTACCACTCAGTCCCATCCCTCTGGCCCCTCTTCCAGCTGTACCTCCTGACCTCAGGGGCCACATTCATTCTCAATCAGGACAAATAAGAATCACTAAATAAGACTTGCCCTCAGGGACCCTGGCAATCCCATGCTCAAGTGGCCAAGAGTTTTAAAGGATGGAGGGAAGTAGGGTTTTCCGGGGCTAAGGCAAATGGGGCATGTGGCACCCCAAAATCACCTCATCCTGAGCATATGGGCTCATCCTTCAGCATAGGCGTCCATCACACATACATATAATCATCATGTTGACCTTAGATATCCCTCATTCTGATCTTCAAACCCTTTCTGCTCTGTCTCCTGAAGACCCCATATCCCTCTAGACCCACAAGCCCATCGCCCAGACCCCAAAGGGCCCCCAACCTCCTCCAATCTTCTCAGGTGTCGTGTTCAACGAAATCTATGCAGCCTCCAAGTTTGCCCTGGAGGGATTCTTCGAAAGTCTGGCTGTCCAGCTGCTGCAGTTCAACATCTTGTGAGGCTGGCATTTGGGTCGTCAAAGGGAAATGGGAGACAGTGATGGGAAAGATGAGGGAAAGGGAGGCAGTGAGGGGAAGTGGGCTGGGAAGGCAGTGATAGTGGGGAAACAAGGAAGTGGTAAGAAAGTGGAATCAGGAATGAGGGAAATGGAGTTATTAGAAGAGGGTGGAGCAGTATTGGGGGGGGCAGTGGAGGGGCTGAGGGAACCAGGAATGATGAGAAAAATGGGGGGAGAGAAGGGAGAGAGGGACACTAGTGGGGCGGTGACTGGGTTGGGGTACCAGACCCCCTACCCCTATCCGTGTCCCCAGCATCACCCTGGTGGAACCTGGCCCGGTGGCCACTGACTTTGAGGGGAAGCTCCTGGAACAGGTTTCCACAACCGAGTTCCCAGACACTGACCCTGACACCCTGCACTACTTCCGGGATATCTACCTCCCTGCCTCCAGGGAGCTTTTCCGCTCTGTGGGACAGAGCCCACAGGATGTGGCCCAGGTGAGTAGGGAACCCAGAGCCCCAAAATATGGCTCAAGTATGTGAGGGTGCCCCACCCTGGAAACCCCCCTCCCTGAATCCAAGAGCTCAGGGCTCCACCCCATAGGTCATTGTCAAGGTCATCGGCTCAGCCAGACCACCCCTGCGCCGACAGACCAACGACCGCTACACTCCGCTGGCTGCGCTCAAGGCTGTGGACCCTTCAGGCAGCCTGTACGTGCGCACCACCCACTGCCTGCTCTTCCGCTGGACACGCCTCCTCAACCTTGGCCTTCGATGCCTGGCCTGTGGCTGCCTCCGCTTCCGAATATGGCCCCGGTGAGCAGAGAGCCTCACCCAACCGTCCCCACCTCTGAACACCCAGGCCTTTTCAGTTTACACCCATCTCCAAGGCCAGGACAGATCCTTCTCTCCTTCCTTTCTACCTCCCTTCCTCCCCTCTCTCGGCAGACTCTGCCTGCCCCACTCTGTGCCTAGGCATTGCTGAGATCCCAGAAATCCCTCAGCCTCCACACACACACCCCTCCCTGGTCAGGGCTGAGTCCAGAGCAAGGAGCTGGTGTTGTGTCTGGGAAGGCAATGGAGGCTTCCTGGAGGAGGGGACATTGTTGCTGGACCTTGAAAGATATGATAGACTGCCTCATTCAACCTCTGGAATTTTTTTTTTTTTTTTTTTTTTTTTTTTTTTTTTTCTTTTAACCTCTGGAATTTATTATCCTGGGCCTGGGAATACAAGGATGATCTAAAACCCCCTCCACATAGAACTGAGTTGACTAGGTCAACTTTTCTGGTCACACATTCCATCAGCAAAATGTTTGTGCACTCACCAGCAGTGCATGTATGTTTTTTCATAAAACATATATTTGTAACCACTAGCAATCACTATATTAAATATTTAATAAAGCTCAATTTCTTATGTCTAAATAAAAAAATTAAAAATCAATAAGGTTTACTTCACATACATTAGAATGGCTACTATAAATAAACCAAGCAAAAAAAAAAAAAAAAGCAAACAAAAACTCCAGAAAACAACAAGTATTGACAAGGATGTAGAGAAATTGGAGCCCGTAGGTATTGCTGGTGAGAATGTAAAATGGTGAGATCACTCTGGAAAATAGTATCGTAGTTCCTCAAAAAAATGAAACAGATTTATCATGCGATCCAGCAATTTCCTTTCAGGGTATTAACCAAAAGAATTGAAAGCAGGATCTCAAAGAGAGAGAGATGTGTATGTGTATGTACATGCACACCCATGTACATAGCAGCATTATTCACAATGGCCAACAGAAGACTGGATGAACTCAATGAAGTATATCCACATGATGGAATATTATTCAGCCTTAAAAAGGAAGTCAATTCCAACATCTGCTACAACATGAATAAACCTTGAGGATATTTATGCTCAGTGAAATAAGGCAGATAGAAAAAGGACAAATATTGTCTGATTCCACTTGGATGAAGTCCCTAAAGGAGTCAAATCCATAGAGACAGGAAGTAGATGGTGGGAGCCAGGAGGGGTGGGGAGTCAATATTTAGTGGGCACAGAGTTGGAATTTTGCAAGATAAAAGAGTTCTGTGGATGGATGGTGGTCATCCAACAATGTGAATATTAATGACTTGATATTAATGAACTATACAGTCAAAAATAGTTAAAATGGTAAATTTTGTGTTATGTATTTCTTATCCCAATTTTAAAAATTTAAAAAAGCAATAGGGGTCCTACTGATGCTCCCAAGAGAGTGCTCCCATGTTTCTTGGCCCTCATGGAGAGTTTGGAAGCAAGTGGAGTCTAAGTGTAAATGTTAACTCTGCCTCTTGTTCACCCGGTGACCCTGGGCAGGTGACTTCCTGGTGTCATTATCTGGAAAACAGAGCTAGCAATACAACACTGAAATGACAAGAAAAGCACCCTGCACCGTTTTCCATTTCACTTGGAGTTTTTGCTGTGGTTCATGTCTAGCCACCACCTTGGAATGCCAGGCTCCCAGCGAAGGTGTTTTAATTGACATTTGCTCTTGCAGCCTTACTAGATAAATAGAGGCCCTCAGAACCTGCCCAGTTCATAAACGGGGGAACCAAACTGTCCAGAGCAGAGCGGAGGGGCAGGAATCAAGCCTAAGTCTGTCCACCTCAGTCTATGCCAGTCCTCATGAATCTCCAGTAACTTCTAGGAAAAGAGAAGCTGATTCCAGGGCCCATGAAAGAGATCTCTTTGAGTCAGTGAAGAGATAATGGGGCTACTTAATATTTTTAGTAAAATGAACCCCTCCTGTGCTCTCCCCGACATTAGATTCTTGAAGCAATGTTGAAATACCTGCAAAAGAATGTAGATCCTGACGATGGTCGCACAGCCTTATGACTATACCAAAACCACTGAATCGTGTGCTTTAAAAGGACAAATTTTATGGTATATGAATTATATCTCAACTTAAAATTTAAGTACATTTTTAAAAAGATTTTACGAAGCACACGTTTGTAAGAGGTCTTTGGTTTACCTCAGGAGGTTCACCCAAGGATTATATCAGTCAGTTTCCTCCACATTTGTTTTTTTGGTTATGTTTGGGTTCTGCCAATAGGAGGCATCAGCGGGAGGTGAGAGGATGGATGGAGAAAAGCCAAAGTATTTGTCCCCTAAGTTCCCTCTATGGGGGTCACTGCATCAGCAGCATCTCTCCATCTGAGGCCGCAGCTCAGTTTCTGAGAGTCACTCCCTCCCTCTGCCCCTTTCAGCTAAAATGGTGAGGAGATCCCACAATTGCCAGCAAGATGGCACTCCACTGTCCTCCACAGGGCTACACATCTTCTGTCTTCACCTTTGTAATCATCCCTGTCTTCACTGATCCCCAAAATACCCACTCTGAGTGAACTATCTCTTCCACCCAGCACTCTGACTGAGGTAATGTATGAAAGAGCAGGGGAGCAAAGTGCATACCCACTAATCCACCATCAGACTTCACCATTAGAACATTATTGAGATTTGCTGCCTGCCTTACCCCAAAGGTCTCCACTATCCTGAATTCTATGTCCAACATTCCCTTGTTTTTCAAAAAACTCCCTTAAATAAATTATTTTAAAAGACAAATTTGGGGGCAGCCCCTGTGGCGCAGAGGTTTGGCGCCGCCTGCAGCCTGGGGTGTGATCCTGGCAGCCCGGGATCGAGTCCCACGTCAGGCTCCCTGCATGGAGCCTGCTTCTTTCTCTCTCTCTCTCTCTCTCTCTCTCTTTGTGTGTCTCTATGAATAAATAAATAAAAATCTTTTAAAAAAAAAAGACAAATTTGGGGCACCTGGGTGTCTCAGTCAGTTAAGGGTCTACTTTTGGATCAGGTCATGATGTCAGGATCTGGCATCAAGTCCCTTGGGGCATCATCAGGCTCTCTGCTCAGCAAAGGAATCTGCTACTCCCTCTCCCTCTCCCCCCAGCTCATGCAAGCTCTCTCTCTCTCTCTCTCTCTCTCTCTCTCTCTCCCCCCTCTGTCAAATAAATAAATAAAATCTTTTTTTTTTTAATACAGAGAGCATACAATCAGGGGGAGCTGCAGAGGGAGGGGGAGAAGCAGGCTCCCTACTGAACAAGGAGCCCAACGTAGCGTTTGATCCCAGGACACACATCCCAAAGACAGACCAACTGAGCCACCCAGACACCACAAATAAATAAAATCTTAAAAAATAAAAATAAAAAAGACAAATTTATCTTCTTGCCAAGGAGGAAAAGTCATCGTAGTCACCATATGTGAAGCCAAATTCAATAATTATTTACAGGTGAAGCATACAGTTTTCCAAACCCCATACTCATAGACTCTTGGAGTGAGAAAATACCAGACCTTCTCTCTCAGATTCCCTTGCAGCTAGGGAGTGGGCATGTGACCCCGATTTTACTCAGCAGATGCACAGGATTTAGATTTGAGAAACCACCACCCAAAGGAGGAGGGATCAGGAAAGGAAGATATCAGAAGGGACAGGGGCATTGAGATTGCCCAGGGTGGCCATTGAAGGTCAGAGCTGCCAGCTGGTTTCAGGAGAATGACTTAAACTGCGACCTTAGCTGCTGCCCTGCACCCCTACTTTGTCCTTTTCCATCTTCAAAGCCTGGTAATTTCATTAGTCCTCAATATCCACCAGAAAAAATCCTTTGTGGCTTAAACCACCCTGAGATAGTTTCTGTTGCGTATAAGGAAGTTTCTGTTGCCAATCCAGACGGCAACATAAAAACAAATGCAGTGGTGGAGGGGGGACCGTTATTATATTCCAGCTGGATGCTATTGCCGACCAACAGAACCTGGCCAATGTTCAGGTGTTGAAGACACACCCTCTATCTTCCCCATCTTAGCAAAGATAAGTCTGTTCTAGTTGCTCATTCCAAAAATCTTGGAGTCGTCCCTACTTCCTCTCTCTCTCATACCTCAGCGCTAATTAGATCCTGTTCACTTGACCTGCAAAATATATGCAGAACCAACCATTTTGCCACACCTTCTGGGCCCCCACCCTGATCCAACCGCCATCATTTCTCACCTGGAGTGTTGCACCAGCCCCCTCCCCCTTCCCCCCTTCCACACTTGCCTCCCCCTACAATTCATTCTCCACGTAACAGCCCAGAAGATCCTTTCAAAACAGCTTTTCAATAGATAAAATGCTCAGTGTTTTTAAAAATCAATATATATGCGTATATGTATGTATAAAAGGATCTTAAAAACAATTCTCCCAACCTCCTCTTTCCCTCAATTCCTGACCCCTCCTCCATCTCGAATTATCTAACCAGATTTTATTTCTAATTATACTAGAAAAAAAAAAAAAACCCTGATAATTGGATAAGCAAACTGTAGTATATACATACAAAGGAATGTTATTCAACCTTAAAAATGAAGAAAATTCTGGCACATGCTGCAACATGGGTGAACCTTGAAGGCATTATGCCAAGTGATATAAGCCAGACACAAAAGGACAAATACATTGTACAATTCCATTTATGTAAGGTACATAGAATATGCAAATTCATAGACAAAAAATAAAACAATGGTTAAAAGAGGCTGGGCAGGTGGAAATGGGAAGTTAGTGCTTAACAGGGACAGAGGTTCAGTTTGGGAAGATGGGACATTCTAGAGATGATCGGTGGGGATGGCTGAACAGTGATGCAAATGTGCTTGGTACCATTTAACTGTACACTTGAAAATGGTTAAAATGGTAAGTTTAATGCTCAGATTTTACCACAATTTAAAAAATAAATATGAAAAAAATAAATAAATAATAAAAAATAAATATGGAGTATTTTGATGAGAAAATAGAATACATATGTGTGTATACATATATATTTAACTTTTCCCAAAAAAGCAGCATACTATATACACCGAAATGTGAACTTTAGTTCTTTCCTTGAATAATATGTCTTGGAAGTGTTTTCATATCATCCCAAGCAGACATCCTCATTCTTTTGCACAGCTGCAATATATTCCGTTGTGTAGATGGACAATAATTTCTGCAACTGGTCCTGTGCTGATGAATCTTTGGGCTCTCTCCAGTCTTTTCCTATTATATAAACGGCTCCAATGAATAACCTTGTGTGCGTCCATCATTTCACACATGTGCAAGCATTTCTGTCATGGGATTACTTGGCCAAAGAAACTATGCATTTGTAATTTTTATGAATATTCTCAAATTCATCTCTATTGGAAAGGACTGATGTCCATATGTTAGCATGGTCACTTCTCCACAGCCTCACCACACTGCATAGTATTAGTCTTCTAAATTTTGGCCATTCTAATGGGTAAAAATTAGTATCTCCGATTTCTCTTATCTCAACTTCCATTTCTCTTATTATGAGAGGCTGACTGTCTTTTCAGACGTCAAAGAACTGTTTGTATTTCATTTTGTGTGAACATTCTGAGCACACGTTTTGCTCAGGGTTTTCTATTGGGTTGTTTATATTTTTATTATTAATTCCTAGAAACTCTTTACATATTATGGAGATTAGGGAGACTGTAATATGAAGTACACTTTTCCCCTATTTTTTTCAACTTTTCCGTGGTGTAAGTTAGCCTTATTTTTACATCATGGAATTATTCATCCTTCTTATTGTTGTTACCTTTGGATTTCAAGTCAGAGTAACAACAGACCTACCCAGACTGATTCTGTTAAGACAGAAAAATAATGTCACTCTTCTTTTCAAAATTCTCCAATGGTTCCGCCTCTTTCTTAGATTCAAATCCATAACTATGAGGCCTCCTACATGATCTGATCCTTGAATATAAATCTCAAATTATCACCCACTCTATCCATTTCACCCACTTCATTTTAGGAACTGTGACCCCCTTACTATTTCTTTCTTTTTTTTTTTTTTCCCCTTACTATTTCTTAAATGCTCTATGCACATTCCTACTTCAGGGCCTTTTTTAAAAAGATTTATTTATTTATTTATGAGAGACACACAGAGAGAGGCAGAGACATAGGCAGAGGGAGAAGCGGGGGTCCCCACAGGGAGCCTGATGCAGAACTTGATCCCAGAACCCTGGGATCAAGCCCTGAGCTGCCCTGAGCTGAAGGCTGACACTCAACCACCGAGTCACCCAAGCAGCCTCAGGGCCTTTGTATTTGCTGCTCCGACTGCTAGGAAGCTTTTCCCAGATAGCCACATAGCTCCTTCCTTCAGTTCAGCTTCTCAAAGGGGCCACAAGATGGTACTCTCTCACTGTGTCCCCTGAACCTGCTTTATTTCTCATCAGCTGACACATATTAGTTGTTTGTTTTTTGCTTGTCTCCCTCCACTAGAATGTCAACTCCATGGGGAGGAGACTTGTCTGCTCGATCACATCTCCAACATCTACAAGAGTATGTGGTACACGGTAGATATCCAAATATCTGACAAATGAAAGAATGAGTGGGTAAATCAATGCGTCAAAATGGGACTCTCTGCGGCCTAAGAAGGATTTCAAAACCCCTTTCTTGGGATCCCCGGGTGGCGCAGCAGTTTAGCGCCTGTCTTTGGCCCAGGGCGCGATCCTGGAGACCCGGGATCGAATCCCACGTCGGGCTCTCGGTGCATGGAGCCTGCTTCTCCCTCTGCCTGTGTCTCTGCCTCTCTCTCTCTCTGTGTGTGACTATCATAAATTAAAAAAAAAACAAAAACAAAAACCCTTTCTTACCACTCCCCAAATCATCATGCCCCACCTCCCTTCCAGGTATTTGCAAGGGCTGTTCTCTCCCCCTGAAACAAAACCATCTTCTGTCTCCCATTCCTAACCCTTTACCTGATTACCCTTACTTTCCTGAGACTTTCAGGTCACAGCCTAAATACTACTTCCTCCAAGATGCCTTCTTTGACTCCACAGGCTGAATGGGTTATGATAGGTTTCTCTGGACCGTCATAGCTGCTTGTTTCTGGATGTTTTTTCCTGATCAGGCTGTCGGTTCTGTTGGGGCGCATATCACATGGCTCTCAGACCCAATAATCAACCCCAAATGTGATCCCTCCTCCTTAGCAAGTAACAAGCTTCCTCTGAAAATTCTCACTTCGAGCCAGACCTCCTTGGACCGGGAGGAGAGGCATGTGATGGATGCCCTTAGGGATCAGGAAGCAAGGTCAGTTCCTGAAGCCTTTGGGGAACACAAGTGCATGATCAGAAGTCCTCAGGACCAAGAAATGACCAGAGGAGCCTGGGCTGAGGCAGGAAGCTACCAAGCAGGGCACATCTTGGGGGTTTCCCCCAGGCTAAGACGCTCCTGACACCTCTGACCTGAGCAAGAAACCTTTCTGAGCTTTGGGATTTCCTCACCTGGAAAACGGAAGGGCTGCTGGCGAGTAAGTCCCTACTAAGTGTCAGAGCTCAAGTGTTTCATAAATGACAGCCATTCCCTGAAATGTTGCTATGGGTATTATTCTCTGCCTCCTGGATCCTGGATCCTGCCCGGCCTTTCCCGGGAAGCTTTGGGCTGGAAGCCTGGAGAAGGAGAAAGCGAAAACAGGCCACCCATCCCTGCAAAGCCGTCCCTCCCGCCCTGGCCTCCTTGCAGCAAACCCAGGGTCCCAGGGAGGGGAAGGCGGGCGGGATCTGAGCGGCGGTAGCAGCTGCTCTGGGCTCGCAGCCAACGTCCCCTCCCTCCGCCACCCGCATTCCTGCGGGAGGGGGCCGAGCGCTCCTCAGCCCGGCTGGAGGCTCGCTGGCGCCCTCTCGCGGCCAAGTGCGAAAGGTTGAACTTGACCATTAACTGCTGTAGCGGCCCTAGGTGGGGCTCACAGCCGGTCTGCGACCCCCCTACCCTCCTCAGGCTCCCTCTCACACACAGGTTCACGTAACTTGCTGTGTGATCTAAGGCAAGGCACTGAACCTCCCTGTGCCTCGGTTTCCTAGCTGCACAGTTTCGAGCAGGACACTTCACCTTCTGGCGCCTGGGTTTTTCCATCTGCAAAGTGGGTCAGTGGGTCATTAGAATGAGCAGGTGAATGGGACGCCTGGGTGGCTCAGCAGTTGAGCATCTGTCTTTGATCCTGTGGTCCCGGGATCGAGTCCCACATCGGGCTCCCTGCAAGGAGCCTGCTTCTCCCTCTGCCTGTGTCTCTGCTTCTCTCTCTGTGTGTCTGTCATGAATAAATAAAATCTTAAAAAAAAAAAAAAAGAAAGAAAGAAAGAAAGAAAGAAAGAAAGAAAGAAAGAAAGAAAGAAAGAAAAAGAAAAGAATGAGCAGGTGAAGGCGGCTACAGTGAATACTCACTCCCCGAGGGAAGGGGTTTCCGTCCTGTTCACTGCTGTGTCTCCAGCATCTGCAACAAGGCCAGACATAAAAAAAAAACATAAAAAAAAAAAAAAAAAAAAAAAACAAGGCCAGACATGCAGTGGGCGCCCACATTTATTTCAAGTATTAGTTATTGAGCACATGCTTATTCTTCATTTAGGGGACCTGAGGCTGGGGCAGGGAGGAGCGGACAGACGTATGAGATGTGAGCTCCTGTCATTCATTCACCCACTTTCGCCTACACCCATTTATTCATTGGATGATAAAGCTCTATCACACCATGTTTTCAAAGTGTTTCCCACCTCCTCTGTTTCTCATTGGTACCCAAGAGCAATTTTTCCCTTCCTGGGCCCACCCTCAAGACAAAACTGAAACTGAAGGTAGCCGCAGGCCTGAGCATGTTTCAAAACAGAAGTACTGGCGTGGCAAGAGGGAGCCCAGACTGGACAGAAAGGTGGGAGAGATGTGGGTGGGACTGAGAATGAAACCCCTGGCACCCTTCACCTTTGGACAATGCCTTGCTGTGGACACCTAGGAGCCCCTGGGACAGAGAGGGGATGTGGACACCTGGTGTGGGGGCAAAGATGTGAAGGGGAGAGCTGCCCGCCAGCTGAGGGAGAGCTGAACAGAGCCAGCAGAGATTCCCTGAGAGCAGGGAACAGCAGTGGAATATGCCACCCCAAGTGGACACCAGTGTTCTAGAACCTTCCAAATTAGCTCTCATTTGCTCCCCTGGTCCAGGTCTTATTTTGATTCTGTTGGTTCTTTGCTTCACAAGAGACTGTTTACCATGGACTCAAGAGCATCACCTGCAGCCTCACGGCTCACCTGCCTGGCACAGGGCAAGTTGCTTTCACTCACCAGGCCTCAGTTTCCTTATCTGTACAATAGATGGGAATTCTTACTCTAGCATAAAGGTGAGACATTTATGGCTCTCCTGTCGGTGCACGTAGAGCGTGTAGAACAACACCTGGAACACACTAGGTGCTCAGTAAATGAGGAATAAATGACCAGATCCCACCTTCCCGCTTTGTTTCTAAAATACTTGGCTTTCCAGTTCTCTACAAAACTAGAGTCTGGGAAGTGGGCACACGTTGAACCTAATTAATAAAAGGCTGTGAAGCTGAAGGGGGAAATGCACTTTAAGCCCTTAGTAAGTCCTCATTAAATTTCCACTCCATGGGGGCGGGGATTTTGTCTATTGTGGTCACTGCTGTGTTCCCAGATTGCTAAGGAGGGCTGTGCTCATAGCAAATACTTAATGAATCTTTGTTGGATAAATGTATATTATCATTGTTTTCGGGGAGATCTGGGGTTCTCCAATAAGCAAGATTCTCCAAGCTGGCAGTGCCAGCTTCACTGAAAAAAAAATTAAAAAAAAAGAAGAACCAGACAAACTTGTCTGCAACCCGTCTGCTTCTAAGAGACAGACACCACAAAGTGGTCCAACATCTTTAAAGGGCATATTAAACAGGCAGCGAAAATTATTTCGGAACAGAGAAAGCCTTCTTCCAGGAATGCCTCAAGCATGATGTGTTTTTGTCCCTGGTTTAATATGTATAATTTGCCTCTGGAAAAGGAGCCCAGAGAGCTTGGCATAATTTAAGAACAATGGACAATGGTCACAATTTACCAAGCATAATTATGCAGAAAGATCCGAAGCCCAGCAAGAGGATTTGACCTGTGCATTTTTTAGAAGGTTCCATTATGGCAGGTCCTGGGGCTGGATAGCTAAATGCCAAGGCTGCTTACGCTTGGGGCCAGGGAATGAAGATATAATGCCTGCACTGCCCCCCATTTGAGCAACTACCCCAGAAACTCACCAATTTCACAAGGGCAGGGGTGGGGACAATCCTGTTCCTGCCCTGACTGGTCAGTCCCAATCAAGCTCTGAGCCCAGTCTCCCAACCCACATGGCCTAGGGTCCTTGCATAGAGAGGAATGCTTCAGGATAAGACCCCATGGGTCATGGGAAGGACAACTGCTCCCACCGCCAACGCTGGCCTCCAAGGGGGGAGCTCGTATATTTCCCTACCTCTGCTGTTCCCAGCCCCTCCTCAGCCAACGAGCTGAGGAGGGAGGAGCAGCCCTCTCGTTCCCCATTGGACTTATGGGAATTCCTTCCCCATGTCTGTTTAGATATTAACTCAATCAGGACAGGCCAAGGCAAACAGACCAGAGCTGGGGTGTTCAAGAGGATAGGCACCTGCGGCCTGGGGCTGCACACCACCCCATCCCCGCCGCCATGGACATGCCCTGGCCCGTGGGGTTGATTCTACTCCTCTTGAGGACCTCTCTTGCCCATGCCGAGCCACTGTGAGCCTGGGAAACTGAAGGCCCTCAGCCGCTGCCTGCATGTCTGTTGTCTGCATGCTTCCCTGCATGTGATTCTGTCTCTCTGCTCCTGCCCACTCCCCCCACCCCCCACCCCCGCCAAGTCCTCCCATGCTCCTGTGTTTGTCTACTGGCAGGTACATCCTGGTGACCCCTCGAGCCCTGCGGGTCGGCACTCCTGAGAACATCCATGTACAGGCTCACTCAGACTCCCTGCAGCCCCTCACTGGGAACCTCCAGGTGAACCTCACCGTGTGGGACTTCCCCATGAAGAAAACAGTGGTGGCTATGAGACGCCTCACTCTCTCACGAGCAAACCACTTTATGAAACAGACATCTGTGATGGTAGGTGACAGGCCTGAATGGGTGGCCACTAAGGGAGGTTCTGGGTCAGCAAGGATGGAGAGGGGCAGACTCTAGAAGGATTCCCCATGAAGGACACTGGGGAATAGATGCAGGGTTTGGATATGGTTATTGCTCCTCTTATGTCCTGTCCAGTCAGAAATCCAAAGTCCCCTGGGTCTGAGCTCCAAGAAGGGCAGTGATTAGCCGGAAGAGGTCTCTGTAAGAATTAATAAAAGGCGCCCTCTGCTGGTGGCTTGGGAAGCTGAGCTCGGACGGGATTGCAATTCCACTTGGACTGGATGTCCTTGCGCAGGAGCAACCTACAGAGCCAGACAAGACAACCTTGTTCTCAACGACAGATGGCCCCCATTCAATTGTTTCTCCTGAGATCTGGCTCAGGGCTTTGCTTCCAGGAATAGAGACTTCAGCAGAGCCTGAGGAGTGTGAGCATCTCTCCCCAGATTCCTGAGAGCCTGATATACCCCCAACAACCAGGGCAACGGTATGTCATCATCCGGGCAACGTGGGCATCCACCTCAAACCCTTCATTCATGGAGAAGATAGTGCTGGTGGCTCCCCATGCTGGCTACATCTTCATCCAGACAGACAAGACTATCTACACCCCTGAGCACTTGGGTAAAGCCCCCAAGCCCTTGGCCTAGGGCAGATGCTGACTCTCATTCCCTGTCTCCCCCACTGCCCTTCATATTCCATCCCCCAAGGTCTCCCTCTGTCCAATGACTCCTCACTGCCCAAGATCCTAATGACTATCTCCCTCTCCAGCTTCTGTCCAGAACTCAGAGCCTTTCTTCTCTCTCCAGTTCAATACCGAGTATTCACTGTGGACCACAAGATGGATCCTGTGGCCAGAATATTCACTCTGGACATCAAGGTGGCCTCTCTTTATGGGAAGATGCATCCCAGACACTGAGGTTATATCCTGTGCTGAAGGCCTGGGTCATGAACAACTCACCCCCTGTCCCCACAGAACCCGGAGGGGATCACTGTAATCAGCCAGAATCTGATAGCCAAGGAAGGTTTCTTCGCAAGCTCCTTTAAACTCCCAGAGATTGTCAGGTGCCTCACTGGGAGCCCTATGGATGGAGGGATGGAGGCTCTCCTCCTCAGTCTCCATCTCTCCTGACTCTCTGTGTCTCAGTCTTGGGACCTGGAGCATCGAAGCCAGTTACCAAAGTGCGGCCAAGCAAAAGTTCAAGGCAGCCTTTGATGTCAGGGAATACGGTGAGTAGGGTGTGATGGGCAGGGCAAGGTGGGACCCACAAGAAACAGGGTGGGAAGTGGAAAAGAGGTCTCATGGTGCACCTACTGTGTGTGAGGGCCCAAGCTGGGTTCTGGTGAACAGGACACACATTCCAATCCTTGGGGGTTGCCAGAGTCATGAGGAAGGAGTGAGCAGGGAGGGGACAATGGGGGAACAACAAAACACTGAGGGTACCCACTGCCTTTATTCCACCCAGTGCTCCCATCATTTGAGGTCCAGCTGAAGCCAAATAAGACTTTCTTCTACCTTAACGATGAGGCTCTGGGTGTGGACATTGAGGCTTGGTGAGTCCCCTTGTCCCCAGCTTGGACATAGGACCAGGAATGCCAAGAAACTGAATGAGTAGAAAAGCCGGTCACTTCTGTGGCACTTGAGGTATGGTAGAGGTAGAGGTATTCTTTGCCACCCATGAGATATTTTTGGCCACCTACATTGTTTTGCGAGGTTGTCCAGACCATGTCTGTCACCTGTAGGTAGTACAGACTATCCCTTCTGGTCTCTGGGGTTGTATAGGACACCTTGCCCATCTAATGGATTCGTGCCATATCTCACAGCTTAGACCATTCTGAAGGTCTGGAAGGTTGCACAGGCACATTTGCCATCTTATGAAATTGTCCAGACCACCTCCACAGCTGTATGAGGTTGTAGAGACCATATTGTCCAGTCAAGGTTGTAAGGGCCATGCCTGCCACTTCTCAACATTATTCAGACCATTCCTACAGCTCTATCATGCTATGCATCCTGTCTAGTCTGTCTCACGAGGTTTTATGGGCTACTTCTACCATCTTGTGAGGTTGCACAGGCCATATCTGCAACCCAACATGAGACTTTACAGGACATGTTTGTCACCTTCCAGGGTTGTGTAGATGAGCAATGAAACCATTCAAGTTTCCAGGGGCCACCTCTGTCCCTCCCAAAGATTTACCACTATCCCTACAGCCTCATGAGGTCATATATGACATCTCTGCAATCACATGAGGTTGTGTGGGTGCTTCAGAGACAGTGGGATGACCCTCCACTCACCCCCAGGTATATATTCAATAAGCCAGTGGATGGACATGCTCTGGCCATCTTCGGGGTGAAGCTGGATTCCCGTCGGATGCCCATCCAGAGCTCCCTGCAGAGAGTGGAGGTGATTGAGTCTTGACCTCTTCCCCCACCAATAGCCCTTTCCATTAACTTTCCTGTCTCCCCAAAAAACCATCTCTTCTTCTCTCTTTGGCCCTGAGAGCAGATCTCTGAAGGCCTGGGCCACATCTCCCTCCAGAAGGATACACTGATATCCACATTCCAAGGCCCAGAAGAGGATTTCATTGGGGCCTCAATCTTTGTCAACATCACCGTGTTCTCTTCAGGTACCACTCTCACCCAAGCCCCTGGCAGAGGTCAAAACAGCATTCTTGCTCAACCTAGACATGTGACCATGGGCCACCTCCCAGCCTGTTTCCATATCAGAGGAAGGTAAAAATGTCAGAAAGACTAAAAGGAGCTTAGATTGTGTTGCTGTCTTCCCTGTCTTGGTGAAGCCAAGCAGCCTTTCCACTTCCCCAAGAAACTGAACCTCCTCCACAGACCTCACAGTCCCCCATCTCTCCAGGGGGTGAGATGGTCCAGGCTGAGTCCTCCGGGGTGAAGATTGTCCGGAGCCCATACAAAATAAAGTTCACCAGGACACCCCAGTATTTCAAGCCTGGGATACCCTTCCACTTTAAGGTCAGATTCTGACTTCACTTCATCCAGGGATTCAGAGCTCCCTTCCCTTAACAGACCCCTCTCAGGAGACAAAAGCCCACACTGGACTCACCTGCCTCCGCCCCCCCTCAACAATACATCTGTTTGAGAACTGAACCATCATGCCTCTTGGACCAATCCCAAGTCTCTCTCAAGTCTCAACCCAGGTCCCCCAAAGCACTGTGATGGCCCCACAATTTCTTTGTAGGGGGCTTAGTGGTCACAGTCAGGTTAGAAGGTGGTGCTCGAGGGTTATTTTGAGGTTACATTTGTACAGCAAGCACACTGTTTTTACATGCATTCATTTTGAGTGACCTTGGGGAGTCTGATGGACACTAGAAAAACTAGAGACATCCTTTGGTGCCAGTCCTACTAAAGATTTCCCCCAGCCCTCTACATCTCTCCAATTCCCTCCACCTCCACCCCACCAGCACACCAACATCCAGGGCCACCACATATGATTGCATACTCCAAAATTTGAGGGGGTGCCATGCATAAAGACTCTAATATGAATGGTGCCCCTACTGTTGTTCAGTGCACAACTTGTACAGCTATACAAGCCAGTCCTGTCCAAATCAGATTCCCAGTACTCACTTCTCATGCCAGGCCACCCCCAGGCCTGTCTTTAATCTCACCCCAATTCCACCTCAGGTCTTCGTCTCAAATCCTGATGGGTCCCCAGCCTCTAGAGTCCTTGTCCAATGCCAAAACAATAAAGAGTACACCTCAGACAATGGAGTGGCCACCTTGACCATCAACACAGTTGAAAATCAGGAGCAGCTCTCTATCCTGGTACCAACCTAATGGGGCAGGGATGATGGACCTGTGTGAGCCAGAAGAGCTGAGAGTTTACTTACCCATCACTTCTCTCAGGTAGAAACTGCTGAGCCTCTCCGGCCAGAAGAGCAGGCTACAGCCAGGATGACAGCTTGGCCTTACTTGACTCAAGGTGGGTCAGGGAACTTCTTGCACATTGAAGTGAAGATGTTGGGCACAGATATTGGCAGCAGCATCCAGTTGAGCCTTAACACGAAACATAAGAATCATGACACCAAGGACCGCATCACTCACTTCACCATCCTGGTGAGTGGCTAGGACTAAAACTTAAACTAAGGAATTATTTCCCTGGGATATCCCTGGCTAGCTGGTTTGGAGGCACTATGAACAGTGATGCGAAGGTGGGAACCATTTGGGGTGGCCTCAGACTAAGGAGCTGAAGCAAAGGAGCCGTAAGTCTCCCTTGTGAGCTAAGACGGCCTCAGAAAAATGTTGACTCTACCCTTCTCATTCTTGTCCTCCCTTGTCTCCAAGGTCCTGAGTAAGGGCCGGATTGTGCATGCCAAATATCAATCAAAGCAACCTGGGAGTCACTACACATCAACCATCATTGATGTGACTGCAGAGATGCTGCCCTCCTTCCGCATCCTGGCCTTTTATTTACTGCCTCAGGGAACAGGTCAGGATCCTGAACTGGTGGCTGACTCCGTATGGATTGATGTGAATGACAGATGCATGGGGACGGTAAGCCAAATTCCTTGAAGTTTTACATTACCATCATAAAGCTCGGATGGGCCAAGAGGCTGTCCAAGTTGACGGGCTCCAAGTCTGAAGGCAGGGGAGAGTAAATGGAGATGTGCCCTTAAAAGCTCAACCTAGGGGCACCTGGGTGACTCAGTGGGTTAATTGCTTTCAGTTCAAGTCATGATCCCAGGGTCCTGGGATCAAGCCCCTGCATCAGGCTCCCTACTTATCAGGGAGCCTGCTTCTCCCTCTCTCTCTGTCCCTCCCCCTGGTTGTGCTCTCTCTTTCTCTCAAATAAATAAATAAAATCTTAAAAAAAAAAAAAAAAAAAAAAGCTCAACCTAAGGCATGGAGACTATGCAAGTATATGGAGTTGGGATTGGCCTGGTGAAGTTCTGGATGCTCCATCAGAGTAATAAGGAGCATAAACTTAAAAGTGGATTTGGGGAAGCCCCTTGGTAGCATACGAGCCCCTTTTTCTGACATCTCTCTTTTTCCTGGCTCAGCTGAAGGTTGGTTTGAAGAAAGAAGGACAATTCCAGACTTTGGAGCCAAACAGCCAGGTGGAAGTGAAAGTGACAGGTGATGAAGAGGCCACAGTGGGATTGGTGGCTGTGGACAAGGCTGTCTATGTCTTGAACAGCAAACACAAGCTCACACAGAAGAAGGTGAGAACACATGGGCTTTGGGCCAAGAGGTTGCCTAGAGGTTCTAACTGAGGCCTCAACTTCTTCAGCTGTAAAATGGGCAACACTGATGGATACAAGTATTCAAGGATCTAGAACACAGCTAGAGATTGGAAGGTGGTAAGAGCTCAATAGAAGGGAGGTGGTGTGAGAATTATTATTTGAGCCAGCAATTACAGTGCACTATTGCTCCTTTCCTAAAAAGGTCATACAGCTTCCAAATCCAGGCTCCTATCTTAATCCATAGGTCTGGGATGTGGTGGAGGAACATGACATTGGTTGTACAGCAGGCAGTGGGAAAGACAGACTTGCTGTATTCAAGGATGCTGGATTGGACCTGAAGATGAGCACGGGGATGCACACCCTGGCAAGCTCAGGTACAGGAAGGGAGGGGGTGGCGGCGGAGGGGGGCAGTGCTGTCTAATGGATAAGAACATGAAGTTTGGTGTCAGACAGGCTAAAATCTAGACTTACCCTTACCATGAACCAGTCACATTTCCTCTTCGAGGCTCAATTTCTCTGTCCATAAAATGGAGATAATAATAGAAGTGATTCACTACATCTTAGTTAAGATATAGATTTGTCCATGAGTAACAGAGATACAAACTAACAATAGCCTAAACAAGTTAGAAATTTATTTCTCACTCAGTAACAGTTATGAGGTCATTCTGGGACTCAAGCTCCTTCTAGCTTGTTGCTCTGCTATTTTCCAAGATGGCACCTCATCAGGACGTCATGCAAGGCAAAAGTATGAAGGGAAGTGGGAAAGAGAGACACTTTCTCAAATCTCATTTGCTGGAACTCAGTCGTGTAGCCCTAGTTGCAAGGGAGACTGGGAAATGTGGTCTTCATTCTGAGCAATACACAAAAGAGACAGGTTTCGTTGTCACAGATAATGGGAGGAGGTGGATACTAAGGACAACTTGGAGTGTCTCCTTTCAACTATCAATAACAGTTTCTGTTGACTACAAGCTGGACACTCTACTAAGTACTTTTATATGCAGGATCTCATTGAGAAAACTATAATTATACCAATTTACCTAGGTGGAGAAATTAATGCTCAGAGAAGTTAAATGACTTATTGAAAAAGTAAATAAAATAAAATAAAATAAAATAAAATAAAATACTTGCTGAAGATTGCACAGCTTTTAAGTGGTGAATCTTGAATATGAAGAGGCTATGGGATTAAGTGAAATGATGCTTAGAAAGCACTGGGTATTCTGTAAGTACCAAATAAATATCAAGGATGTTGATAATGATCTTGACAGTGGCCCCTTCATTCTTCTCGACCCTCAGACTGGCAGTGCCCTCAGAGCCCCCCTGACAGCCGCCGCCGCCGCCGCTCCCTGAAGAAGCTGGAGGCCAAAATAAATGCAGGTCAGAGCTAAACCTAGACATGCCCCTCCTGGCTCCCTAACCTACAGTATTCATTAGAGCTTAAAGGAGAATATTGAAACCACTCTAGGTACTTCAAGCAGAGAGGGAGGGATTTAATGATGGGAGTTTGGTACTTTCAAAATCATTAGATGGTCTGTAGGCTGCTTGCTGGAACTCAAGATCACCTCACTGCAGTTCTTGCAATGCATGAAATCTCAAGAAACTACTGCCAATATCTCTTGCAATGCTGGTGGATAAACAATGAAACGCAGCAACGTGTGCAGTACAAAAACACACGTAGAGTGGGGTTCACCAGTCAGCTACCACTGCCACAGAGAAAATGGTCTCCACTTCTTCCACCCTCCAAATCTTACACAACAGTGTCTCGGTACAGGAATCTAATCATATCCAAAAGCCTAGCAGCAGGAGAATCTGGGAAATGTAGCTTTTAGATGTCTAGGCTCTGTGAGAAAAGAGAGAGTGTAGACAAAAGGAGAGATGGGTGCTGGGTGCCAGTGGATAATTGCTAGCAAACCTGACATCCCCAAGGTCAAAGTGTGGGCCAGAATAAGAAGCTCTGAGTCTGGAGTTCGAGGAAGATGGGAGGCAGCACTGAGTAATGTTAGAAACATGGATTCTATGAATATCAGATTTTGCAGTCTCTTTGAGCAATGGTTATGACTTTATGGATCTAAATAAAGAGAACGTAAGTGAAGCCTAATAAAAATTGAGATAAAACTTTAACTCTAATTTTCATATTAAAAAAATTACCCTAACATCCTGGGAAAAGTTTATAATATAAACTATTGTTTCATTTATGGTAATGATAAGTTATATTATTTAACTATGATCATGTTATATGGTAAGCAATAAGATTTTTGAATTGCTATGTATTTTTAAAGATTGTTTGTTTATTTATTTATTTATTTATTTTGAAGAGAGAGTGTGAATGGAGGGAGGTGCAGAGGGGAAGGGAGAGGGTGAGGGAGAGAATCTCAAGCAGACTCCATGCTGAGTGCAGAGCCCGACAGAGGGCTTGATCTCATGGCCCTGAGATCCTAACCTGAGCTGAAACTAGGAGTCAGATATTTGATCGAATGAGCCACCAAGTGCCTGAGAATTGCTATATTTTTATCTTTTAAGTGTATTCCTTCAGTTTGCTAACTTAGAAGCATTCGATTTGACACCGTGCTTTACAAGTTTTATGGTTTGATTTTTTAAAAACACATGATGAAAATCAGAAATTGAAATGATAGGGCGCTTGGGTGGCTCCATCAATTAAGATCTGCTTTCAGCTCAGGTCATGATCCCAGGGCCCTGGAGTTGAGACCCAGGTCGGGCTCCCTGCTCAATGGGAAGTCTGTTTCTCTTCTCCCTCTGCCCCTCTCCCTGCTTGTGCTCTCTCTCTCAAATAAATAAAATCTTTTATAAAAAAGAAGCGGAAATGGTATCTCTAATATGTAAACATGGTATTATGAATCCCTGTCAAGAAGGAAGGGGAGGAGGAGAATGAAACCCCAGCAGCATGGATTCCAGTCCCAGCTCTGCCACTTGGGAGCTGTGAGATCATGGGTCAGTGAATTGATCTCTCTGTTGTGTAGCTTCCTCATCAGACCCCACCACATTGGTTCAATGTGAGGCTTCAGGGAGAAGGTACGAAGACCAGCATCTGCCGGAGTTATGGATAAATAGAGACTCGGTGTACGGGGCATTGAGGGAGATGGGCCCCAGCTTCTTCCGATCCCACTTAACCCCTCCTCTGTCCCTTTAATTCTGGCCCACAGTGAACAAGTTCAAGACAGAGCTGGAGCGAAAATGCTGTGATGCTGGGCTCCGGGAGAGCCCAGTGGGGCTGTCGTGTGAGGAGAGGACCCGGCATGTCCGCTATGGGCCAACCTGCGTTGCTGCTTTCCTGAGCTGTTGCCATCTGTCTGAGGCCCTGACTAGGGAGGCCCGGGAGGAACAGCTGCTTTTGGGGACATGTGAGGAAGCCATGGCAGGAGGGAGGGGGTTGGGGCTCGCCTGAGGGGCATGAAGTGCCATGGGACAAGTCAAGGGGAGATATGGGCCATAAGAGGATGGGGTGGGAAGACCATGGGAGAGATGCCAGGAGACACTGCCTCACACCCACTTCCTCCAGCGGATGAAGAGGAGGACTTAGGTGACATCTTCTTCGATGACCAGCCTGTCCGGACCTTATTCCCTGAGAGTTGGCTCTGGAAGAAGTTTACACTGCCGAAAAGTAACTCAGGGTAGGACCACAGTTCCCATGACAGCATCTAGTCCCTGGCCCTTTCAGGCATCAGTGGATGTCAGTCATAGCCAGTGGCCCCCACTGGTGACAGCTCTCAGTATACTCCCATGATAAGAACCACTCTGGATGGGGATACAAATCCCAGTGGTTCCCCCAAAAGGACAACCCTCTAGTGATGATGTCTCTGATAGGGTGACCCACTGACCCCTGAACAGTGACTCCCAGTGCAGAGGCTATGCACTGTCCAGGCAGCACAAACTCACTAATGCCCACCCCCTACCCCACCAGTTCCAGAGGCATCTCCCACTACAGCACTCTTGTGAATGTGCCAGATTCCATCACCACGTGGCAGTTAGTGGCTGTCAGCCTCAAAGCCGGAAAAGGTGACCCCATAAGCCCAGAGCTAAGGAAATGGGAGAATGGTGGTCCTGCCCAGCCCCAGGACAGCTGGCCTCTGCTTAATGCTAACACATTCCCCTGGCTCTAGGTCTCTGCGTCTCAGACCCCTTTGAGCTGACGGTTATGAAATCATTCTTTGTGGATCTCAAGTTGCCTTCCTCCGTGGTCAGGAATGAGCAGATCCAGATCCAAGCTGTGCTGTACAATTTCAGGAGACAGAAGGTCAAGGTGAAGCCTGATCCTTCCCCTCCTCTCAAACCATCCACCAGTGTGTTTTATAAAGGGTTTGGGGTGTGTCCATTATTCAAAGGGGCCAGTGAGGTGGTTGCCCTTTTGAAAAAGCTTCTGGGGTATATTCTCATTTAAAATACCCAATAATCCCAGCAGATGGCTATTATTGCTTTTGATGTAGATGCGGGGAAATTGAGGCACAAAGAGATTAAGGGACTTTCCTGAGGTCATGCAGCACATAGGCAAGGTCTTCACTCTCAACCACTATGCTGTGCTGTCACCTACTTGGGAATTTTAGAGTGGGGGCAGGGAGGGAATTGTGACCAGGATCCTGGGCCACCCCCTGAATCAGGACCCCTTAACTGTCCACCCTGTCCAGGTCCGTGTGGAATTCCCCCACAAGGAGCTGCTGTGCAGTGCTTCGAAGAAAGAAGCCCCATCCCGCCAGATAGTGGTCGTGCCCCCCAACTCCTCCAAGATGGTGCCCTTTCTGCTTCTCCCACTTGAGATAGGCAAAGTGGACGTGGAGGTCAGGGTTGTGAGCATTGGGGTTGAAGACCACATAAGGAAGACACTTCTGGTCAAGGTAATGGGTGCCCCCACCTCTTGTTACTGGTGCAGACTGCAGGGCTTCCCCAGGGCTCCCAGGCTGTGATCACAGGATGGAGAGGTATGCCCAGGATCAACAAACAGGCTTCTTAGAGGGGAATGAGGTACAAGAGAATGGATTTGAAAGTTCAGTCACAGAGCCCTCACTGTGGGACTTTGTTGTCAGACTTGGGTTCAAGCCTTGTCTCTGCTGTGTGACCTTGGACAACTTAACTATTCTGAGCCCTCATTTCCTCATTTTGCCAAGTGTGATAATCATCACACTGAGAGCTGTGAATAGCAATCAGAAAGCTGTGAAAATTATTTATATCACACATCGGACTGTGCGTGACCCATCAATAATATTTTATTTACTTCTCTTATTTACTTAATTCATTTACTTAACAAACACACGTTCAGCACTTAACAATATAAACTCTTTAAGAATAGTAACTCATTGAGCCCTAAGAACAACCATATGAAGTAGGAATCTTCTACGGATGAGAAAACTGAATCACAAAGAGGTTAAGTAATTTGCCCAAGGTCACACAGCTAGAACGTAGAAGGGTTGGGATTTGAACCCAGATAATTGGGCATCCAGTCTGTGCTCTTTATAGCTAACTAATCCCTCCTCCTACTGTCATTGTGATCGTCGTTATTACTATTCTTGCTGTTATTGCTGTTTTAACTTGCTTCATCATTGCATCTCACAGGCAGGAGGGCAGATAGAGCAAATATCCCACAGCATCCTCCTGAACCCCCAAGGTTTGTGGTGACTACAGGGAGCATGTGGGATTCTAGGGCCACATCAGGATGGAGGGAGGAGCTGAAATGAGGGGGTTTGGTCAGGTGGGCAGTCTGAGCTCCTCCTGGTTCTGCACACCCTGACCTCCCCAGCCCCAGAATCTGCTTGTCATAGAAGGTTGTGTCTGCTCAATCCAGGTCAAACCCAGATGGAACTAGTGCCAAGACGGAACTTTTTGAACATGGTGCCCAATACAGAAGCAGAAGTGTTTATCAGTGTCCAAGGTGCTTAGGACAGAGATGACTCCTGGGGGGAGGGATTGGGAGACTGGGGAGCTGGCTCCTCCCAAGCCTGCCTGGGCACAGGGGCAGGAGGGGTGGAGGGGTTGGGGTGCCCATGTGGTATGAGCAGGGAGCCATGGCGGCTTAGGCCATTCCTCAAATGACTCTGCTCACCTGATAGGTGACATCCTTGGCGAGACAATCCTGGGTGCCCTGACATCTAAAGAAACATGGAAGCTGCTGAGGGTCCCGACTGGTTGCCCTGAGCAGACGCTGAGCTCCTTGGCACCTGTGATCATCCTGACCCACTATTTGGACACCACTGGCCACTGGGGCAAGGTTGGGGTAGAGCTCAGGGAGCAGGTGATAAAGAACATTGTCAGCGGTGAGAAGGGTTCCTTCTGGGACCTCAATGAAAGTGTCTGGGACTCTCTGGAAGGGTGGCTAGGGCACCCCAAGGGTTGAGGGTGGCCTCCATGGGACTCTCCTCAACAATAACATTCATACTCTGACTCATCTCCTGGGTTACAACCTGGTACCAAGTCCCCCAGGTACTCCTTCATCTGGACCCCTCTCCCAGACTACAGTCTGACAATAGACACCCTGGTTTACTCCTAAAGCAGCACCCTCCAGGTTCTGTTATATCCAGACCCTGTCCTAGGTTACACCCAGTCAGTGCCAAGCCTTGGGCTATACCCTTAGAGAACAGCCAAGCAGAAAACTCCGGAATAACCTCCAGTGGTGGCCTCCCTATTACCCCTTTCCAAGTTATATCCACACCTCCCAGGTAACTACCAGAAATGCACACTCCTGGTTACACCTAGACAGGGACACTCAAGTTAATCTGGGCACTGGCCCCTCTTCCCAGTTACACTCAGACACCAAGTCTCCATTCAGGTGCTCTTAACAATACCCTCAGGTATCATCCAGACACTATCATCCCCAAAGTTACCCCCAAACCTCAAGCTCCCAAGCAACCTTCATGTAATACCTAACCCCAAAGTTACCCCCAAACCTCAAGCTCCCAAGCAACCTTCATGTAATACCTAAGTAGCAATGCTCAGAATACACTTGAGAGGTACCCCTCCAAGATTATACCCAGGAGTAGCCTTTCCTAAACTACGCAGACACGGGACGCCTGGGTGGCTTAGTGATTGAGCATCTGCCTTTGGCTTAGGGCATGATCCCAGGGCCCTGGGATCAAGTCCCCCATTGGGCTCACCTGCTTCTCCCTCTGCCTGTGTCTCTGCCTCTCTCTGTGCCTCTCATAACTAAATAAATAAAATCTTAAAAAAAAAAACTACACACACACACACACACACACACACACACACACAAAATTGCACAGACACAGGGACATCCCTAATTTATAGCCAAGAAACAACCCCCAAGGAAGCTCCTAGGTCGTGGCCCCCAGAGTACCCCCTTTCCTGGGTTCCACTTCCCACAATCCCCCTGAGCAGCAATCCCTAGTCATACCCTTCCCCAGAGGACCCCAATGGGGCGATTTCCCAGGTGACTCCCAGATGACACTGCACACAGCTCCCACAGTCACACCTGAGCCCTACAGGCACCTCCTGATCCACCTAGACAAGTCCCCTTCTATGGTTGCATCTAGATGTGATACACCCCCAAGTCACACCCACATCTTGCCCCCTAGATTATGCCTGATAACTGACTCCCCTTCACAGCCACACCCAAATGCCAAATCTCCCTGAAAGTTCTCCCCCACTCATTTCCCCAGGTTACACCCAGATGCTGACCCATCGGAGTGAACACGGCACCTACCACACCAGCAAGGGAAATCCGGGAAGTACCTGGTAAGAGCAAGGATTGGCAGCCCTGCCACCACCGCCCTGAGTGAAGCCTGAGGGCCAGCCTGGGACTGGATGAACCCAAGAGCACCCATGCAGTGAGGGCTTGGGGCAGGCAGCCTTTGGCCCAGAAAGATTGCTACCCCTGGAGCAGCAGGAGGAGTAGACTGCCCCTAGAGTAGATGCCCCTGTCCTAGAATCCCCTGGCTGCTATCACCCTGTGTTCCCCGACAGGCTCACAAGCTACGTGTTCCGGGTCTTTGCCCTGGCCTACCCTATCATGGCAACCAGCGTGCTTGACCTGCACTCTCTCTGTACCACTGCCAACTGGATCATCACTCAGAGGCAGGCAGAGGATGGGCACTTCTTGGAGGAAGGTGCCGTGATCATGGCATGGATGCAGGTGCCCACCCCTACCCCACCCCGCACCCCACCCCCTCCTGCCTGGCCTGTTCAAATAAAACCCAGGCTCTGTGCACTGATAGGTGAATCTCAGGCCCCTGACCTGTTTACAGGTAAAAAGAGAACAGGAAAAAGCCAGGGCCTGGCACCCAGCACCACATGCCCCTGCTCTGGACCACCCTGCACTCTGTTACTATGTCACAGGAGCTGGGCACATCTGGGACCCCAGCTCTCTCTCACCCCCACTTCCAGCAGGCTCCAATCCTGGCTCTCTTTCCTCTGGGCTGAGTCTTCTGAACCCCCTCCCAGCCATCCCTACCAAAGAGTCCTGCTCATCAGCCTCCAGGAATAGCTTTCAAACAGTCTGGGATGTCTCTCTCCTGTTCAAACACCTTCTACGGCTCACCGTTGTCTATGACAGTGTCTCTCTATTATATGCCTCCCTTCTGTATCTCTCTCCAAGTTTTATCTCTCACTACTCCCATCACAGATCCCTCCAACTCACTGTGTCTTTACTTAAGCTGCACTCTCTGTATGGAATAGCCATGCTCCATCCCTTTTTCTTTTCCCTGGCTGGCCAAATTATGCTTTATCTTTACATTTAGCTCAAACCCACCTCCTCCAGGGGTCTCCCCTGAATACCAGCCCTGTGCCTGTCTCTATTACTGCACCTATGACAGTAGGGATGTCATTCACTCATTCAACAGACATTAATCTGGCAAATCTGTGTACCAGGCCTTGTGCTAGACAGAGGGGAGACAGAGCAGTAAACAAGACATTTACAGTCCCTGCCTTGTGGTACTCACAAGCTGGGGTGTGGGAGGAAGATGGAAGTGCACCAAATAATTATAACTAGTGATTGTTTAGGTCGCAATTGCGCTAAGTTCCATGGGAAAGAAATACCAGGAGGTAGTATTTAATGGTCCATGCCTGGTCAAGGAACCTACAAAAGGAAGTGGGGGTAAAGCAGCAACCTGAAGGAGGAATAGAGTTGGTGGAGGAAGAATAGGAAAGATAGCGCTAGGCAAAGGGAGCAGCACATGCAAAGGCCCTGAGGCTCTGGCACATTTGAGGAAAAGGGAAAGACCAGAGCCCAAAGATGGGAAAGGAGGTAGTCTGTCCTGAGACCTGAGAGGGAGGAAAGATACCAGGGCCTGAAGCCTGTAGGGCCTTGGGGACCCCTACGCTGAGTCCTTCTGGTGTGGGGGGGGGTGGAGGAGGGAGCGGGTCTGGTTCATCATAGTTGGCAAATGTTTGCCGAATAAAACTCTGGGTGAATGCATGAACCCAGAAAAGACAGATTGCAACCCCAGATGAAGGGAAGAGTTAGGGAGTTGGGAGGTCTGTGTGAGCAGGCACCAGATGCCGCACAGAAAAGTGGTACAGAGAGGGGCTACAAACACGTTTCACTGGCTCATAGATCGGAGTTTCTATCAACAAACATTTATCAGGCACCTACAATGTTCCAGGAACTGCTCTAAGCACTGAGGACCTGGGGCAAACAAAATAGATAAAACTCTTTGCTCTCATGGGGTGGACACTCTAGTGGAGGACAGACAGGCAATGAGCATGAGAGAGACCTAAATGATGTGGCATGCATGTTAGAAGGGATATGGGGAAAGACTTAGGAGAAGGGCAATCAAGGTGATGGGGTATAATTTTGGAAGATGAAAAAAAAAAATAATAATTTTGGAAGATGGTATTTGTACAGACCTGAGGAGGTGAGGGAGTAAGTCACATGGATAATTAGGGAAAGAGTGTTCCCAGAAGAGGGAACAACATGTGCAAAGGCCCTGAGACTGGAAGTGCCCAGTATATTTGAGGAACAGTGAGGAGGTTGGGGCAGAGTGAGCAACCCTGGAGGAGAGATGGAGGAGGAGATCTGACAGAGGGGATGGGACAGATTGTGCAGGGCCTTTGGGGCTGCCAGGAGGACTTGAGCTTTTCCTCTGAGTAGGATGGGAGCCATAGAGGGTACTGAACTGAAGAGGGACACAACCTGATTTCAAGAGTTCACAGGCTTTATTGGCCACTGTGGGAAGAAGAGACTGTGGGGTGGGAATTAATTCCTTGGGGCTCTTATAAAAAGTGCCACCAACTGGCTGGCTCAAAACAACAGAAATGTATTTATTTTGTCATAGTTCTGAGGCTAGAAGACTCAGATCAAGGTGTCAGCAGGGCCATGCTCCTTAAGAAGGCTCTGGGGAGGAATCCTTCCTTGTCTCTTCTAGCCTGATGGCCTCTGGCAGTCTTTAGCATTCCTTGACTTCTAGCTGCACCACTCCAACCCCTGTCCCCATTTACCCTCCTTCTTTCTATGGGTCTTCAAATAGCCTTTTACAGACACTAGTTACTGGATAGTGTCCACTCTAGTCAATGTAACCTTCTATTAATTTAACTAATTACATCTGCAAAGACCCCATTTCCAAGTGAAATCCTATTCTGAGGTTCTGGATGGACACGAATTTTTGTGGGGAGGGCACTAATCAACCCAGTACTGAGGCTGAAGGTGGAACTAGAAGACTAAAGAGGAGCTTGAACCCTAAGTCAGTCATTTACTAGCAGGGGGGAGACCACCCTCTCTGACCATCACTTTCCTCATCAGGAAAATGGGACTGCTGTAAGAATGCTTTGAGATAGTGGAGAGTTTAACACATCACCCTCCGTGGCTGTTGGCTTTGGTTGGTAATGCACACCCCACAAAAGCACATCTTAACATGGTTCCTCCTCTTCCTCTCTCTCTCTCCCCACACTGCTTTCAGCAACCTCCAGCCCAGAGCTGAGCACCTGGAAGCTTTTCAAGGTCACACAGGAGAGGTTGGGGAAAGTCTCTCCAAGACACTAGGGAGATCATGGGTGTGATCTTGTATCCACAGGGTGGCTACCGAGGCTCTGAAGCACACATATCCCTCACAGCTCTTGTCCTGATCGCCCTGAATGAGGGGAAGGACTTGTGTCGGGGTATACAGGTAAGATCCAAAGAGGAGGGAGACTCTGCAAGCCCTCTAGATTCTCTGCCCCCAGGAAGTCGCCCCATCCTCATGTCCCTCTCAGTGCATTCCTCCCTTCTAACTCTTAGACACCTTTCTTCTAATAGCCTTCCTCTGGTTCCCTCTCTCTGACTTTCTAGAGTTTGACTGCCAGCATGGAGCGAGCCCGTAGCTTCCTGGAGGAATGCCTTCCAAAAATTCAGACAACCTTTGCCGTAGCCATAGTCTCCTATGCTCTGGCCCTCACCAATAGCCCCCGAGCCAATGACCGCCTGGACAGCTTTGCTAGCCATGGTGAGTGTAGGTCACTTCTTAACCAGCTTATGTGTTAACCACAACCATGGGGGCAGTGGGAGGGGGATTGTGTGATTTCAAATTTAGCAATGTGAGATTCATCACTTAGTGTTTATTGTGCATCTATGGTGTGCCAACTCTTTAGCTCAGACTCTGAGAAACCAGGGTAAGCAAGAATGATGTGGTCCTTGCTCTCAAAGGTCTCATTATCCCTGGAGGAAGCAATTAGAAGACAAACAGATCAACTACAAATTGAGACAAACAATAAGATGATAATATACGAGATAGGTGGGAGAGATGATGAAGGAAGAGGAGTATAGATTGGAGAACTGGAGAGTCCTCTGTGAAAAGGGGATTCCTAAGCTGGAATAAAAGATGAGAAGGCCCACCTGTGTGAAAGGCCAAGGACATTCCAAGCTAAAAGAATGGCATGTGCAAATACCCTAAATTTAAAAGGTGCTTGATATGGTCAAGGATGGAAAGAAGGTCATAAAATGTGGTTAACTGATAGGAGTCTGCCTCTCATGGCCTGCCCTATCTCATCCCCAAAGATCCTATACCATCCACTTCATTACTCAAGTCAAGAGGAATGGAGTTAGGAAAACTCACTTGCAGGGGGACCAGTGGGAGCTTCTCTAAACCTTAATTTCCTTGTCCCTAAATAGTTAAGAGTCCTCCTAGAGTATTCTGAAAATGAAGGAGCTTCTCTAAACCTTAATTTCCTTGTCCCTAAATAGTTAAGAGTCCTCCTAGAGTATTCTGAAAATAAAATGTTCATATGCCTCCTCAAGGAGTTTCACATAAAGGAAGTGCTCAACAAAATAGTGGACGAGAAAATTCAGGCCAGATGACACAAGGAGAGGACAGGTTTTGGTAGATGGGCCCAGTTTTGGGAGACAAAGTGGGCCTATCCATCTCCTAGATAAAACCCACTGGCCAGTGGACAACCTGGAGGACTCCCTGTACACCATTGAGGCCACAGCTTATGCGCTGATGCAGAAGGTGGAGTTGGGTCGACACAACGAGACGCACGCCATTGCCAAGTGGCTACTGGAGAAGCGGGAGCTAGGCGGAGGTTTCAAGTCCACCCAGGTGACCCCGGCCTCGGAAAGAGGGGGTGGGGGGCGCTAGCCGAGGTGCTGACAAGGCCGGCTCGCCGGAAGGAGCTGCCCGTGGTGCTGATTTGCCATGCTGGGGGGTGGGGAAATTCCTGGGGCGCTGTCGGTGGTGCTGATACACGGCTCCATCCCAACCCCTAGACCACCGTGGTGGCCCTTGAGGCCCTCACCCGCTTCCGGGAAGCTGTCCCTTTTAATAGTGTCCAGGATCTCCGCATCCAGATAAGCGTCCCCAAGAAAGCCTTGAACTTGGAGTGGTACATCGATCATAACAACGCCTACCAGCTGCGGTCAGCAAAGGTAGGGCACTGAGGGGCAGAGAGGAAGGCCATACACAGGTGGCACTGGGGATGAGGTCAAGAGTCATGTCCTTGCCAATCTCCCTCTCCAAGATTATCTTACAACTAATGTCTATACTGTTGATGTGTTGATTCATTTATTCCACCATTTCTTGAGCATCGATAGTGGGCCAGTCATTCTCTTGAGCAATGGGGATGCATTATGAAAGATCTATGCCCTCTGCTCTCATGAAACTTACAGCATAGAAAGAAACTAAGACAAAAAGTATTTTAAGATTTCTGGAAATAGGGGATCCCTGGGTGGCTCAGCAGTTTAGCGCCTGCATTCAGCCCAGGGTGTGATCCTGGAGTCCCAAGATCAAGTCCCAGATCAGGCTCCCTGCATGGAGCCTGCTTCTCCCTCTGCCTGTGTCTCTGCCACTCTCTCTCTGCATCTCTCATGAATAAATAAATAAAATCTTTAAAAAATAGATTTCTGGAAATAGGGAAAAGAAATGTGTGTAAAAGGGAAAAGATCCTGGGTGTGAGGAAGAAGATAATCTCCATGATCTTATCCATGGAGGAAGTGATATTTACCTTCAATACTTTGACCCGTCTTTATTGAACAATCACTCTATGCCAGACATTGTTCTAGGTGCTGGGAATTCAGTCACGAACAAGACAGAAAAAAAATCCATCTCCTTGTAGAATTTTATACTCTAATGGGTGAGACAGACAGTGAAGTAAGTAGAATACGTAGTATGTTACACGATGGCAAGTGCTACAGCTAAAAAATTAAGCAGAGGGGGAGGATGGGCACATCATCGAGTTGCAATTTTAGATAGAAAGGTCAGGAAAGTTCTCAACAAGATGGTAACATTTGAGCAAAGATCTTAAGGAAAGGAAGGAGCAAGCCTTGTGGATATCTAAGTAGAAGAAACAGGCAGTGCAAAGGCCCTGAGGCAGAAGTATCCTAAGAATAACAAGGGGTTTAAGCAGGGGTGATGTGAATGGATGTGAATTTGTAAAGTTTCTCTCCAGCTGATGAAGGAAGAATGTATGATGGAAACAAGAGTAGATGGAGAGATGCCAGGGAGAAGAATCTTGTGGTGGCTCCGTGCACAAGGAGCTCTGTAAACACTGTAAAGTAGACAGATTGAACAGATGTACATTAGTACACAGCCTGAATTGGCAGTTGTAGTTGATATGTGACAGTGTAGACATCACAAATGCTCTATCAAAAAGAAAAAGTAAAACAAACCATCTATGTGGGGGGGGGGGGGAGCAGTGAGTTACTAGACCCCGAGTTAGGGAAATTACTGAGGCCTCAGTGCCCATGTGTGTTTTCCTTCCCAACTCCGTTGTATTCGAGCCATGTTTTGCTGCCTCTGTGCTCAAATCCTCTTTTTGCTTCCTTTCAGTTCTCTGCCCAGGATGACATAGAGATCAAAGCCAGTGGCAGTGGGAGAGGCACAATCTCGGTAGGTCTGGTGTCCCACCATGAGATCCTTAGCTAGAGGCGCCCGGGTAGCTCAGGGGTTGAGTGTCTGCCTTTGACTCAGGGTGTAATCCTGGGTCCGGGGATCAAGTCTTACATTGGGCTTCCTACGAGGAGCCTGCTTCTCCCTCTGCCTGTGTCTCCATCTCTTTTTCTCTCTGTCTCTCATGAATAAATAAATAAAATCTTTTTTTTTAATGAGATCCTTAGCTGGAGCCCACCACCACCACCACCCTTGTTATTGGAAATAGAGGCAGTCTATTAAGACTGAAATCAGCAATAATTTTAGCTACCATTTAGGGCACTACCATGTGCTAGGAATCAAGTTAAGGACACCTTAAAACCTGCCCCTAGGGATCCCTGGGTGGCGCAGCGGTTTGGCGCCTGCCTTTGGCCCAGGGCGCGATCCTGGAGACCCGGGATCAAATCCCACATCGGGCTCCCGGTGCATGGAGCCTGCTTCTCCCTCTGCCTGTGTCTCTGCCTCTCTCTCTCTCTCTCTCTGTGACTATCACAAATAAATAAAAATTAAAAAAAAAAACCTGCCCCTAGAAAGTTGGAAAAAATATGGACTCCATTTAACAAGTGGGGAAATAGAGACTCGGAAGGGTCTTCACTTGTTATAAATCAAGAGGGAGGAGAGGTAGAGGCGAGAGGTCTTTGGGCCTGTCTACCCCTCCTATGCTGGGTCCCTGAATGGGTGTCTCTTTCTTTCCCCTCAAAGGAAGATTCTCCCTCCACCGTGTCTTTCAATGCCCGAAGGATAACTCTGCCCTTTCTTCCAATATCTGGGGGCCCTGTTATATCTTCTGGCTCCATGCCCTGTGGCCCAGGAGGACAGACCTCTTGTTCACTAAACTTGAGGCAGACCGTTTTCCTATTTCTGGCAATGGAGTCACAGTTGAAGCTCTGCCTTTGTGGTGTGACTTTGGAAATGTCATCCTCCTCCATGAGCCTCAATTAAATTTAAATTAAGTAAAATTAAAAATTCAGTTCCTTGGTTGCACTAGCCACATTTCAAGTGCTCAACAGTTATATGAGGCTAATGGCTACCATATATGTACAGCACAGGTACAGAGTATTTCCGTTACCTCAGAAAATCCTATTACACAGAAGTGGTCTAGATTCTAAAGAGTGTTCAGGTCACTGCACCCAGAAATTCAGGGGGCACAGACTTTGCTGTGAATTAGGAACAGGGACAGAACCTGGGCAGGCAAGGACTGGAGTGAGGAGGAAAGGAGTGGGTAGTAATGGTCTCTGACACCTTCCCTGCCCTGGCAGATCCTGACCATGTACCACAGGTCCTCAGAGTCCTGGGAGGGCACCTGCAACCTGTACCACCTGAATGTGACTCTCCATAGTACCTTGGAAGGTGAGCCTAGACCCAGGGATTCCTAGACCTTCTATTCTATTATTTTATTTTAGCTTTCATTTAGTAAGCACATTTATTGCCTTATTCAACTCTTCATCAAATATTTATTGAGCATTTACTATGTGTCATGCCCTGTTTCTGGATCCTGGGAACACAGGTATGAACAAGAAAAATATCCCTTCTTTTCCTGAATCCTCCTGGAAACAAACAATAATACGACAATAGAATTATACCCCTACAGCCATTTATTTATAACAATCTTCATTATAAAAAAATAAATATATAGCACACTTACATGATAAGTACCACATAAAATAAAGCAGGAAAAGGTGACACATACTTGGAGGAGGCCCAGGGGAAGCTGTCTGAGGAGATGGCTTTTGAGCTCAGACATGAAAGAAGTGAGAATGAGCCATGAAGGATCTGAGGGAATAGCATTCCAGGCAGATAGAACAGCAGGTGCAAAGGCCTGGAGGCAAGAATGAGCTCACTTGGTTTGAAGAAGCCATTGTGGCCACAGAGGAGGAAGGGGCAGGGTTTTCGGAAAAAGAGTTGGAGAGGTAATGGGAGCAGATGGTGCAGGGACTTGTGGGCCATAGTGGGAACTTTGGTTTTTGTTCAGAGTGAAGTGGAAGCTATAGAGGGTTCTGAGCAGAGGAGAGATATGACCTAGCACAGGTTTGCACAGACTCTCTCTGGCACAGACTGCAGAGGACAAGGACAGAAGCTGAAAGACTAGGGAGGAGGAGACTGCACTGGTTTTGCAGGAGATGATGGGGGCTGAACTGGGGTAGGGGGCTGTGGAGATGGTCAGAAATGGGATCCTAGAGTTCCTAGACTGAGGTACCAAGGAGGAAGAGACAGGACCCGCCATTGGGAGCTCACTGTAGGGATGAAGGGAATAAGACTCACCAGTCCTAGGACTTTTAGGGACTAAAAGTGACCAAGGCTTTGGCTTGGGTTGCATTTTGTCATCGTCGTCGTCGTCATCGTCATCGTCGTAGTAGTAGTAGTAGTAATGGTAGTAACAGTAACATAGTTCTGAAGCACGGATAAGGCACTGTGTTAAGTGCTTTACTTGCATTAACTCATTTAATCCTACACCTCCCCTTGGTTGAGAATAGTATGCTCCCTACTTACAGATTTGGTAACTAAAGCACGGAGAGTTTAAGCAACTTGCCCAAAGTCACAAGGCAGAGCCAAGATTTGAACCCAGGACACACTGTGTTACCTAGACTCTAAACTCCTGGCTTCTCTCTGCAGATAATAAAAAGGAGGAAGAGACCTTCCAGCTCCGGATGGAGACAAGGTCAGGGCACTAGGATCTTGGGCTGGAGGCAGGAGGAAGGCCTCACTTCCTGGTATCCAGACTCCTTACCAGCTTTCCTTGTGTACCGAATGGAGGGTGGGAGCCAACCAAGCTTGCTTCTCCATGCTTGCCCCCTCATCCTACCACCCATCCTGCCCTCCCCTGCCTGTCCCTGCCTCCCACCCTGCCTTCCCACGCTTGTCTACCATCCTGCGCCCCCCAATCCTGTCCTTCAACCTGCCATGTCCTGGGATGGCGGGCTCCACCACGGTGAACATGTTTCATGTCCCAGATGACCAAAACTGGTTCCAAGCCCACAGCTCTCTCCATCTTCATCTTCTCCAGACATCCCAGCCCTCACCCCAGTTCTGTTCTGTCTCCCAGATGCCCTCACCTGGGTCTGCCCCAGATAAAAACACTTATTGAGCATCTGCTGAATGCCAGGCTCTGTTCTAGGAACTGAAGGTACAGCTGTGAGCAAGTCAGCCCCTCTCTGCCTGGTAGAGCTCACAGCCTGTCAGGGGAGACAGACAATAACCAAATAATCATCCAGAATCAATGTAAAATGACACCTGTGACTAAATACGGCAAAGGAGAAATCCAAGGAGCCACAGGAGGGCAAATTAGAGAATGATCTGGTGCATGGGCTGGAGAAGGCTTCCCAGAGGGAGTGATGGATCAGTGGAAATTGCAAAGATGCAAGGATGTTTCAGGGAAGAAAGAGGAGTGAGGATTCCAGGCTGAGGACAGCATGTGCCAGGGTCCGGTGGCAGGAGAGGGATGCTTAGAAGCAATCGCGTGAAGGCTGGCTGGGAGGAAGTGAAGCAGAAGAGTGAGACAAGGCATCTGGTAAAGGTTGTTGAGCAAGGAAGCCACGCATCAGATTCCCATTTGTTACATCCGTCGGCTGCTGGGGGCAGAGGGGTAATGGGGAGACCGGGAGGAGGCCACGGACTGCACCCATGCAGACATGAGATGATGGCAGTAGGAGCTTTGGGGAGAGGCAGGAGGAGAGTAAGAAGAGACACCAGAGCTGTGAAATCCCCAGGTTCCAGGGAAATCGAGAGGCCACAATGAGCATCATAGAGGTCTCCCTGCTCACCGGCTTCTACCCCAACCAGAATGACCTCAAACAGGTAAGGTCCCACCTGTCTCCTCTTGAGCAGGCGGGGGATGCCCTAGCAACATCCCACACTCTCCATGTGGGCACAGTGGTCAAGGCCCCCAGGTTAATGCCCCATGGTCAGTAGCCACAGCCAACTTTTGATTGTCTCCCTGAATGACCTTAGACAAATCCTTGCCCTGATTGTGCCTCAGTTTCCCTGATACTAGTGTTGATGGGACAAGGACTGGGAGTTTGAGAGTGACTTCACACTGACCAGAGCTCCTAGAGCTGGGGACCTGGTGGGGTGGGGGGCGGTCTCTGCCAATCTGCAAGCCTCACCCTTTGCCCCAGCTTACGAGCGACGTGGAGATGTATGCCTTCCAGTATGAGACCAAGACGAGTTCCAGTGACAGCACCGTTGTCCTCTACCTGGAGAAGGTGAGGAAGGCTGGGTGTCCTCTTCCAGAGGCCTGTGAGCAGCCTGGTGGGCGGAGAATCCAGGGTCAGCACCTTGGGCAGTGTTGCCAGAGAGCCATGGGGTCTGAGGTCAGCTCCTCAGGCCACAAGGCCATGTTGTCAGTGTCATGGCCAAGGCCCTGCGGTCAGTGCCCTATGGTCAGTGGCCCTGGTCAGCTCAGGATTCCCTTCCCCAGCTCTCGCACAAGGAAGACACAGTGCTGGGCTTCCGGGTCCACAGGATGCTGCAGGCAGAGTTCCTGCAGGCCGCCCAGGTCACCATATACGACTACTACGAGCCTTGTAAGCGTGGGTAGGGGTTGGGGGGGCGGTGGTGGGGTATCCCCTGAAGGGACTGGGAAAGACTGGGCCAGGTGGGAGGGAAGGAGGGGCGGGGTCAGGAAGGAGGAGGGGCGGGGCACCGAAAGGGGTGTGGTTGAGGGGCGTGGCCTTCCCAGCAGGTCAAAGTTGTGGGGAGTCTGGAAGGGGATGGGACGCAGAATTGACCCGGCAGGGCCGGGTAGGGTGAGGGGCTTGCGGGGGGGGGGGGGGGGTGTGAGGGGTTGGGGGGGGCCTTCGGGGGCGGAGCCAGGGGTCACCCAGCCGGCAGGAACGCTGGCCCAAGCCAACCCCAGGCATTCGTCTGCCTCTCAGCCCGGAGGTGCAGCTCTTTCTACAACCTGCCCACAGAGCGGTCTTACCTGCAGAAGATCTGTCACAAAGATGTCTGCAGATGTGCGGAGGGTGAGGTCGTGGGGACGCTGAGGCCGGGGCTGCCAAGCTGGGATCCAGGAGCCCATCATCACCTCCTGGCTGTCTTATGGGCTGAGTTTAGGCAAAGAGAGTGAGACAGGAAGATAGAGACAAAGAGGACAGAGGCCCAGACACAGAGACTAACACACAGAGTCAGGCACAGCCAAAAAAGGGCCCAGATGGGGGAAAGAGACCCAAAGGAGACATAGAGAAGAAGGGAGTACCCTACAGACCAGAAAGGCCTGACCCAGAGATCTAGAGGTGGCTGGCCAGGGGCCAAATGGGGGTGGGATGGGAGGAGGCCCCCTCCCTCAGCACAGCCAGAGCAGCTGCCTTGCCCTCCCAATGCTCCAGAACAGTGTCCATCTCCAAGGAAGGATGGCAGCCAACTGAGGCAGGAGGAGCTCCAGGCAGCAGCCTGTGAGACAGGCGTGGACTTTGGTGAGTGTGGGAAGTGGCAGGAGGCAGGAGGAGGTCCACCTGTAGGCCAGATCCAACAGGACACCCTCCCGTCCCTGCTTTCCCAGTGTACAAGGTCAGGCTGGAGTCTGTGAAGGCCTCCACCTCCAACCCCTACATCTACTACAACATGAAACTCCAAGCCATCATCAAGGGTGGTATGTTCAAGGGGACAGAAGAGGCGGTGTGAGGTTCTACCCCAGGAACCCCATTGTGCAAAAGGGCCAGGCCTGTATACACTCACACATGTGTCTCCTTTCCTCCAGGTACAGACCCTGCTGTGCCCCTCACCATGAAGAAATTCATCTCTCATGCCACCTGCCATGACTCGCTGGGGCTGCAAGAACAGGAGACGTATCTCATTATGGGCCACACATCGGACCTTTGGAGACTCAAATCTGAGTGCGTGGGGGACTCCTGCTGACCCAGGACTCAGGCGGGGGCCCCCTTCCCGACCCCAGCCCAGTCCCTGGTGTCAACATTTCCTATTAGCACCTGTCACCTATCAACAGGAGTCTCAGGTTTCAGGGCAGCCCTAAAGGGAGGTATAGACCACTGTACAGCCCCAACTCCAGGGAACACCATTCACATGTAGATGTTGTAAATATAGATAAAGATTCAGTTTTCCAATAAAGGACACTAAAGAATCAGAGGAAGGGGAGCCTTTTCTAATCACCAGCCACGTGGACTACAGGCTGGGGGACCCAAGATGGCTGGTGGGGTGGACATGTGGCTGTGGCTCTGGGACACTGCCAATCAGGGTGGAGGAGGGCAGGGAGGGCACCAGGCTCTCCTCACCCTCTTTGCCATCTCTCACCCACAGGTACATCTACGTCCTGGGCAAGAAGACGTTTCTCATGCAGTGGCCGTCAGATGGGGATGTGGGCAAGAAGGAATTGTTGGACCAGATGAAGGAATTTTCAGAATATATGAGCATTCACGGCTGTGAGTCCTGAGACTCAGGTCTCCACTGCCCTCTGGAGTTTGTTTCCAAGCTGGTGCAGGCCACTGGGCTTAATTGCAAATAAAGACATTGGAGTGGATCCCTGGGTGGTGCAGCGGTTTGGCACCTGCCTTTGTCCCAGGGCGCGATCCTGGAGTCCCGGGTGCGAGTCCCATGTCGGGCTCCCGGCATGGAGCCTGCTTCTCCCTCTTCCTGTGTCTCTGCCTCTCTCTCTCTCTCTCTCTTTGTCTATCATAAATAAATAAATAAATAAATAAATAAATAAATCTTTCAAAAAAAAAAAAAAAGACATTGGAACATCATACCCAAAGTCCATACATTTGTCCCTGTCCCAACATTCATCAAGGGCTCTGCACAACCTACCCTAACATCGCAGTGACCTGCCTCCTCCCTCTCCCTCCTATTCCATTTCAATTACACTGGCCTCCTCTGTGTCTTCCCAACACCCAAGTAGATTCCTACCTCAGGGCCTTTGCACACTCACTGTTTCCTCTACCAAGTACACCCTGCCCCCAGGTATCTGTATGGAAGGAACCCTTCCCTTATTTGGATTTTTTCTTTCATATGGCTGAATAACATTCCAGAGTTTAAATGTTTAAATGTTGCTTCCTCAAAGATACTTGCCTTAATAACGTATCTAAAACAGACCCCCCCACCTTCCATCACTCTCTCCCTTTACCCTGCTTTATTCTCTCAATAACACTTATGAATATGAGCACCTGGGTGGCTCAGTGTTTGAGCGTCTGCCTTCAGCTCAGGTCATGATCCCAGGGTCCTGGGATCAAGTCCTGAATCGGGTTCCCCGCAGAGAGCCTGCTTCTCCCTCTGCCTCTGTGTGTGTGTGTCTCTCATGAATAAATAAATAAAATCTTTTTTAAAAATAATCCTTATGAATATATTATATATTTATTGGTTTTATCGTTAAATGGGCATTTCTCCTGCCTGACAATGTCAGCTCCTCAAAACCAGGGGTCATGAGTGTCTTGTTCACTGCAGTATTCTCAGCCTGCGGCAGGGGCTGGTACACACTAGGTGCTCAGGAAATGGTTGTTGAAGGAGTGAGTGAGTTATGAATGAATTTGGTGCCCACTGTGCACCTGGTCCTGATGGAAGATCTGTTGGGGAGCACCAAGGGAAAGTGAATGAGTTTCATCCATGTGGCCCAGGATGGGAGTGGGAGACCTGCCCAGCCAAGGCAGCGACTCCTGTGGCTCTGGGAACCCCCAAGTGCCATCCAGGATGGCGTGATCTTGGAGTGCTAATGAGGACTGGGTAAAAGAAGTAAAAAGGGAGAAAGAGAAATATGGGGCAAGGAGGCTGCTGGGTGGGCTGACTTTATAAAAGGTTTCGAAAAAAAAAAGAAAAAAAAAAAAAGGTTTTGAATACCAGACTAAAGGACTTGATCATTATCAAAGGCAGCTGCGAGCCATGGGAGATGGTTGAGCAGGAGAGGAACCAACCAGCCCTGAAACAGAAGGCCCAGCTGGTTGATGGGCGAGAACTGAGTTGATGACAGGAAACATAGGGAAGAGGCTGGAGCTGTGGGGCCATGGGGTAGCATGGTGGCAGCTTCCTGAGTTCAAAATTTGCCTTCACCATTTCCTGGCTATGTGATCTTGGCTGGTTACTCACCTCTCTGTGTTTTGGTTTCCTCATTTTTTTTAAAAGATTTTATTTATTTATTCATGAGAGACACACAGAGAGAGAGAGGCAGAGACGTGGGACTGATCCTGGGTCTCCAGGATCACGCCCTGGGCTGAAGGCAGCACTAAACGGCTGAGCCACCGGGGCTGCCTTAAAAAAAAAGATATTTTTTTTTAAGATTTTTTATTAAATAATAATAATAAAAATAAAGATTTTTTATTTACTTGAGAGAGAGAGCAAGCACAAGCAGAGGGAGAGGCAGGGGGAGAGAGAGTAGCAGGCTCCCTGCTCAGCCTGCTGTGGGACTCACTTCTGAGACTCTAGGATCATGACCTGAACCAAAGGCAGATGCTTAACCGACTGAGCCACCCAGGCACCCCTAGTTTCCTCATCTTTAAGGTTATTTCCCTCAGAGTCGTTGTGAGTGCCAGCATACAGTAAATATTCAATAAATTCTCACTGGCCTTTTGGTGACAAAGACAAGAGTCCATGGGAGACAGTGAAGCTGCTGGAATCCACAGGTCAGAGAAAAAATTGGGTCAAACAACCCCTGCTCAAAGCCCTCCCAAGCACTAGTGCTCTGACACCACAGCCCTCAAGGCTCTGCACTGTGGCCCCGTCAACCCTTGGCCCCATTGCCCCCCACTCTCCTCCTCACTCACTCATTCCAGCCATGCTGGCCTCCTCCATGGTTCCAGAAACTCCTAGCTCTTTTTTTTTTTGAGGGGAGGGGCCTCTGGGCTATGACATAAGCTGTTCCCTCTGCCCAGAACACTTTTCCCATGACTGCTTTCTCTTCGTCCTTCCAGTCTACTCAGAGAGGCCTTCTCCAGCCACCTTGGCTAGGTGAAATTGGACCTTCATCTCTCCCTGCAACCTAGCTGTGTCCTCCAGAGTGGATGCTACAGTGCCTGATGATATACTGGGTTCTTAACTTACAGCTTTGCTGTCTGTTTCCCCTCCTGGGCTGGGAGCTCCAGGACAGCAGAGAGGCATCTGACTTAGTCAGATACAATTGCATCAGCTCACGCAGGGTCTGGCACACAGTAGGTGTGCATTTCGCTGAATTAATGACTGAATAAATGAGAGAGAAGAAAGAGAGATGGGAAAGAGAGGGGATGATGGAAGAGAGAAGGAAAGAAGCCAGCAAGCAAGGGGGAAGATGGGTTCACATCTTGTTTCTGCACAGCCCTTAAGCTAAGAATGTTTTTTTTACATTTTCAAAGAGCTAAAGAAAAAGAAGAAGAAGAAGAAGAAGAAGAAGAAGAAGAAGAAGAAGAAGAAGTAACAGACACTGAACGTGACCTGAAAAGCCTGAAATATTTATTATCTTGTCCTTTATAAGGGGAAAAAATGTCTACCCCTGAATTAGTGCCTTAGTTATCTATTGCTATGAAACAAATTACCCCAAAACTTAGAGGCTTAAAGCAGGAATTATTATCATTTACAGTTTTGGTGGGTTGGGAATCCACAGGGAGCCACTGAGCTGCACAGTTTGGGCTCAGGGGTCTCTCACAAGATTAGAATTAAAACGTCAGCTGGAGGGATGCTCCCACATTGGGCTCCCCACAGGGAACCTGCTTCTCCCTCTGCCTATGTCTCTGCCTCTCTGTGTGTATCTCATGAATAAATAAATAAATAAAATCTTTGGGGCAGCCCCGGTGGCTCAGCGGTTTAGTGCCTGCCTTTGGCCCAGAGTGTGATCCTGGGGACGCAGGATCAAGTCCCACATCGGGCTCCCTGCATGGAGCCTGCTTCTCCCTCTGCCTGTGTTTCTGCCTCCCTCTCTCAATCTCTCTCTCTCTCTCTCTCTTTGTGTGTCTCTAATAAATAAATAAAATCTTTTTAAAATAATAAAATAAAATCTTTAAAAAGTAAAAATAAAACATCAGCTGGAAGGGCCTCTGGGTGGCTCAGTGGTTGAGTGTCTGCCTTTGGCTCAGGTCATGATCCCGGGATCCTGGGATCGAGTCCTGCATTGGGCTCCCCACAGGGAGCATGTTGTCCCCTCTGCCTATGTCTCTGCCTCTCTGTGTCTCTTATGAATAAATAAATAAATAAAAAATAAAAATAAAAATAAAAATAAAAATAGGGCAGCCTGGATGGCTCAGCGGTTTAGCGCCACCTTCAACCCAGGGTGTGATCCTGGAAACCGGGGATGGAGTCCCACGTTGGGCTGCCTGCATGGAGCCTGCTTCTCCCTCTGCCTATGTCTCTGCCTCTGTGTGTATGTGTGTGTGTGTGTGTGTGTGTGTGTGTGTGTGTGTGTTTCTCATGAATAAATAAATAAAATCCTAAAAAATAAAAATAAATAAAATATCAGCCGGGGCTGCTGTCATCTGAAGGCTCGTTTGAGGTTGGAGGAGCCACCCCCAAGGTAGCTCCTTCACATGGCTGGCAAGCTGGCGGTGGTTGTTAGTGGGAGGATTCAAGTCTTGCCATGTGGACCTCACAGTGTTGCTTCAGGGTTCTCATGATATGGCAGCTGGCTTTCGCCAGAGTGAGTGATCAAAGTGAAAGAAGCCACGGTGCCTTTTAAAGAGCTAGACTCAGAAATCACACACCTTCATTTCCACAACAGTCTATTGGTCACATGAGCTAGTGCAATTCAGTGCAGACAAGGACCACACAGGGCATGACTGTTGGGAGGCAGAGGTCCCTGCAGGCCATCTTGAAAGCTACCAACTACAGTTAGTCCCAGAGTTTGGGACCCAAGCAATCTAGCTCCAGAGTCTATGCACTCACAATCATGTATAGAGGTCTGTCAGTGGCAAAGCGTGGGTACATTTGTAAAACAGATTTCATTTTTTAGATAATTTATAAATTTACAGGGGCACCTGGGTGGCTCAGTGGTTGAGTGTCTGCCTTTGGCTCAGGTTGTGATCCCCAGGTCCTAGGATAGAGTCTTGCATTGGCCTCCCCGCTGGGAGCTTGCTTCTCTCTCTGCCTGTGTCTCTGCCTCTCTCTGTGTTTCTCATGAGTAAATAAATAAAATCTTAAAATAAATAAATTTACAGGAAAAAACTGAGAAGACAATACAGAGAGAGTTTCCCATATACCTCTGCAGTTTCCCTATGATTAACATCTTACATTACCATGATACATTTGCTATAAGCGACAAACCAATACTGATACATTTTTGTTCCCTAAAATCCACAGTCTAGAGTTCCTTAGTTTTCACCCAATGTCTTTTTTCTGTTCCAAGATCTCATCCAGGACACCATATTACATTTAGTCTGTGACAATTTCCCAGACTTCCCCTTGTTTTTTCATGTCTCTAGCGGTTTTGAGGAATACTGCTCAGGGATACTGCAGGATGACTCTTGATTGAGATTTACTTGATGTTCTTTCATGATCAGACTCGTGGGTTTATGGGATTAGAGGAGGAATATTGCAGAAGTAAGAGGGTATTTCCATATCATATTAAGGGTATATAAATCAACATAATTTATGACTACTGATGTTGACCTTGACCAACTGGCTGTGGTAGTGTTTGTAAGGTTTCTTTTTTTATATATATTTTATTTATTTATTTATTTATTTATTTATTTATTTATTTATGAGAGAGAAAGAGCACACAAGCAGGAAGTGCCACAGGCCAAGGGAGAAGCAGGCTCCCCAATAAGCAGGGAGCCTGACGCAAGGCTCAATCCCAGGACCTTGGGATCATGACCAGAGCTGAAGGCAGATGCTTAACTGACTGAGCCACCCAGGTGCCCCCATTTGTCAGGTTTCTCCTCTGTAAAGTTACTATCCCTGCTCTCTTTTCCACAGTGTACTCTTTGGAAAGAAGTCTCTCAAAGAAAAGAAAAGAAAAGAAAAGAAAAGAAAAGAAAAGAAAAGAAAAGAAAAGAAAAGAAAAGAAAAGAAAAAAGAAGTCTCTCTTCATGGCCAATACCAAAGAGGAGTTATGCTTCCCTTCTTTCAGGGCTGAATATCTACATTAATTATTTGGAATTCTTCTGCCCAGGACACTAGTCTCTTTTCCCACATTTATTAATCTATTCCATCATTAATTGGATTATAGCCCAATAGTACTTGATTTTGTTGTTTCCATTATTCTTTTTTTTAAAATATTTTATTTATTTATTCAGGAGACACAGAGAGAGAGGCAGAGACACAAGCAGAGGGAGAAGTAGGATCCACACAGGGAGCCCGACATGGGACTTGATCCCAGAACTCCGGGATCACCCCCTGAGCCAAAGGCAGACACTCAACCACAGAGCCACCCAGGCGTCCCACTCCAGTCATTCTCTTTTGGCCATTGGGAGCTCTTTCAGTTGGCACCTTGTAGGTAAATTTAAACTTTCATGTGTGCTACTAAATTAGATCCTAATAATGTTGGCCGCTTATATTTTCACTGCACCATAAATTGAAGTTTTTATTTTTTATTGAGGTGAAATTCACACACAATTAATCACATTAATGTGTACAATTCAGTGCACTTAATATATTTAAAATATTATGCAATCACCACCTCTCTCGAGTTTTGAAATTTTTTCATCACTCCAGAAAAACAGTCTGTCGCCATTAAGTAATCACTCCCCACTTCCCTCTACCTCCCAGCCCCTGGTAATGACTAATCTTCTTTCTGTCTCTATGGATTTGCCTATTCCGGATATATCATAAAAACGAATCAGGCAATAGGGAGCCTGGGCGGCTCAGTTGGTTGCGCATCCAACCCTTGATTTCAACTCAGGTCATGATCTCAGCATCATGAGATCAAGCCCAGACGGGCTCTGCACTTAGCCTGGCATCTGCTTGGGACTGACTCTCACCCTCTCCCTTTGCCCTCTGTCCCTCCCCACACTGTGCATGCTCTCTCTCTCTCTCCTTCCTGCCCCCCCTCAAATAACTAAATAAGTAAAATCTTTTTTAAAAGGGGTGCCTGGGGACACCCGAGTAGCTCAGCAGTTGAGTGTCTGCCTTTGGCTCGGGGCGTGATCCCGGATTCCCGGGATCGAGTCCCACATCAGGCTTCCTGCATGGAGCCCGCTTCTCCCTCTGCCTGTGTCTTTGCCTCTCTCTCTCTCTCTGTGACTCTCATGAATAAATAAATTAAATATTTTTTAAGATTTTTATTTATTTATTTATTTATTCATGAGTGACACACAGAGAGAGAAAAGCAGAGACACAGACCGAGGGAGAAGCAGTCTCCCCGCAGGGAGCGTGTCTTGGGACCGACCCAGGATCACGCCCTGAGCCAATGTCAGGCGCTAAACCGCTGAGCCATCCAGGAATCCCCAATGAATAAAATCTTTAAAAAAAAAAAAAGGAGTGCCTGGGTGGCTCAGTTGGTTAAGCATCTGTCTTCTGCTCAGGTCATGGTTAAGCATCTGTCTTCTGCTCAGGTCATGGTTCCAGGATCCTGGGATCAAGCCCCTCATCAGGCTCCCTGCCCTTCCGGGAGCCTGCTTTTCTCTCTTCCTCTGTCTGTCACTCTCCCTGCTTGTGCTCTCTCTCTGTCAGATAAATAAATAAAATCTTTTTTTTTTTTTTTTTTTTTTTTAAAGAATCAGGCAGGGACGCCTGGGTGGCTCATCAGTTGAGCATCTGCCTTTGGCTCAGGGCATGATCCCTGGATTCCAGGATCAAGTCCCACATCGGGCTTCCTGCATGGAGCCCTCTTCTCCCTCTGCCTATGTCTCTGCCTCTCTCTGTGTGTCTCTCATGAATAAATAAATAAAATCTTAAAAAAAAAAAGAATCAGGTAATATGTGACTTTGTCTTTCTAGCTTCTTTCGCTTGGCATGGTTTCAAGATTCATCCAAGTTGTAGCATATTCTTTGTTCCTTGTTTCTTTTATGGCTGAATAATATTCCATTGTATGGATGCACCATATTTTGTTTATCTGTTCAACTGTCCATAAACATTTGGGTCATTTCCACCTTTTGACTATTGTAAATAATGCTGCTATGAATGTGGGTGTGCAAATACCTGTTTGAGTCTCCCCTGAACATATCTTGGGATAAATCCCACTTGGCCATGGCATACAATCTGTCTAACATGCTGTTGGATTCAGTTTGCTAGTCCTCCTGTTCTCCTGGTTACCTACCAGCTTCTGGTAGAGGTTTGTCCCAAAGGGCATTAACAGCTGTGCATGCTTGAGAGCCAAAAGAAGACCCTGAAGAAGAGAATGGGAAAATGCCTGTGTCTTCTTGAGGTAGGTAGATTTGCATTACATGGAACTGTCCACAGCAGGTGCAGCTGAAATCCAGGTGGGCCCAGGAGATGGAAAGCAGGGCACTAAGAGGTTACACATACGGTGTAGCATAGATATGTTATGCATATCTACCTGTGTGCATTTATAAATATATAATTCCCCTCTCTGAGGCTGTATAATGTTCCAACCCAACTTTTCTGTACATTTTAAAAAATATTTTATTTATTGGGGATCCCTGGATAGCTCAGCAGTTTAGCGCCTGCCTTCGGCCCAGGGCTTGGTCCTGAAGTCCTGGGATTGAGTCCCACGTGAGGCTCCCTGCGTGGAGCCTGCTTCTCTCTGTCTGTGTCTCTGCCTCTCTATCTGTGTGTCTCTCATGAATAAATAAATAAAATCTAAAAAAAAAAGATTTTATTTATTTATTCATGAGAGACACAGAGGGAGAGGCAGAGACACAAGCAGAGAGAGAATCAGACTCCCTTTGGGAAGTGGGATGTGGGACTCGATCCCAGGACGCCAGGATCATGCCCTGAGCCAAAGGCATCTGCTCAACCACTGCCAAAGGCATCTACTCAACCACTGAGGCACCCGGGTGCCCCTTCTAATATTTGTTTCACTCTTAAATCATGTCAGTCACACATGAACAATATAGAAAAATTTAAAATTAGTAAAGGTTATTAGCTTAATCACAGAAACCAACCAACTCTGGCTAATTTAACCAGAAAAGTTTATTTAAGAACACTTAGGGGGGGGATCCCTGGGTGGCGCAGCGGTTTAGCGCCTGCCTTTGGCCCAGGGCGCGATCCTGGAGACCCGGGATCGAATCCCACATCGGGGTCCCGGTGCATGGAGCCTGTTTCTCCCTCTGCCTGTGTCTCTGCCTCTCTCGCTCTCTCTGTGTGACTATCATAAATAAATAAAAATTAAAAAAAAAAAAAGAACACTTAGGGGGTACCTGGGTGGCTCAGTCAGTTACACATCTTCCTTTGGCTCAGGTTGTGACCCTGGGGTCCTGGGATTGAGCCCCACATCTGGCTCCCTACTCAGTAGGGAGACTACTTCTCCCTGTAGCTCCCCCTGCTTGTGCACTTCCGTGCTCTCTCATTCTCTCTCTCAATCAAATAAATGATTTTTTTTATCTTTAAAAAAAGAGACAGACAAAAAGAAAGAAAGAAAGAAAGAAAGAAGAAAGAAAGAAAGAAAGAAAGAAAGAAAGAAAGAAAGAAAGAAAGAAAGAAAGAAAAAGAAAGAAAGAAAGAAAGAAAGAGAGAGACGCCTGGGTGGCTCAATGATTTAGCGCCTGCCCTTTTTTTTTTAATTTTTTTAAATTTTTTATTTATTTATGATAGTCACAGAGAGAGAGAGAGGCAGAGGCACAGGCAGAGGGAGAAGCAGGCTCCATGCACCGGGAGCCTGACGTGGGATTTGATCCCCGGTCTCCAGGATCAGGCCCTGGGCCAAAGGCAGGCGCCAAACCGCTGCGCCACCCAGGGTTCCCTAGCGCCTGCCTTTGGCCAGGGTGTGATCCTGGAGTCCTGGGATCGAGTCCCACATCGGGCTCCCTGCATGGAGCCTGCTTCTCCCTCCGCCTGTGTCTCTGCCTCTCTCTCTCCCTCTGTCTGTCTCTCTCTCTCTCTCTCATGAATAAATAAGTAAAATCATAAATAAATAAATAAATAAATAAATAAATAAATAAATAAATACTTAGGAGTGGGGCACCTGGCTGGCTCAGTCGGTAGAGAATGCAACTCTTGATCCTGGGGGTTGTGAGTTCAAGCCCCACATTGGGTGTAGAAATTACTTAAAAAAAATCTTTAAGGGACCCCTGGGTGGCTCAATCAGTTGCGCCTCTGCCTCTTGATTTAGGCTCAGGTCATGATCTAGGGGACACGATCTCAGAGGCCTGATATCCAGCCGAGCGTGGGGCTCTGTGCTGAGCCTGAAGCCTACTTAAGATTCTCTCTCTCTCTCTCTCTCTCTCTCTCTCCCCTCCCCTCCCCCCACCCATGCTTGCTCTCTCTCGTTCTCACTCTCTCTCTCAAAACAATAATAAAATAAAATAAACTCTTTTAAAAAAGGGATAGGGGAACAGTTAGGATCAATAGCAAGCAAATTAGGCTGAGGACCCAGGTGAAGTCCAAGGCAGCGCCAAGGAGAGGGGAGCCTGCTGTGGGCCCTGCCTGCGATCCACTGGGACAGGGACCAAGGATGGGTACCCAGAGCCCTCTCGTTGCAGACTTCACTGCCCAACCCCATCACCTACTTGAGGAAGGACTTTGACGTCCTCATGGACTGGCTCCTGACCCTTGGGAGTTTATAGAGCAACAGCAGGCAAAGAACAGGTACTACTGCTCCCACCCCAGGAATCTGCCAGGTGCTGGCCGTCGCTAAGTGCCAACCAAGAGCCGTCTTGGGCACCTATGAAGCAGAGATGTACTGGAGAAGAAACCAGCAAGTTGATGGAGAAATCATCAACATTATCCATGAAAGTCAGGAAGCCTGTCAGCAGAGGAAAAGCAGGAGCTACAGGCAGAGCCGTCCAAGGAGCTGGAGCAGTTCACCCGGTGGCTAAGGCCCCCCAGGACCATGATCACCACCTTGGGCCCCCGCTTTTCTCCGGGAACCCCCTGGCAGAATAGGAGCCCCACCTCCTGGCACAGGGAAAACCTGCGAATAAGGCCACGGATGCCCAAGGCAGCTCCTCCAGCCCCCTCACATGACTGTTACCATTACTGAAATAGAGTAATCAAACCTGAACCAAAAATGAGAACAAAACAGAACAGAACAAACAAAAAATACTTGGGAGCAATAGATAAAATATCCATACAATGGAATACTACTGAGCAGTAAAAAACGAACCAACAAACAAAAAACAACCTGCAGCCATATATACAGGCCACAGAATGGATGAACCTCAAAAATGTGAAGAGTGAGATAAGACACAAGCCATCATACGCTGGATGATGCCATTTATATGAAATGTCCAGAAAGGCAAATCTATAGAAGCCACTGGTGGTGTGAGGCTGGGGTGAGAATGGAAACTGACCGGATAGGCCCAAGGACTCTTCCTGGAGCAATAAAAATATTCTAAAACTGGGATGCCTGGGTGGCTAGGCGGTAGGGCATGTGCCCGTCGTGATCCCGAGTCCAGGGATGAAGTCCCACAACGGGCTCCCCATGGGGAGCCTGCTTCTCCCTCTGTCTGTATCTCTGCCCCTCTCTCTGTGTCTCTCGTGAATAAATAAATAAAATCTTTAAGAAAAGAATGGGTTTCACAACTCAGGAAAATGATTAAAAATCATTGAGGGGCTGCCTGGGTGGCTCAGTCATTTAAGCTTCTGCCTTCCGCTCAGGTCATGATCTCAAGGTCCTGGGATTGAGCCCCACATTGGGTTCCCTGCTCAGCGGGCAGCCTGATTCTCCCTCTGCCTGCTGCTCCCCCTGCTTGTACTCTTCTCTGTGTGTCAAATAAATAAATAAACATATTTTTAAAAAAATCATTGAAATGTACACTTGAAGAGGATGATCTTATGATATGTAAAACCTACTTCAATAAAGCTGATTAAATATATATATATATATTAGGGTACTGGGACGCCTGGGTGGCTCAGCGGTTGAGCATCTGCCTTTGGCTCAGGGCGTGATCCTGGGATCCTGGGATCGAGTCCCACATCGGACTCCCCGCACAGAGCCTGCTTCTCCCTCTGCCTATATCTCTGCTTCTCTCTGTGTGTCTCTCATGAATAAATCAATCAATCAATCAATAATAAATAAATAAATAAATAAATAAATAAATAAATAAATAAATAAAATGTTTAAAAAAATATATTAGGGTACTTACTGAATTTCCAGGAGACTGAAAATAAGGCTCCAGATCCCAAAGACAGAGAACCAGTTCTGGAGAAGATACGACTGCCATGGCTGTTGGATTGAACCACGACTAATAGTGGACACTGATCTTTTACCAGACCCACCACCCCAGCAGCCTCAGAAAACTGAATCTTGAGGCACATGGGTGGCTCAGTTGGTTAATCATCTGCCTTCAGCTCAGGTCATCATCCCGGAGTCCTGGGATCAAGCTCTGCATTTGGCTCCCTGCTCAGCAAGGGGGTCTGCTTCTCCTTCTCCTTCTGCTACTCTCCCTGCCTGTGCTCACTTGCTCTCTCTCTCTCTCTCTCTCTCTCTATCTGTGATCAATAAATAGATAGATAAATAAATAAAAAATAAGATGTTTAAAAGATTTTATTTTTTTTTTAATTTTTATTTATTTATGATAGTCACACAGAGAGAGAGAGGCAGAGACACAGGCAGAGGGAGAAGCAGGCTCCATGCACCGGGAGCCCGACGTGGGACTCGATCCCGGGTCTCCAGGATCATGCCCTGGGCCAAAGGCAGGCGCCAAACCGCTGCGCCACCCAGGGATCCCAAAAGATTTTAAAAGATTCAAAGAAAACTGAATCTTGCTATAGCTATTCATCACTGGTTGACTTACCTGTGGCCTCTCCTTCCCATCACTGCTTTTTTTTTTTTTTTTTAATTTTTTTATTTATTTATGATAGTCACACACAGAGAGAGAGGCAAAGACACAGGCAGAGACACAGGCAGAGGGAGAAGCAGGCTCCATGCACCGGGAGCCCGACGTGGGATTCAATCCCGGGTCTCCAGGATCGTGCCCTGGGCCAAAGGCAGGCGCTCAACCGCTGCGCCACCCAGGGATCCCCCATCACAGCTTTTGATGCTTAGTTAGGAGCTGGTTGGTGGAGGCAGGAGGAGGTGTGGTGGAAATAGTGCTGTGTATTCCCCAAATCTGTATCCTTGCTTTCTGACCACTCTGCTAAATGACATTTCCCAGACTCCTGTGCAGATGAGTAGAGCCACGTGATGGGAGATCTGTCTAATGGAGTGAGCAGAAGAGATGTGGCTCTCCTGGCTCAGGCAGTTAAGGATGGGTGTGCCTTCTCCACGGGCACAATGGTCAGAAAATCCAGTGAGTTCCATAAATAAAGGGCATTTTTTTAAAGGATGGAGGACTATTATATATTAAAAGACACTTGAGAGAACTACCTACCAAATGACATGTGTAGAGCTGGTTTGGATTCCAGTTTGAATGAATTAAATAAAAATAAGGCATTTTTTTTAAGATTGTATTTATTCATGAGAGACACAGAGAGAGATGCAGAGACATAGGCAGAGGGAGAAGCAGGCTCCCAGCGGGGAGGCCAATGCAGAACTCTATCCTAGGACCTGGGGATCATGACCTGAGCCAAAGGCAGAGGCTCAACCTCTGAGCCACCCAGGCATCCCAAAATAAGGCATGTTTGAAACAAAACACTTTTAGAAACAACTATTTTTTTTTCTTTTTGAAACAACTGACTATTAATTCGGAATGAGATATTAAGGAAGAACTGTTATTTTCCTGTGTGTAATAATGATATTGTGAATATGCTTTTTTTAAAGTCCTTATCTGTTAGAGAAACATGAAATACTGATAGGTGAAATTATATGATGTTTTGGATTTTCTTTAAAATATTCCAGCCCAGGGCAGCCCGGGTGGCTCAGCGGTTTAGCGCTGCCTTCAGCCCAGGGCCTGATCCTGGAGACCTGGGATCAAGTTCCATGTCGGGCATCCTGAATGGAGCCTGCTTCTCCCTCTGCCTAAGTCTCTGCTTTTCTCCTGTGTCTCTCATGAATAAATAAATAAATTCTAAAAAAATAAAATAAAATATTCCAGCCCCAGAGGTGCCCAGGTGACTCAACTGGTTAAGCAACTGCCTTGGGTTCATGTCATGATCCCAGGGTGCTGGGATCTAGCTTCCTTTTGGGCTCCCTGCTCAGCAAGGAGCTTGCTTCTCCCTCTCCCCTTTGCTCATGCTCTCTCTCTCTCTCTCTCTCTCTCAAATAAATAAATAAAATCTTAAAAAAAAAAAAATTCCAGCCCAGAGGTTTCGGTTCTCATCAAGATAAAATAAGCACATTCCATCCTGTCTCTCCCAGGAATGCATGGAGCAGCTATCTGATGACTCTGAAAAGTAAATGGATTAAGACAACATAAAGACAAGCCACAAATATTTGCAAAGCACAAATCCAGTAAAAGTCTTATCTCTAAAATGTACAAAAAATCAAAGAATTCTTAAAATCCAATGATAAGGGCAGCCCTGGTGGTGCAGCGGTTTAGCGCCGCCTGCAGCCCGGGGTGTGATCCTGGAGACCCAGGATCGAGTCCCACATCAGGCTCCCTGCATGGGGCCTGCTTCTCCCTCTGCCTGTGTCTCTGCCTCTCTCTCGCTCTCTCTGAATGAATAAATAAATAAATCTTAAAAAAAAAAAATCCAATGATAAGAATACAACCAGATTTAAAATGGGCAAAAGATGGGCAGCCCCGGTGGCTCAGTGGTTTAGTGCCGCCTGCAGCCCAGGGTGTGATCCTGGGGACCCCAGATCAAGTCCCACATCAGGCTCCCTGCATGGGGCCTGCTTCTCCCTCTGCCTGTGTCTCTGCTTCTCTCTCTCCTCTCTGTGTGTTCTCATGAATAAGTAAATGAAATCTTTATAAAAAATAAATAAATAAATAAATAAATAAATAAATAAATAAAATGGGCAAAAGACTTGATAAGTCACCACATAAGATATACAAATGGCCAACAATCATATGAAAATATATGCCCAAAAAAAAAAAAAGAAAATATATGCCCAACATCCTATGTCATTAGGGAATTGCAAATTAAAACAATGAGATACAACCACACACCTATTTGAATGGTTAAAATTCTAACCACTGACAATATCAGGGTACCTGGCTGGCTCATTGTTGAGCATGCGACTCTTGATCTTGGGATTATAAATTCAAGCCAAACAGTGGGTGCAGAGATTACTTTAAAAAAAAAAAATCTTTTTTTTTTTTAAAGAGTGTGCTGAGGGCAGCCCCTGTGGCTTAGGTGTTTAGTGCCACCTTCAGCCCAGGGTGTGATCCTGGAGACCCGGGGTTGAGTCCCACGTCGGGCTCCCTGCATGGAGCCTGCTTCTCCCTCTGCCTGTGTCTCTGCCTCTCTCTCTGTCTCCATGTCTCTCATGAATAAATAAATAAATTTTTTTTTTAAAAAGTGTGCTGAGATATTCTTTACATACATACATGCATACATAAAATCTTTAAAAAAAAAAAAACCCACAGATTGGGGCACCTGGGTGGCTCAGTGGTTGAGTGTCTGCCTTTAGCTCAGGTAGTGACCCTGGGCTCCCTGGAGGGAGCCTGATTCTCATTCTGCCTGTGTCTCTGTGTCTCTCATGAATAAATGGATAAAATCTTAAAAAAAAAAAAAAAAAAAGAGGGATCCCTGGGTGGCGCAGCGGTTTAGCGCCTGTCTTTGGCCCAGGGCGCGATCCTGGAGACCCGGGATGGAATCCCACGTCAGGCTCCCGGAGCATGGAGCCTGCTTCTCCCTCTGCCTGTGTCTCTGCCTCTCTCTCTCTCTCTCTGTGTGACTATCATGAATTAAAAAAAAAAAAAAAAAAAAAAAAAGAGAGAGAGAGAGAGACAATATCAAGTTCTGATAAGGATGTGGCAAAACAGAAACTCATTCATTGGGAATTCAAGATGATATAATCACTTTGGAAGACAGTTTAGCAGTTTCCTCCAGAACTAAACATAGTTTTACCATACAATCTAGCAATTGTGCTCGTATTTACCCAAGTAAGTTGGAAACTCATTTCCACCTGCACACAAATGTTGATAGCAGTTTTATACCTTTTTTAAAAGTTTTTTTTTTTTTTTTAAGATCTTATTTATTTATTCATGAGAGACACAGAGACATAGGCAGAGGGAGAAGCAGCCTCCTCTCAGGGAGCCTAATGTGGGACTTGATCCCAGAATCCCGGGATCACACCTTGAGCCGAAGGCAGACGCTCGACCACTGAGGCATCCAGGAGTCCCTAAAAGGTTTATTTTAGAGAGAGAGTGCATGCGATCTAGCGATCTAGCGAGCAGGAGGACAAAGGGGGAGAGGGGATGAGCAGAGGGAGAGTAGCAAACTCCATGCTGAGCTGAAGCGGAAGGAAGGGCTCCATCTCACCACCCTGAGATCAACACCCAAACTGAGATCAAAACTTGGCTGCTTAACCAACTTAGCCACCCAGGCACCCCTATTCCTAATTTCTAAAAACTTGAAGCAATCAAGGTTTATTTCAACAGGTGTATCGAAAAACAAACTGTGAGACATCCATACAATGGACTATTGTACAACAGGAAAAAGAAATGACCTAATAAGTTCCGAAAGGATGTGGAGGAAACAAATATATGTTGACAAGTGGAAGAAACCATATAAAATGGTTATGTACTGTATAACTCTAACTAGGTGACCTTATGGAAAAGACTAAACTGTAGAGACAGTTAAAATATCAGTGGTTGCCAGCAGTTGGTGAGGGTAGAGGAAGAGGAATGCCTATATGGGGCACAGAGGATTTTTAGGATAGTGAAAATATTCTGCAAGACTCTATAGGGGTGGATACATGACATTATACATTTGGCAAAACCCACAGAACTGTACAACACAAATAATGAACCCTAATGTTAACTATAGACTTTACTTAATAATAATGTATCCATGGGGCACCTGGGTGCCTCAGTCAGTTAAGTGTCTGCCTTGGTCTCATGTCAAGAACCTGGGGTCTTGGGATCAAGCCCCACAGCAAGCTCCCTGCTCAGCGGGGAGTCTGCTTCCCTCTCCCCTCCCTGCTGATTCCCTGCTTGTGCTCTCTCTGTCAAAAATAAAGGAAATCTTTAATAATAATAATAATAATAATAATAATAATAATAATGCATCTATATTGGTTCATCCATTATAACCAATGTACCATAAAAATGCAAGATGTTGATAATAGGAGAAAATAGAGTAGGGGCAGGGTATATGGGAAGTTTCTACAGAGTTTTCCAATTTTTCTGTAAACCTATACATGCTCTAAAAAAATTAATTTTTTAAATTAAGTTTAAAAAAAAGATTTTATTTATTAATTCATGAGAGACACAGAGAGAGGCAGAGGCAGGCAGAGGGAGACACAGGCTCCCCACAGGGAGCGCAGTGTGGGACTCAATCCCAGGACCCCGAGATCATGACCTGAGCTGAAGGCAGACGCTTAACCACTGAGCCACCCAGGTGCCCCTAAATTAATATTTTTAAATTCAGGGACACCTGGGTGGCTCAGTGGTTGAGCACCTGCCTTTGGCGGCCCAGGGCATGATCCTGGAGTCCCTGGATCAAGTCCCACACCAGGTTCCCTGCATGAAGCCTGCTTCTCTCTCTGCCTATGTCTCTGTCTCTGTCTCTGTCTCTCTCTCTCTGTGTGTCTTTCATGAATAAATAAATAAAATCTTTTTAAAAATTTTTAAATTCAGATTTATTTATTTGAGGGGGTGGTAAGGGGCAGACGGCAAGGAAGAGAGGGCATCTCAAGCCAACTTCCACTTAGCATGGAGCCCAACACAGGGTTCAATCTTGTAACCCTGAGATCATGACCTGAGCCAAAATCAAGAGTCTGATGCTTAACCAACTGAGCCACCCAGGCACCCCAATTTTTTTTAAGTAGTCAAGCAGTCTGGTTGAGTAAGGAAATCATAACTCAAATTGTCACCAAAACAGCAGTGACTTTGTCATTGCTTTTCCTCTGGTATTTCCCACTGAAAAGCAGCCCAGAACTCAGAGCTACTCACTAGGTGAAGACAAAAATAACTTTTAAAAACAAAAACAAAAAACTGGTCTGAAGAGCAGGAAGGGAGGATCTATAGGTCAGAGAGAGTGGGTGGCACATACACAGGATAGATCAAAATCAAACAGGCCTGCAACATCTTGGAAAACTGAACTGATATTGGATCCACATCCTGGAGAAAGTGGGTTGCAACTTGAAACCTGGACCTGAGTTGACTGCCTGCCTGCCTTCCTGCCAAGGCAAAAAAATCTACATTCTCCATAGGATTTAAATAAGACCCAGCATGTCATAATTTAACATTATGTTATATAGAATATTCAAATTCTCGAGACTACAATCCAAAACTACTCAATGTATGAAGAAGTAGGACATTCCCAAATACTCATAAAGGAAAAGAAAATCATCATATGCCAACCCTAACATAATGTGGGCCTTAGGATTTTCAAATACTTTAAAGCAGATCTTATAACTATGCCCCAAGATGTAAGAGCAAACACTCTTGAAGTAATGGAAACAGAGAAAACCTCAATAGAGAAATAGAGCTGTTTAGAAAAAAGAACCATACATGGGACACCTGGGTTGATTCAGTTGGTTAAGCATCTGCCTTGGCTCAGGACGGGATTCCAGGGTCCTGGGATCAAGCCCCCACATCTGGCTCCCTCCTCAGAGGGGAGTCAACTTCTCCCTCTCCCTCTGCCTCTTGCCCCGGCTCATGCTCATTCTCACACACACTCTCTCTCTCAAATAAATAAATCAAATCTAAAAAAAAAAAAAAAAAAAAAAGAACCACATGGAAATTTCAGAACTGAAAAATACAATGACCAACATTAATAATTCACTGGATGGGCTAAGTTGCAGAATGGAGATCAAAAGGCAAACAGGTAATGAACTTGAGGATAGAGAAAGAGAAAATATCCAATCTCAACAACGCAGCTGTGGGATATGAAAAGGATATGATACTCCTGTCATCAGAGTCACAGGAAAAGAGGAGAAAAAGGAGTACCTCGTACTTGGGTGGCTCAGTGGTTAAATGTCTGCCTTTGGCTCAGGTTGTGACCCTGGGGTCCTGGGATCGAGTCCCACATCGGGCTCCCCACCGGGATGCTGTTTCTCCCTCTGCCTATGTTTCTACCTTTCTCTCTGTGTCTCTCATGAATAAATAAATAAAATCTTTTTATTAAAAAAAAAAGGAGGAAAAGAACTGTAGTACAGAAAAAATTTTTAAGATTTTATTTATTCATTTGAGGGAGAGAAAGAGACAGAGAGCACAAACAGGGGGAGAAGCAGACTCTGCACTGAGCAGGGAACTGAACGTGAGGCTCAATCTCCAACCCCGGATCATGACTTGAGCCACTTAACTGTCTGAGCCACCCAGGCACTCTCAGAAAAAAAAATGTTTGAGGAAAGAATGGCTAAAAACTCCCCTCAAGTGGCAAACGATGCAAGCCTACAGCTTCTTGAAGGCAGAGATTTTTGTCTGTTTTCCTCACTCCCAGTGCAACGCCTGGCACTGAGCATCTGTTGGATAGATAAGACCCCGGGACTTGTGGGAGCATCTCCAATAGATCCGGAGTGGGCACTGGAAAGTTGCCTTTTTTTTTCCTTAAGATTTTTTTAAATTTTTTCATTTGAGAGAAATAGACAGTACAAGCTGGGTGGGGGGCAGAGGGAGAGCAGATTCCCCACCAAGCAAAGAGTCCCAGCCCCCAGCTGGGCTGGATCCCAGAACCCTGAGATCATGACCTGAGCTGAAGGCAGGCGCTTAACCCACTGAGCCATCCGGGCGCCCCTGGAAAGTTGCCTTTTAACAAGCCTCCAGTGAGGTTCTGCTGCTCTAGGAAGTTTGAGAACTCCTAATTCAGCTCTTCCTCCTCTCCCACCCAATTCCATGCCTGTAGCTTCTTGCATCCCACATACCATCTCCTTCTGGAATACCAGCCAGACGCTCCCTCCCCCGCCAGCCTGGACGTACATATGGAACATGATGGTTGTTTCTTGAGGCCCCTAGGGATCCTTTGAAGACAGAATGAGTGTCTCCAGTGTGTCTCATTCTCCCATTTAACCCCACAATAGGCACAAGTGCTATGTTCCCATTTCATGGATGAGCAAACAAAGGGCTTCAATAGGTTCAGCCATGGATTCAGGATTACACTCCATGCGTAAGTGGCAGAGAGAGGCCTTGGACTCTGGTCTGATACTGTGTCATGTAACAAGAGTCAAAACAAATACTGATTGAACACCTGTTACAGGCAGACTCTGGTCTAAGCATTGCACACCCATTAACGCCTTTCCCTCTCCAGGCAACTCTTTGAGACAGGGACTGTTTTCTTCCAATGTTGTAAGTGAGAAGACGGAGGCATGAAAGTGTGCATATCTTCCTGGAGTCCCTCGTAACCAAGTTCCTCTTTTGATCCCAATCCCTGTTTGTTCAGAAATCCTAACGTGTGTTTTAAGCTCCTGTTTTTTTCTGAATGTCATTATCATGAAGTCAGATAGGAAAATAAGTAGTTCTTTGTCATAATGAGCACCGGATATTGTATAGACGTGTTGGATCCCTATATTATACACCTGACACTGATATGACCCTGTATGTTAATTAACTGGAGTCTAAATAAAAACTTAAAAAAAAAAAAAAAAGAAGAAGTTCAAAGGACAAAGATCTCAAGGGGCACCTGGGTGGCCCAGCCAGTTAAGCATCTTACTCTTGAGGGATCCCTGGGTGGCGCAGCGGTTTAGCGCCTGCCTTTGGCCCAGGGCGTGATCCTGGAGATCCGGGATCGAATCCCACATCAGGCTCCCAGTGCATGGAGCCTGCTTCTCCCTCTGCCTATGTCTCTGCCTCTCTCTCTCTCTCTCTGTGTGACTATCATAAATAAATAAAAATTAAAAAAAAAAAAAGCATCTTACTCTTGAAAATATCAGTGAGGGTGACAAAACATGAGAGACACCTAACTCTGGGAAATGAACAAGGGGAAGTGGGCGGGGGGGGGGGGACTGGGTGATGGGCACTGAGGGGGGCACTTGGCAGGATGAGCACTGGGTGTTATGCTATATGTTGGCAAGTTGAACCCCAATAAAAAAATAAAAAAAAAAAACATCTTACTCTTGATCTCTGGGTTGTGTGAGCCAGAAGCTTTGCCTTGGGCTCCATGCTGGGCTCGGAGCCCACTTAAAAATTAATTAATTAATTGATTAATTGATTAATTAAACAAAGGACAACGATCTGGAAAAAATAGCCATCAGATTTAATGAGAGTTATCCCAGGCACAAGGACAATGAAAAGTTATCATCTCTTCATGTATTATTTTTTTGAATGATACATGAAGACACTCTAGCAAAAGGATTCCCAAGAAAACAGATATATAGAAAGGAAAACGTGATGCCCCCCAGCTCAAGCCCCCACCGGATTCCCCTCCCCAGGAACCAGAACTAACCACACTTTGCATGTCCCCGTCCCCTTTCCTCCACACCAATGGTCACAGACAAAACCATAACTTAAGGTTTTGTTTTCCTGTGTACATAGACTTCCTCTTTCCAAATCAAACATTTCTTAATGCTTAACTTCTTTACTTTTTCTTCTTTTTTTAGATTTTATCTATTTATCATGAGAGATACAGAGAGAAAGGCAGAGACATAGGCAGAGGAAGAATTTTTTTTTTCTTTTAGTACAAGCACACTATACTTTTGTAATCAGAGAAAGAAAGGGCAGAGTGTCCTATTTTGGTGTGGAGAGCTCTCCACAATTTTTGAAATTTCAAAATGTAAAATACAAAGAGATGAAGTCGTCTGGGATGGCCCAGAGCTCAGGATCTGGTGCAGGCACCTCATGCACTTTCCCAATATTTTCCCTGTGAGCTTTCTGGAACATAGAGTCAATGATTAACTGCATGGTTCTGCTGCCAGCAACACACACAGGGCCCACCCGCCCAGGACTGGAGCAGGGGACTGTCTTCCCACAGGCCACACATTAGGAAAAGCAACATAAACCAAGGTGGTATGGTAATAAAAATAGCTACATGCTCCTTGGAAGGTTACTATTTGCTTTGAATCCTCTAAATCAGCATAATCCCATAAAATCATAAAACAAACTGCATATGAAATTTTACATTTTCTGGTCATAAGGTAAAAAGAAACCACTGAGGGGCACCTGGGTGGCTCAGTGGGTTAAGTGTCTCATTTCCATTCAGGTTGGGATCTCAGGGTCCTGGGATGCAGCCCAGCATCGGCTCTGCACTCAGCAGGAAGTCTGCTTGTCCTTCTCCCTCTGCCTCCCCTCCCATGCATGTGAAAGCTCTCTCTCTCTCTGTCTTAAAAAAAAAAAAAAAGAAAAAAGAATAAGAAAGAAACCAGCAAAATTATTATTTTATTTAGCCCACCATATCCAAAATATTATCACTTCAACATGTAAAAATATTAAAAAGCCAATGATGGGTTATCTTACCTAAATCTTCGAAATCGGTGTGCATTTGACACTGACAGCACATCTGGATTAGGATCTGCCACATTTCAAGAGCGCTAATGCCACATGTGGCCGATGGCTGGCTACCCCGTCAGACAGCGTAGGTTAACGTGGCTTATCCATATGCACTCATGGAAACTTCACAACTCTATTCCCATTTCAGAGAAGGGGAAACTGAGCCCCAGAAAGGTTAAGCAAGAGTTAACAATTGACTCAAACCCTTACTGGTTCCAAAGTGTACCCCTTGACCTGTATACTTCCCATTCTCAATTCTAGCTTGAAGGTGTGTCGTGCTCAGCGGGCCTGCATTCACGCCCTGGCTATGTCGCCTATAAGCTGGATGCCTTGCATACTTTGCTTAATCATTCTGAAACTCAGATTTGTCATCTGAAAAAGGGACAGTGACACTGAAGTCACAAGGCAGAGAAATGAATGGATGGCCCAAAGCCCTGAGGACACCCCACAGAGAGCCAGGCACCTGGTGAGCCCTGGATACATTCCGGGTATTTTAGCCATTGCAATTTTTCCACTTACTGAATTCATCCAAGCAGAGACCCAAACATGTTACCCAACCTTTGTACATAATGCATTCCTGGAAATGTGTTTGAAGCTGATTTCGCAAAACTCAAACAATAGATTTCTGTGCTGTAAAGAACATCCCATTTACTAAGGACTAGGCAAAGTATGAAATTCCAAACTACTTATCATTTCTCTCTCTCTCTCTCTCTTTCTCTCTCTAAAGATTTTATTTATTTATACATGAGAGACACAGAGACACACGCAGAGGGAGAAGCAGGCTCCATCCCGGGAGCCCGATGTGGGACTCGATCCAGGATCACGCCCTGAGAGAAAGGCAGATGCTCAACCGCTGAGCCACCCAGGCATCCCTCACAAACAAGGGATGCCCTCACGTACAGTTTAGAGATTTCCTGTTGGGCAGCCCGGGTGGCTCAGCGGTTTACCACTGCCTTCAGACCAGGGCCTGATCCTGGACACCCAGGATCGAGTCCCACATCGAGTCCCACATTGAGTCCCACATCGAGTCCCACATCAAGTCCCACATCAGGCTCCCTGCATGGAGCCTGCTTCTCCCTCTGCCTGTGTCTCTGCCTCTCTCTCTCTCTCTCTGTCTCTCATAAATAAATAAATAAATAAATAAATAAATAAATAAATAAAATCTTAAAAAAGAAATAAAAAATTTAAAAAATAGAGATTTCCTGTGTCCGCACACCTCCAACTCTGGGCATCCCCAAATTTCTTCATTTGGCTAAACTGAGGGGAAATGGGCTAGATTATGAAAAGCACACACGTGCTCCATTTGCATTCATTTCCTCCACAATTAAACTGGTCACTCAGCTTAACCCTCAAAGGATCCAGATGAAAGATCTGTTTCTTTTGGCATGAGCTTCCCTTCCCTCTACTGGCGCAACGTAATGGACCAAACCCCTACCCATCTTTGTGCACCCAGGCTGCACCTCTTCAACTAGGAAACTCTTATTCACCCTTCAGAGAGACCTAGAGTAAGTTCCCGAACCTGTTTTCCCATTTGTAATAATATCACCCTCTTGATGGGGTTGCTGAGAGGATCACATGATATACCTAGTTTCAAACACTTGACACAGTGTTTCACAGCATTAGGATTTCAGCTCAAGGGGTATCTCCTCCAGGAAGCCCTCCCTAACCGCACTGCCCAGATCAGATTCCCCGTTATTCTATCTCATGGACCCCTCCGTGACTCTTTTTTAGCATATATCATAAATAGAATAATTACTTGTGATATCATCTGCTTCGTGTTTCTTTTGACCATTAAGACCATTAAGCTCTGGGAGGGCAGAAATGGTGCCCAGCACCATGCCTGCCAACACGGGAGGCACTTGATGCAGCTCTATCAAATTAACAAAAGTGATGAGGGAGCAGAAGGCTAGCTGAGGACCAAGCGGAAGCTGACACCCCACAACCTTCTCGCCTCCCCCTCCTGGGGAGAGTACCTGTGACATTCCTCCGTAAAACTTCCAACTATCCTAATGTTAATGCTTTGCTAGCATACTTAGCTTGATAATAGCAAGGCCTCTGGTATCCTGAGGGTCCTCTTTAGCATATGAAAGTCCTTTTGGACACCTCTCTTTTTCCCAACCCCAGAGTATATAATTAATTGCTCCTCACAGCCTCAGGCCGGCTCTTGCTGCCCATAGGTCCTGTCCTGGTGCTTTACTAAAACGACCATTTTACACCAAAGAAGTCTCAAGAATTTGTTCTTGGCCGATGGCTCTGGACCTCACTCCACCAAATCTCACCTTACATTCAAAAACTACATCAAATGGTTAGGTCAGTAATGGCTCGGTCTTTGACTCAATTATACCAACATATTAAAGACTACTTTTTTTTTTTTTTAATTTATGTTTTAGAGAGAGTGAGTTGGGGGGACGGGGCAGAAGGAGAAGAAGGGAGACAATCTCAAGTCAACTTGCGGCTTGAGCAAGCCCCAGAGCCCGCCTTGGGGATCAGGATGTGAGTTGAAATCAAGAGTGGGACACTTAGGGCAGCCCTGGTGGCTCAGTGGTTTAGTGATGCCTGCAGCCTGAGGTGTGATCCTGGAGTCCCGGGATGGAGTCCCGCATCAGGCTCCCTGCATGGAGCCTGCTTCTCCCTCTGCCTGTGTCTCTGCCTCTCTCTCTCTGTGTGTGTCTCTCATGAATAAAGGAATAAAATCTTAAAAAAAAAAAAAAAGAGTGGGACACTTAACCAACTGAGCCCCCACATCGGGGTACCCCCCCGAGGCTACTTCTTATCACTGTCATCAGCACATCTATTTTCTCCCCATCCACACCTTTCTATAAAGACAAAAGATAAAATGCAGTAATGCTCAGACCGTTGCACAAACAGGCTGCCCTTGGCCAGGCCAAGATGGCCACAAAGCTCAGAGAACCCCACAAAGCTCAGAGAACTGTTGGTGGGTAAGCAGCGCCCCCATGTGACTGCTGGAAACGTTGGTTTCTCTCTCCATCTACAATTGGGCCAACATTCTATATACTCCGGTTGTATCTTCTGTTTGTCCTTCCTAATCAACTGCCCTCAGGGGCTGATAGCAAGGCTGGCTCCCTTGCTCCCCTTGCCTTGTGGTGCAGCCAACAAGAGGCTCCAGCAGGAGATGGGGGTATGGGAGCGGCAGGTGAGGTCTTGATCTCCCTCTCCCTGAACGGAAGCCAGATCCGGTGACTGGATTTTAACATCCAAAAGGTGGCAGTGGAAGTGATGCTGTGTGACTTCCGACACTAGGTCATAAAAGATGCAACTCCAAGTCCCACCTGGCTTTTCTTCTCTGGTTGGATGGCCCGCCCTAGGGAGGCCAGCTGCCAAGTAGGGAGTACATGCGAGCAGCCGAGCAGCCCGAGTAGGGAGGAACTGAGGCATTCCCACCAACAACCAGCACCCAACAACCAGCACCCAACAACCAGCACCCACCAGCCAGCCAGGTTGAATGAGCCATCTTGGAAGCAGACCCTCCAGCCTCAAACATTCAGGTGACTGCAGCCCTGGCCAACATCTTGACCACAATATTTATGAGAGACCCTGGGCCAGAAAGCCCAGCAAAAGCATCCCTAAATTCCTAATCCACAAAAAACTATATGAGACAGTTCGATGCTCAGTGCCTGGAATGGTGCCTGGCGCAGAGTCAGAGCTCGATATGATGGCCATCATCGTGAGCATCTAGCAGATCTGGGGATGCCTGGGTGGCTCTGTCAGTTAAACATCCCAACTCTTGGTTGCATCTTAGGATGTGATCTCCAGGTTGTGAGATCTAGCCCACTTCGGGCTCACACTGGGTGTGGAACCTGCTTAAGATTCTCTCTCTCCCTCACCCTCTCCCCTCTCCCCCTGTTCAAAGGCTCACTGCCTCTCTCTAAAAAAGAAAAAAAAGAAAAAAAGAAAGAAGAAAGAAAGAAAGAAAGAAAGAAAGAAAGAAAGAAAGAAAGAAAGAAAGAAAGAAAGAAAGAAAGAAAGAAAGAATCTAGCAGATCTGGTTCATGTCGGAGCTGGATCAGTTTCCCACCTGTTTCCTCCCTGCTTGTCACCCACCCTGGCTGCGACCTCCTTCTCCTCACTGGTAAGTGGAGATTATGTACTATATATCACAGATACGTGTATAACAAGAGAGCCCCTCCACACCTCCCCACCTCCCTCAGTATAAAATCCCAGGTCCTCTATGCAGCTACAGGCCTGGCTCTCAGCCTGAAATTCCACATTCAGTCACAAAGAACCATGAACTGTTTACACTCATTAATAGGCTCCAGACGGGGCACACAGACCCACAAACAAAGCTTTGGAGGTCAAGTAGAAAACATTAGAACATCTATACTTTTTCATCTCCGTTTCTTTTGGTGTGTGTGTGTGCGTGTGTGTTAAAGAATAGCTTTATGTAATAGGGGCCTCTGGCTGGTTCAGTGGGTGGAGCATGTGACTCTTGATCTCAGGGTCACGAGTTCAAGCCCCACCTTGGGTGTGGAGCCTATTTCAGGGGAAAAAAAAAATTGTGCTGGCCCAGAGGATTCTCAACCTTCCGATTTACAGTGCAGATTCCCAGGCACCCCTGGACTACAGGCTGTTGCTGGACTGCTAGGCACCAGTGACCTCTATTTATCCAACAAGCATCTCCTCCTTCGCCCAACTACCTCCAGCTGTGGCACACAGTAGGCGGCTTAGTGACTCGTTAGGCTACCCCATGCCAGGTGCTACTAAGCGCTCCACCCCGGGTCTCGAATCCTGGCAACCACACCCAGCCACGATGTAGCCGCTGTTATCATCCCCATTTTACAGAGGAGTAAACTGAGGTGCAGACAGGTCCGGACGTAGCCGCGGAAGAGCCTCAGAGCGAGGAGGGGCCCCAGGTCCCGAGGGAGGGGAGCTGCGAGAGCGATGAAGTGGGGGAGCGCGAGCTGGGGGGGGCCCGGAGATTCGCGGCGGCCTTGCGATGCGGCCCCGCCCCCACGAGGGACGTGAAGACGCGGACCCCGCGCAGCGTGGGGACATGTGACCGACTGCAGAGGCCGCGCCGCCTCCACCGCCCGAGGCCCGCGCGCTCCGCCGCAGGGTGCAGACCCCCGGCGCCCGCGGGGCCTGGGGCGCGAGGGCAGAGGCGGAGCCGGGGCGGAGCCAGAGCGCCCCGTCCACGCCGTCACCCCCAGCAATCGAAAGCGAAAGAGGGGGCCGAGAAGGAAGGGCGGAGCCGCCCGGAGGCCCCGCCCCCTGCCCTGCGCGGCTGCTGGACCCGGGCGCGCCCAGGTAGGGGGGCTCCGAGCGCGCAGTGCGGCCCCTCGCGGAACCCGCGCCGCCGCCGCCGCCACCATGTCTCAAGAAGGTGTGGAGGTAGGAGATGCCTGCGCCTGGGCCGGGGGCCCCCGAGAGGCGCCGGGGGCGCCGAGGGGGCTTCGCAGTTCTGGGGACTCCATCCGAAGCCCAGACCTTACCCCTGGCGGGCACTCGCCCCCCCTCGGAAAGGATAATGACCGCCCCGGCCCCCCAGAGTGAGATGCGGCCTCCTCGAGGAAAAGGGGGGCTGCAGGGTCAAGGGTCAGAGGCCAGGTTACCTGGCCGGCCTCCTCCCCTAGCCGGGGGCGCTCGCCCCACTCCGCTCCCTCCCCCAATGCCCGGTGGGGACTTTGGCTTCTCCCAGGAAATGCCGTAGAGGGATGGTGGGGGAGGCCAAAAGCAAGGGTCAAGTTCGGGCGGGGAGAAGGATGCCTAGAGATGGAGGAGGGCAAGTCGCCCCTCTCCTTCCCCGATCGGAACCCCCCTGTGCCCACCCCAGCTGGAGAAAAGCGTCCGGCGCCTCCGGGAGAAGTTTCATGGGAAGGTATCCTCCAAGAAGGCGGGGACTCTGATGAGGAAATTTGGCAGCGACCACACCGGAGTGGGGCGCTCCATCGTGTACGGTGAGCCGGCTGGGGTCCCGGCCCTGGTAGGGGAGAGGAGGGGGGAGCGCGCGAGGGAGGTGTGGTCTGTGTGAAGAAGCGCCGCGCTCATCTTCTGGGGAGGGTCTATATTGGGGTTCTGGGGACCCTGAAACTCCCAGAAGATCCTTCAAGGACCTTTTACTTACACTTAACTCTTGCCACCAGGGGTAAAGCAGAAAGATGGACAGGAACTGAGTAATGACCTGGATGCCCAGGTAAACTGCCCCTCTTGCCCTCCAAGGATGGGGTAGCTGGGGACCGGGAACGGAAGGAACCTGGTGTATCCATGATGAGCCCCATCTGTGCACCACCAGTTCCTAGTTCATGATCCACATTGACTTAGTCACCTTTTAGTCATGCGTCTGACCCGGGAGCCTGCAAACTGTCGGCACTCATTACATGTTGGTGGTATTAAGTGGGGGAGAGAATCGTGAAATTGGGCGGTGAAATGAATCAGGACTGATGTCATTACAGAGGACCCCTGGAGGTCAGTCGGGAAAGGCTTCCTGGAAGAGGTGGTGCCAGCTTTGATGCTGGGGAGAAGGGATCCTGGGTGGTGGGGGAGTTGGAAACAGTCTTCCTGGAAGAGGGAACAGAGTGAGCAAAAGAACACGCAAGACAGGCTAAGATAAACATGAGATGGGGGAGGAGAGAGGGCAGGGGAGCCCATATGATGAATGAATGGCTTTGAGGCACAAATGCAACATGGCTACTTTACACCTTAAATGACTTTGGTGGCCAGTGCACTGTGCATTTCATCTTCCTATAAGGCCCCCCCCATAGTTGCTGAAGAGTATAATAAGGTACATATTGAGTTATTTATATTTACATGTGTAAAGGGTATGATAAAGGTAATAGGAGGGGCGCCTAGCTGGCTCAGTCTGGGGAGCATGCTACTCTTGATCTCAGGGTCGTGAGTTCAAGCCCCACATCAGGTGTGGAGCCTACTGAAAATAATTCTTTAAAAAATTATAGGAGGGACGCCTGGGTGGCTCAGCGGTTGAGCACCTGCCCCTGGCTCAGGGCGTGATCCTTGGTCTCAGGATCGAATCCTACATCGGGCTCCCTGCCTGGAGCCTGCTTCTCCCTCTGCCTACGTCTCTGCCTTTCTCTCTCTGTGTCTTTCATGAATAAATAAATAAAATCCTTTAAAAAATAATAATAAACAAATTAAAAATAAAAGTAAAAAATTATAGGAAAGTGAGCACTCCCCAGCAGCAGGCTTTCCGCGTGTTGCCTCCAATTCCAACCTGAAGGCACTCGCCAAGCAGGCCAAGCAGGTGGCATTTAAGCCGTTTCCACCTAGAACCATAGCTGCGCTCTGAGATGCCCCTCATTAGGGATGCAGGGGGAGTGATTTGGCTCCGCCCTCGCAGCGGGAAGTGCTGGAGTCGGATGGGAACCTGTGTCTGTCTGAATCCAGAGCCCAAGCCCTTAGCCTAAAGCGGCATGGACTCAAAGAGGTGACCCCTCACAGTGCCACCAAGTGTGTGGCATTTACCAGCAGGGAGGGAGCGCGGGGATCCAGGCCTCTTCTGCCATTCTCATTCAGGGTGATCTCCGGCCACCCCTCTCCCAGCTCTGCCTCAGTTTCTTTGTCTGAGCGGTGGGGATAATAGGTGTGCCCTCCACTGTGAGGACAACTGAGGTCGTGTACCTGGCCATCTACAGGCAGGCCCTGCTCAGACAGCCCTTCCTGAGTTAGGGACTCCCTACTCATATGGGGCCAGGACCCTGCCTCCCTCCTCGTCCAGGAGCCTCACCCCCAACAAATAATGGTAAAAAGAGGTCTGAGCTGCACCCGCAGTTCCTGCCCCTGATGTTTCCACCCAGGACCCACCGGAGGACATGAAGCAGGACCAGGACATCCAGGTGAGTCCGGGGTATGGGATGGGGGGAGGTGGAGTGAGGAGGACATCCTTGGGGAGAGTGGATGGTGTCCATGGACGAGGAGAGACATTATAGCAGCAGGAGAGGAGACTTACGCGTGTTCATATTAGCGGAGGAGGCGTGACCACCCTCTTGTCCCTATCCCGAAGGCCGTGGCGACGTCCCTCCTGCCACTGACAGAAGCCAACCTCCGCATGTTCCAACGTGCGCAAGAAGACCTCATTCCCGCCGTCGATCGGCAGTTTGCCTGCTCCTCCTGTGACCACGTCTGGTGGCGGCGCGTGCCCCAGCGCAAGGAGGTGATCACCCGATCCCCATCCTCAGTATCTGAACCTCTGACCTAAGAATGTCAACCCCTGAGAGCCCAACCCCTGACCTACAGTCTCAGAGCGTTCAGCCTCCACCTCAGGCCCCAGCCCTCCGACCCTGGTCGCGCCCAGAGCCCGACCTCTGACTCCACGCTGCCATGGAAATCCCAATCCCAAGTCTGGATTCTGACCCCCACCCCAGTAGTGGTGTGCTTCTGGTAAAGGCTTACCACCCAGCTAGCGCGGGGAGGTGGGGGGAGTGCCCCAGCTCTGTAGTGTTTGCCAGTTTCCATGGTGTAAGCATCCCCACTGCGGCCACTATCGAGCTACTGGGGCTCACTGCTAACGGGGAGCCTGCTCCCACTCTACACACCCAGGTGTCCCGGTGCAGGAAATGCCGAAAGCGCTATGAGCCGGTGCCATGCGACAAGATGTGGGGTGTGGCTGAATTCCACTGCCCAAAGTGTCGGCACAACTTCCGGTGAGGGTGCTGACCCCCACCCCACCCTCCGCCCTGCCCCCCCGCCCCACCCTCCACCCTGCTTCCCCAACCCCTGCCCTGCCCTCACCCTGGCCCAGGCCTTACCTTTGGACCCTTGCCGCCCTGCCCGCCCCCAGGGGCTGGGCACAGATGGGATCCTCATCCCCCTGCTATGGGTGCGGCTTCCCTGTGTATCCAACACGGATCCTCCCTCCGCGCTGGGACCGAGACACCGACCGCCGCAGCACCCACACCCACTCCTGCTCGGCTGCCGATTGCTACAACCGGCGAGGTGAGGGCCTGACATGTTCCCCGTGACCTCCCCCCCACTCTGGGCAGTCTACTTGGCCTTGACTCCTGGGACATCCACCTCTGGGGCCTTATGTACTGAGGTCTCTGCCTGCTTCTTCCACGTGGTCCCCAGAGCCACTTGGCTCATCCCCTCCTTTCACATCTTCTGTGGCCTCCAACACCAGGCCACCCAAGACCTTGCTCCTCCTTAATATCCACCTCCTGTGGCATCAGCCACAGGTCGTGGCCTTGCCCCTAAAGGCTCCGTGGTTCCACTCCAGTGTGAAACCTCTGCCCCTGTGGCCTCTGTGTTCTTGGTTCCCGTTTTGTCTCCTGTAGTGTCAGGTGATGCCCATGTCCCCGGGTCTCTTGTGGCTTCAACACCTGTGACTTTCATCTCTGAGTTTCCTGTAGTTCCGGCCCCATAGCCTGTAGCCTCAGCCCCTTCCCTCTCCAGGGCACCCCATGGCTGCAGCCCCTTCGCCCCCAGAGTCTTACATGGCCTCAAGCTCCATGACCTCAGAGCCTCTTCCTCCTCAGAGCCCCATGTGCCTGGGACGTCCTGCGCACACCCCAAGAGCCGGAAGCAGAACCACCTGCCTACGGTCCTGCACCCCAGCAACCCCCACATCAGCAGTGGCTCCACTGTGGCCACCTGCCTGAGCCAGGGGAGCCTCCTGGAAGACCTGGACAACCTCATCCTGGAGGACCTAAAGGAGGAGGAGGAAGAGGAGGAAGAGGGCGGGCACGGGGAGTGACCCCTGACATGCAAACTAGACACACTCTGTGGAGATTCTGTGTTGTTATAAAATATGAGCTCAAACTGAGATCTAAATGCTCTCGGGGAGCCATTGGGGTCTGAGATACTGGCAGGGGCATTCCAGGGCCCTGGGGAGCAGATACAAGAAGAAGGTCTGTGGGCCATGGCCCACACTAAGTCACAAAGCAAGTGTGGCCAGGATAACTTGGGCTCCTGCTGACAAACATCCCCTGGGCCTGGGGGACAGATGGACAGATGTCACAGCCTCAGGGGCCGGATCAGCATGGCAACCTTCTTGAGAGAGTAAGCCCCACCACGAAACTCGGCCCAGTAGACGCCGTCCTGATAGCGGCTGCGGTAATGGCCACCACGATGCCACATGCCGTTGAGGTTGGAGTGGGCACAGGCGTGGTACCACCAGCCTCCCCGCTGGTACAGGGCACAGTTACCTGAAGAGAGAGAAAAACCCATATCCTGTCACCAAAATAAAAGCCTCTACCAGTACCTCACTAGTGCAAGGCTTTTGTCAGGCATCCTCTTGGCCCTTCTCACTCTTACTGAATACAACCTTGATTTTCTTTCTCCTCGCCAGATTGAGAGTCCTGACCCCCACTTTCGTTTTTGGACTAGTAGCTTTAATTCCTTCCTATACCCCTGTCAAAGGACAAGGACACCTTTTCCACCCTTTCTGAAAACCAGGAGCTCTACTTTTATTGGGGAAAGAAATCTTCTCCACTTCCTTTCTAGAATAAGACTCCAAGCTCTCACTCCCTGCCTTTCACCAGAACAGGAATCTTGACTCTATTAGGAAGGAATTGCCTCATTAAAGAAGGAATCTAGGCTCTCTATCCCCTCACCAGAATAAAAGTCCTCTCCTCTGTTCTCTTGCTTACCCTGATTCTTACCAGGAAAGTCTCACCACACTCACTTTCATTCTTTTCACTCCTAAGGAGTCCCAACTCCCCTATCCCCACCCCCCACCAAAATAAGAGCTATCCTTACCAGAATAGGAGTCTCGGTCCCTATCCACGGTGCTGAAAGGCTTGTCATTGTGCCAGGAAAGAGAGTCTCCAGCATCTCCATGGTACTGGCCAAGCCGTAGGCGATAGTAGTCGCTCTCAGGCTCCAAGGAGAAACCATCATAATGGGCACGCGCCCCACGCCCTCCCCAGTCCTCGAGGAGCACCAGTAACTCATGGTCTCCACGGCTGGTCAGTTGATGCACAGGTTCCAGGCCCAGCCAGTATTCCCCATCAGGCTGCCCGAAGCCCACCTGGCAGGATAGGGAGGTCAGGTCAGAAGCAGGTCGCCTCCCCTCCCCGGCCCAGCCTTGCCCCTGCTCACACGCGCCTACCTTGTAGTGCTGCCAGGTGGTGAAGAAGTTGACGGACCCATCTTGTCGCCTTTGGATCACAGTCCAGCCTCCCCCCTCCAGCTGTTGCTCACACCACACTGACACTACATGCCGGCCCAGCTGCAGCTCATAGACGCCGCTCTGCCTGTGGCCTGCCTGGTGGGCCTCTGCACAATCCTGCCATGGCCCTGTGGGTGCAGACATGGGGACCACATAGCCTGGACCTACCAATCCCTTACTGGGATAAGAGTCCTGATTCTCATATCATCCCCTTACCAAAATAGCAGTCCTGCCTCTCCCATTCCCTGACCAAAATAAGAGTGCCAGTATCCAGTCTCCAGTACCTGAGTTAAGACTAGTTCATTCTTTTCTCACTACAGTAAATGTGGAGCCTGGGGTACTTAAATCTTGGTTCTACAATCTCACCAGAATAGGAATTCTGAACATGACACTCTGATCGAGCTTAAATGCTTACCAATAAGCAATCCGAAATTCCCTGTCCCCTCATCAAAAGAAAAGTACCTCCTTTCCCATTTTCATATAACAGTAAGAATTTGGGTCTTTATCAGAATGAGAGCCATAGCTCCTTGTTCCAACACCGGAATAGAAGCATTTCCTCCGGTCCCCTTACCATGAGAAAAATCTGCCATTAAAATGCTGGCTCCTATTTCCCTCTACTCCCACTGCACTGGGGGTCCCCTCGCTCCTCACCCCAACAGCCCTGCCCTCATCTTACCTGTTGGCTTGGTGGGGACAGCAGGGTGCCCTGCAGGCATGGGAGAGGCCAAGGGCCCCTGCTGTCTCAGGGTCTGGTCTCTCTGGGGCTCTGGAGCTGGGTCTAGCCTCCTGCTGGTGTCATTAGTGCCACCCACCAGACTGACTGGAACCACAGGGACCAGAGGTGGTGGCAGCACCTGGGGTGACCAAGAGACTAAGATGTGATTGCACTAGCCTTCAGTTGAAAAGACACTGGGCCCCTAAATCTACCAACACCCAGATGGGTGGGAGATGAGGCAGGGGCATGTCCCAGCCCTAGAACTGATACTCCCCAAAGCCTAACTAGCTGTCAAGGGCAGAGCTGGGCCTAAATCCCCCCTCTGGTGTTCACAGCCACTGATTTGTAGCTCTGACGCCCTTTCTCTGCAAAGTAGGGATGATGCGAGTACCTCCGACAATGCGTATTAACTTAGAATCCTCCCAACAGCCCCGTAAGGTGTGGATTGTCACAAAGCAACAACCTTATTCAAAATCAGGGCCAGCCATGACCCGGAATTAAGGATAATATGGCAGCAGTTAGAAACAGTATCACGGCCCATATGTATATCACATAGCACCTCCGTACCATGGGTCTCCGCTCTGTACCTAAAATAATATGCTTGAATACAGGCTCTACAAACATTCATATTAAATGTTTGTGTTATATTTATTATATTTAATATAACATAATATTTATATTAAATGTTAAGTGGATAAGTAAAGATTTAGCCACCAGTCTCGTCCTGACCCAAATGAGCTGTGGGAGGAGCGGCAGGAATCAGGCTTGGGGCCCTTTCGGGTTTCAGATCTGCGGATCAGATACCGTGCGCGGGGGTGCAGGAGCCCGTTCTCACTGAGGCCGCACGCAGGAAGTGACAGCGACTCTGCCGAGCTTAGACGTTACCTGCTGCTGCCCGCCCGTGCCCCCCGGGCACAGGCGCTCCAGGCGGGCGATGAGGCCACTCTGCCGGGTGACCAGCTGCGCCAGCTCCCGGAACTTGACATCCAGCTGGTGGAAGCGGGCGGCGGCGCGCTGCGCCTCCGCGGACACGTTGAGCACGCGCTCCCCGAGCAGCGCCAGCAGCGCGGCGGGCTCCGCCCCTGGGCCCGGCCCCGCCCCCGGGCCCGCCCCCGGGCCCGCCTCGTGCTGCAGCTGCGCGCGCAGCTGGCCCAGGCGCGCGCTCAGGCCGCGGCTCTCCTTGCGCAGCGCGCGCACCTCTCCCGCCACCGCGCCGTCGGCCGCCGCCAGCCGCTGGAGTTCGCGCAGCAGCTCCTCGTGGCGGCCCACGCGCATGCGCAGCGCTGCCACCTCGCTGGCGTTCACGGCCTCGGCGGCGGGGCGCGCGGCGGACGGCCCGCTCCAGCACACGGCGCCCGTGAACTTCTGCTGCGGCAGCACGAAGGTGTAGGTGCAGCGCGGGGCCCCCGCCCGCGCCCACGTCGCGCCCAGCAGGAGCAGCAGCTGCAGCGTGCGCAGCGGAGGCGCCGACATGGCCCACCTGCAGGCGGAGGACGCGGGGAAGGAGGGGAGCCCGGGCTGGGCCAGGCCCCGAGCCCCGCCGCTCCCCAGGCTGCAGAGGCCCCAAGGGGATCCCACCCTGGCGTCTCCACTGAGTTCCAGGAGCCCTGCGGGACCGCGGGGCGTGCATTCATTCAGCAAACATTCACTTGGGACGCCTGGGCCGCTCAGCCGTTGAGCTTGAGCGCCTGCCTTCGGCCCGGGGCGTGATCGTGTAGGCCCTGGGATCGAGTCCCGCCTCGGGCTTCCTGCACGGAGCCTGCTACTCCCTCTGCCTGTGTCTCTGCCTCTCTGTGTGTGTCTCTCATGAATAAAAAATAAATAAATCTTAAACAACAACAAAACAAAAAAAGCAAGCATTCACCTGAGTGCTTGCTGTGTGCCAGCCTCAGTTCTAGGGAATACAGTAGGAAACAAAAGACAAAAATTCCCGGCCTAGTGGGCAAGAAACAAAGTAAATAAACTGTGAGAATCAACAGAGTGTATTAGACGCTGCCAAGATAGAAGTAGAACAGCGAAGAGATGTGGGGATCTGGGCCCCCCAGCAATGCGAAAGGAGGGAAGAGCTCCTGGAGGAGGTGAGGGAGGAAGTAATGATGTCGGGAGGAAGAGCATCCTTGCCAGGGGCACGGGCAAATGCAAAGTCCCTGAGGCTACAACCGTGCCTGATTTATTAAAAAAAAAAAAAAAAGTCTGGGAAGCTGAAGCGGAAGCTGTCAGGAGAACGGGCAGGAGGAGGTGAGGTGGGGTGAGAGGTAAGTCTCACTGACTCAGTCTAGTAGCCGGTACCCCAGCTCCCACGTCCTCTGACCAACCCCAAAATCACTCGTCTCCCATTTTTCACAGCAGATCCAACCTATCAGCCAGGCCTGTCAGTTTTTCTGTTTAGACCCTGAATTCCTCCACACACCCCGGCCCCCAGTCACCACCCCCCAACATGATCTCAGCTCAAGAGAGCATCTGGATTTCTTTACAGCAGCTGCCCCCCCACCCCCACCCCAGGCCTCCAGTTGTCCATCATCAATCTTTGATCTGTTTCTCCCACAGCTGCCAGAGTCAGGCGTATCTCTGCCTTTTCTAGGCCCCCAGCTCACTCAGAGCAAAAACCCAAATCTTCCTGTGTCCTACAAGGCCCTGCACCCTCTTCCTGTCCCCTCCCTGCCCTCTTCTCCCTCCCACTCACCCCTCACTCACTCTGTTCCAGGCACACTGACCTCCTTGCTGTTCCTCAGACACACCAGGGACAGTCCTGTCTCAGGGCCTTTGCACTTGCTGTTTCTTCACTCTAGACCATTCTTCCCAGAATTTTTTTTTTCTTCCCATAATTTTAACATGGCTCCCTCTCTGCTTATTCAGGTCTTAGCTCGGATGTCCCCTCCTCTGAAGCCCTCCCCAACAACACCATCTAGCGTTGCTCCTCCTGGGCACTCCCTATCACAGTCCAACTTTTTCATTTTAGCATTTGTCACTCTTTGAAACTGCCTCGTTTGTTTGCCGTTGTTTATTATCTGAATTCCTCCACTGGAACATCAGTTCTCAGAGACTGAGTCTGCGTTTTGTTCAGTGCCTGGTGCCACATACACACACCCCTCCACACACCCACACACCCCAGGTCGGCTGCACCCTCCCAAGTGTTCCCCAGCTCACGTAGGTGAGCTCCTACAAGTATCTTCACTTGAGGGCATGTACTGAGGCCACCTACCCCTGGCCCCCACGGCCTTCATTCTTGGGGTACACCCACTTGCAGCCTCTCAGACAAGGACATACATGCCCTCTTGCATGCACTTGCCAGTACTCAGAACATGTCTCACATGTCCACACACTCTCAGGACCAAGACCTCCATATGTCCCAAGTTCCACTATGTCCAAACCCAGACATCCTGGTGGCCACGCAGCCTCATGCCCCAAGGTCTTCATTGTCACGCGTTGCCTTGGTTCACACATTCAGCAAACCCTCCTCCGGTGTCTACTGTGTGCCAAGAGCTATTTCAAGCAATGAGGACACTGCCATGACCAACACAGACAAAAAAAAAAAAAAATCCCTGCCTTCACGGAGCTGACATCCTGGATGGAAAAACAGATGGTGGGTAGGTCAGAGGGTGATAAATGTTTAGGAGAACATGCAAGTAAGGAAAGGGGTGGGAGTCCCAGGATAAGGGGCCATTTTAAACAGAGGGGTCAGGACTCCTAAGAAGATGACCCTTGAGTAAAGAAAGACCTGAAGAGAGAGAGAAGGGTAAGAATGTTCCAGGCAGAGGGAACAGCAAGTGCAAAGGCCCTGAGATAGGACCTTGCTGGATGTGCCGTGGAATAACAGGGAGGCCTGTAGGACTGGAACAGAGTGAGCAAGGGGGAGAGCGGGAGGAGGTGAGGTCAGGGAGGAAAGGGAAGCAAAATGTGCAAGGCTTCATGGGCCTTGGGCTTTTACTCTGAGTAAGGTGGGAACCTCAGAGGGTTCTGAGCCGAAGAAAGGCATTTCACTATCATACTTGCACACCAAGCAGGAGCTTTCCTTGCCCCCTCCTCGAAGACACCAGCCACCCCCCCCCAACAGGGACGGACCGCACCCCTTGGAGCCAGATTGTGTGTGTGTAACAGCCACCGCCTTGCACTCCCTGGGGTAAGAAGGGGGATGTGAGGAAGCCCAGGTCTCCAAACAGACAAAATCAGCCTCCACCTGCCCTCCTGCCCTCCTACCCTCCTGCCCTCTCACCTCTCAGGACCAAGACCCTGAGTCTGGCAAAGCTTGAAGCAGGCACAAGAAGTCCTAGGAGGAGCCGAGGGTCCAGCAGGAGCCTCTAAGTGAGGATGGGGAGAGGCCGGTGGGAGATCAGGGGAGGGAAGAGGCTTGGCAACCACCCCTGCCCACCCCACGCCCCCAGAGCCTGGGACTAGAGTTGTGGTGCTGAGTCCAGGAGCTCCAACTGTAAATATTTAGCATTTTCCGCATGAGAACTGAGGCAGGATTGCCAGATCCCCCTGCCCAGGCCACCAGAGCCTGATAACACAGGTCAGTGCTCCGGACATTCCCCCCGCCACAGAGCACAGATCGTGGGAGGCTGCAGGCCCCAGGAAGCTAGCGGAATTCCAGCCTCAGACACGCACCGCTGAGAAAGACGGCGGCAAACCTCAGCAGCACCTGCTGCATCAAGCTGACTCTCAACTCTACACCTTCAATCTCATTTAATCTTTGACCCCTGAGCTGCTTTCTTCAGTATGGAGCCATTTTACAGGCGGGAAAACTGAGCCTGAGAGAGGGTGAGTGATGTGTCCACAGTCGTGCAGCTGGAGAACGATGGGACTCAGCCCAGGTAACTGGTTTCCAGCATCCACACATGTATAACCACAACCCTCACACACACGCATGCACCCAAAACCGTGTAGACACAAAGACACATATGGATATCCAATGAGACATGCAAACCACTGCATAGAGCCGCGAAGATAGACAGATGGAATCTCTGGGGTGTGTGTGTGTGTGTGTGTGTGTGTGTGTGTGTCTGCAGATTTGCCTGGCAAGAACACATATAAAGACACAACTGGAAACACAGCACAGATTCCGACAGCAACTGTGTGTTCAAAATATGGCCACACACACATACACACCACAACTTACAGGAAAATATCCTGTGGGTGAAGAACGTCTTTTCCGTGTGTCAGATACGTACACACCCAGGCACACAAGGTCTCACGCTTGCAAGCATGGAGGTGCTAACCAAGTATGCAGTGAACCTTGGCACCCCCGCCCACGTGCCCACCACAAGGAACATGTTTCCATTTGTCTCCCACACACACTGTCACATCCTCAGGCCAAATCATGCAGGTACAAGACACAAATAACCATGCAGTCATTTCTCAGGGGTGCAAAGAGACTCCCTGAGCCCCCCCCTCACCGCGCAGAGCCTGGGCTAGGGTCTCCCACCTGCACAAAAGCCTCACCGACCTGCAGACTCACTCTCAGGGAGCAGTGTCCTCCGCCCAGTTCCTAGCGTCCTGAACTCGTAACCCGAGTGGACTCCCGGGCTGAAAGAGGAAATGGTCGTCCCAGATCTCAGAGAGGCTGCCAGGCTGGGCTCCAGGCCTGGGCTGGGCCCCCCCCCCCCCGCCACTGGGCCCCTCGGCCCCCCACCCGCAGCCCCCTCCAGCCTCCTCCATTGGCAGCAAAGAAGAAACCTCATAAGTCATGGAGAGGGACTGACAGAAGGGAGAGAGTCCAAGAGACAGAGAAGGGGAGAGAGACCTGGGGGGATGGACAGAGACAGGGCGAATCAGGAAGACGGATGAGAAGAGAGAAATGGGGGTAGAGACAGGAGAGAGCGAAACTTGAAAGCGATGAGAGGCCATTGATGGCAGAGACAAAGTTGGGGCAGGGGGGAGAGAGAGAAAGGAAGAAGACCGGGGAGGACGGGAGGGAAGGCCGGAGGGAGAAGAGGGGAAGGAACTGGAGGGAGAGACAGGAGGGGGGAAGCAAGCGGGGGAGGGGAAGCGGATGGGGGAGAGAGACATTGGGGGCATCCCTTTCCCCCACCCCAAGGTTCTGGGGAAGAAGCCAGGGGCCTGAGGCCAAGACTGGGGCTTCGAGCGGAAACCGGGAGGGGGTGAGTTATTCACAAAGCGCCCGCCTTGCCCTAAGTTTCCAGAAGGTGATGCGGAGTTTCCATCTCTCAGCCGCAGGCAGGGCCTCCGGGGAAGACAGCTGGCCCTCAGGAGCTGGGGCCCACGTGCCTAACTGCCATGCTCTGCCCTTTTCTCGGGTGCTCCCCCAAGTGCCTGGTGCTGGTGCGCCAAGCGTTGTGCATACATCATCTTTTTAAATTCGCGGGTCAGAGGGGAAACGATCACCATCCTCGCTTTGGGATGCTTGCGGGGGCCCTGGCGCGGATCAAGCGGCTCTCATATTCGCCCAGCCGCAGTCATGGGTCGAGGCAGGATTCGAACCCACGGTTCCTTTCTCAGAAGCCCGCGCTGCTCCCCTGACACCCCAGCCCCTCCCGGTTGCCGTAGAAACAAGCACCAGGTGTCTCCATAGCAACTCCTCCAAGGAGTGCTGCCCGCCGCCACCTGGTGCGCATGCCCGCCCGGTGACGCCGCCGCGCGTGCCGCCTCACGTGACCTCCTCGCCGGCGCCGGAAGTGAGCGGCGCGGCGCCGGAAGCAGCAGGCGGAAGGGTGCAGCTGGAGGGCCGGCGGCATGGGGCAGTCCGGGCGGGTGAGGCGCGGCGGCCGGGACTGGGGGGCGAGGCGCGAGGGGGCCGAGGGGACGGTGGGGGGGGCCGTGGCGTTGACCGCTCTCCTTTCGCCCCCGCAGTCCCGGCACCAGAAGCGTGCGCGCGCCCAGGCGCAGCTCCGCAACCTCGAGGCCTACGCCGCGCAGCCGCACTCGTTCGTGTTCGCTCGGGGCCGCGCGGGTCGCGGCGTCCGGCAGCTCAGCCTGGATCTGCGCCGGGTCATGGAGCCGCTGACCGCCACCCGCCTGCAGGTCTGCGTCACCCGGCGCGCCTCCGTCAGCCATGGGCCCTGTCTTGGCGGCCGCGGAGTGGCTCCAGTCTCCTTGGCTCGAGAAAGGGACCCTTACGGGGAGCAGCGTCCCTGCGGCTCAGGGATTTGTGGGGCAGCAGCGAGAGCGCGCGCAGATGAACGCACTCCGCTGGGGGCTTGGCTGCACGCCTAGGGCTGGTGGTTAGGGGCCTCGAGCTAGCAAAGCTAGGGTGGAAACTTGGCCTCTCTCAAAGGCCTGGAGGAAGCTAGTTAACGTCTCAGGGATCAGTCGCCTCATCTGCAGATTGGGCGATGCAGTGTTCAACGGATAAATTCAAGCCTGATTAGCTTTAGAGGTCGGGAGCGTTTCACTCTCTTCTCTTTCTTGGAGAAATTAAATGCAAGAAAGGTCATAACAGCCTCAGCTTGTAGTCTTTGCTCAAGAGGAGATGTTCATGATCCATCCTATTTGTTTTTTGCAATTCCCAGATACGAAAGAAAAACACCCTGAAGGATTGTGTGGCAGTGGCCGGGCCTCTTGGGGTCACCCATTTCCTGATCTTGAGTAAAACAGAAACGAACATCTACTTTGTGAGTTAATACCTGGGAAGCCCTGATTTTCTCCCTGACCTCCTGCTCTCCCAGCTCTCATGATGAACCCATATGCCTCTGAGCTGCCATGATTCTGGCTTCAAAGTAAACGCTCTGAAGAGATGGAGCAGAGGTTCCCACTCCCTGCCCCCCCTAGCTGGATGCCTCCACTCTTCACCAACTCTTTTTTTCTGTAGAAGCTGATGCGCCTCCCAGGAGGCCCCACCTTGACCTTCCGGATCAACAAGGTATGGATTGGAGATGGTAGGGGGGGTGTTGGGTAGGGGATGGGTTTGGGGTGGTGCCGACCACATGTGGCTGCCAGGCACCCACTTCCCACCCTGTCCTGCAGTATACGTTAGTGCGAGATGTAGTCTCCTCGTTGCGCCGACACCGCATGCATGAACAGCAGTTTGCCCACCCACCTCTCCTGGTGCTCAACAGTTTCGGCCCCCATGGCATGCACGTGAAGCTCATGGCCACCATGTTCCAGAACCTGTTTCCCTCCATCAATGTGCATAAGGTGGGATGGGCCTGGTGTGGTGGGAGATGAGGGTGGACGGGGCATCTGGGACAATAGGTACCACACATAGGCCCTTGGGTTGTTTGTTCAGTCCTCACCTCTTGGCACTGAGGCTGAGAGCTCCGGGTTCTGAGGTCCAGTTTCACTCATGTGTTCTGTGATTCTAGGGTAAGAGGCTCTTTTAGGAGTTGCATTACTCAAAAAAAAAAAAAAAAAAAAAAGGAGTTGCATTACTCTTTGGAGGACAGAAAATGATGCTGATGGTCCTTTATTTCTGAAGTGTGGCAGGTGTTGTGACTCCATTTTGTAGACAGAGAGACAGGAAGACAGAAGTGAATTGTAGTTTGATGTCAGTTACAGGGAGCAGGACTGGATATTTTAACTTGTCTGGCTCCAGAGCCCCAGCTCCTAACCCCCAGCACTAGCAGGTCTCAAATTAGGCTGTTAGGTGCCAATCATCGGGGAGTCTGGTGTAGACCGCTTCAGTGGGCCTAAGAACCAGGATTTCTAGCCAGTGCCTGAACCAGCCCATGAGTCCCCACAGTGCTAGCAGCACCCCACACCCCCTTGCTGGGAGATTTCTGGAGTATAGCCGTGGGCTTGGTGTGGCTCCACACAGGGAAGTCTGTGGGTGGTTCATGTGGTGCTTTGCCCCACCTCTTCCTTCCAGGTGAACCTAAACACCATCAAGCGCTGCCTTCTCATCAACTACAATCCCGACTCCCAGGAGCTAGATTTCCGTCATTAGTGAGTATTGGGAGGTGGTGGGGGTGGAGGAGGGGTGACTTTCATGTGCGGCTGATGACAGTGTTCCAGCTGAGGGTCTGTGATTGCTCAGTCTCAAAGTAAACGCTCTGACGCACTGTGGGAATGGGTAGGCAGAGCTGACCTCCTCCAGTCTCACAACTTCTAACACCCTTCTCACGCCCTGGTTCCTGCAGTAGCATCAAAGTTGTTCCAGTGGGTGCAAGTCGAGGGATGAAGAAGCTTCTGCAGGAGAAGTTTCCCAACATGAGCCGTCTGCAGGACATCAGCGAGCTGTTGGCTACGTAAGGAGTGCACTGGGTGGGAGATCACTGAAGTCCTGGGTACCCTGGAGCTGTTTTAGGAGCCTGAGATCCCCCGCTGACCTTGGTGTGTCCTCTGCACAGGGGCGCTGGGCTGTCCGAGAGTGAGGCAGAGCCTGATGGTGAGCACAACATCACTGAGCTGCCCCAGGCTGTCGCAGGGCGTGGCAACATGCGGGCACAGCAAAGCGCTGTGCGGCTCACAGAGGTGAGGCCCAGCCCTGGGGCAGGCCCAGTGGCAGAAGTGACTCCTCTGGCAGCCCCCAGCTCTGAGGAAGAACTGACTTTTTGCCCTTGTTTCTCCAGATTGGGCCTCGGATGACGCTACAGCTCATCAAGATCCAGGAGGGTGTGGGAGAGGGGAACGTGCTGTTCCACAGTTTCGGTGAGGATGGGGCTGGGGAACCATGGGCTGGAGGTCTAAGGCCCTTGCAGGTGGGTCTCAAAATACACTTGGGTCTCGGTGACCTGTGTCATCTTCCTCAGTGCACAAGACCGAGGAGGAGCTGCAGGCCATCCTGGCAGCCAAGGAGGAGAAGCTGCGGCTGAAGGCCCAGAGGCAGGACCAGCAGGCTCAGAACGTCCAGCGCAAGCGGGAGCAGCGAGAGGCACACAAGTGTGTGGCCGTGGGCTGTGTGGGTGAGGCAGGGTTGCAGGTGCAGGCTGCCCCCCTCACTGGCACCCCTTTCCAGGAAGAAGAGCCTGGCAGGCATGAAGCGGACGCGGGCAGAGGCCAGTGGGGATAGCGATGCTGAGGACCCTGGTGCCCCCCCGGAGACAGAGGGGGCTGGCCAGCAGGAGGAAGAGGAGGACGAAGCTGAGTATTTCCGCCAGGCAGTGGGAGAGGAGCCCGATGAGGGTATGTGGCAGGGGATTACTGCAGCCAGGCACCTTGGGCTTGTCTTTGCCCTGGTGACCTCGACACAGTCTCTTCCCCACAGACATGTTCCCGAAAGCAGCCAAACGCGGACAGTTCACCGGGCCCCCAGGCAAGAAGCCACGAGGAAAAGAGCGGAGGCCAGATGGAGGCACTTACCACAGGCCTTCAAAGGCCAAGGGCAAGCCCCAGCGGGACCAGGCCAAGCTGGGACGGAGAGGAGCTGTCCGGGACCGCAGGCGAGGCCAAGCTCGACCACCTAAGAAAGTAGTCTGAGGCCAAGCTGGAGCAGCGGATGGAATAGCCCCAAATTGGGGCCCAAAGACCTGCTTTGGACTTCCACCTGGGTCTCCAGGAGCAGCCCTTGGTTTCCTTTCATAAAGGAGCAGTTTCCCCGACCTAAGTCTGAGTCTGTATTTGGAACGGGGAGATCTCGAGTCCTGTGGTGCAAAGCCCAGAGAGGCTCGGGAATTGGACTGGGTTCTGCCCCTAACCTAGTGTCCCTTCCCCCATGCTGAGTAGTGGAAGTGCAGGGCCGCTTTCACAGGTGAAGGTGCTGGGCAGAACTGGTCCTGGGCCTCCCCAGCACCCCCGCCCAGGGTTACTTGCAAGCCTGTAACTGGTTGGCCCTGGAGAGCGAGATGTGAAGAGGAAGGAAACCCCAGGGTGGCGGCGAGGGCGGGGGAGTGAGGCAGCCGAGGCCTGTACAGGCTGTGGGTGGGGCTGCTGGTGGGAGGGAAGGAGGGTGGAGCTGCAGGGAAGGGAGGGGCGAGCCAGTGCTGGTAACACTGGGCTCTGGGACTAGCACAGCGTGGGCCGTGAACCTAGAGGCAGGGCGTGCGGGCCATGGCCGCCACCACTTCAGGTGAGGAGCGAACGCTGCTGGGTCGGTTGGGCCAGGCAGGTGTCCTGGGCCCTGTGGTTCAGCTCAGGACCGAGGGGGCTGGCTCCGAGGAGGTGGAGGGGAGTGAGTTAATCGTGTCTGGACGGGGACTTCCTCCCAGAGCAGAGATGGGATGGGGAGGCAGAAGTGTGGTCAGGGAAGCAGTCTGGGGCGGGGGAAGGGCACGGGCATCTGGAGCCTGCTGGCAGACCGGGCGCAGGCAGTCCACCTGAAGCCGAGGCGGAGTTGGTACAGAGAAGGGGGTCCGTGCAGATCTGCTCTTGCACACTGCTGCGTCCCAGGCCTTACTCTGGGCACCAGGACACCAGCGGCAGGGCACTCCCTGCCCTCAGGAGATGTTCTCTTGGAGATGGACACACAGGCTTTGCAGAATAAGGGGACTGGGTGGCCTCGTGCTGTTAGAGGGGTCAGAATGGGCCTCTCAGGGCCGGAGACCAGGAGGAGGTCGAGTGGGGGCTGGTGACTCAGGGAAAGAGAATGTGCAAAGGCCCTGAGGCGGAATGTGCCTTAAGGAACAGCCAGAAAGCCGGTGTGGGAAGGACTGTAGGGAGTGAGTCACAGCCTGAAAGGAGAGTGAGCGGGTGAGAGGCAGGGTTCCCTCCTGGGGCCCCTCTGGGAGTCATGAACATTGCCCTTTTCTGCCAGCGAGGAGGGAGGTGCGAGGGCAAGGAATGCGACCTGACTCTGGGCACCGTCTGGGAGGAGAAGAGATATGGGGGGTGAAGTCGGGAGCTGGGAGGCCTTGCCTCTGATGGTGCTGAGGAAGTGATGGTTTCTGAAAGTGGCAGCAGGGGACTCCCCTTCATGAACCCCCACCCCACCCATTCCGGGCTGTCACTGCTGGGTTATATGCATCCTGTGAAGGCAGTGATCCCCTTCCCCCATCTTCCTGAGGGTTCAAGGACGCAGACAAGCCTAGTAATTACCACAGGAAAGCACTCTGCGCTTCTGACCTTTCTGGGCCGGATTTCGCACCCTAGAGTTGCTGTGGCTGGTGCCCCCTCCCGGGCTCAGAAAGGACAGGAGCATGTGCCCCCAGAGGGCGCCTGTGACCAGGCACAGAGTAGATGCTCTGAAGGTCTCGAGCCATGTGAGGAGGAACTGCGCTCACTTGGGGACCGTCTGCCCACAGGTGCTCTGACCTGCTCAGCCAACTTCTCAGTAGAAATTGACCGTGAGTTCAGCCGTTTCCAGGCAGCCTTTCTGTGCCCCATGCTGGTAGTTGAGTTCCTGGTGGCTGTGGCCAGCAACGGCCTGGCCTTCTACCGCTTTGTGACGCGGGAGCAGCGCCCGTGGCACCCCGCCGTGGTCTTCTCAGCCCAGCTGGCCATCAGCGACCTGCTCTATGCCCTGACGCTGCTCCCGCTGGCCGCCTACTTCTACCCGCCCAAGAACTGGCAGTACGGGGAGTTCGCGTGCCGCCTGGAGCGCTTCCTCTTCACCTGCAACCTGCTGGGCAGCGTCATCTTCGTCACCTGCATCAGCCTAAACCGCTACCTGGGCATCGTCCACCCCTTCTTCACCCGCAGCAGCTGGCGGCCCAAGCACGCCTGGGCCGTCAGTGCCGCTGGCTGGGCACTGGCAGCCCTGTTGGCTGCACCCACGCTCAGCTTCTCGCACCTGAAAAGGCCACAGAGGGAAGGCAGCTGTGTCACAGAGAGGCCTGAGGCCTGCACCAAGTGCCTGGGGATGGCAGATGACCTCCGCCTCGAGGCCTACAGAGCCTACACCTTGGTGCTGGCGGTCCTGGGCTGCGGCGTGCCGCTGCTGCTCACCCTGACAGCCTACAGTGCCCTCGGATGGGCCGTGCTGCGCAGCCACGGCATGACTGCTGCCGAGAAGCTGCGTGTGGCAGCGCTGGTGGCCAGCAGCCTGGCCCTCTATGCCAGTTCCTATGTGCCCTACTACATCACACAGGTGCTCAACGTGCAAGCTCGGCAGCGATGGAGGGCCCGCTGCCCAGGCTTTGCCAGCTTGAATGAGGCCAAGGCAGCAGTGGATCAAATGACCTATAGGACCCACCAGATAATGCGGGGCCTCATGCCTCTGGCCATCTGCATCCACCCACTGCTTTATATGGCTGTGGCACCCAGCCTGGGGTGCTGCCACCAGAGCTGCTGCAGCTGCAGCAATAGCCAAATGCCAGAGGACACGGGGAACTCTGGCCAAGTCCTGCCCCTCAATGTTACAGCAACCCCCCCAAAACGTGGAGCCCTAGTCCCCTGAGCTAAGCCCATGACCTGGCTTATTTTGAGCCACTTCCTCACCACAAGGCATTGAGACCAGCAGCAGAATGGGGGCCAAGAGCACAAGAGGCTCCTGGCCCTGAGCCACTAACAAGCCCTGAACTGCCAAAGGCCCCAAACCACCACTTCTTCCCCTACACAAAGACCTGTTCGGGGACCAGCAAGTGCCAGGCCACAGTGGCAGGAACTTCTGCCTACAGCACTGATCCTAAAGAGGGCTGGCCCCTCTAGCCAAAGAGTGGGTGACATCTGTGAATAAACGAGACAACATATGACAACAGGAGCCTTTTTATTGCCAAGAGCCCCCTGCTTTCGGGAGCTACCTCCTAAGGCCATGGGGTCCTGGGGCCGGGGCCAGACAGCAGCAGCAAACATGGCAACTGGCTTAGTTGGTTGATGGCCTAAGAGAGAGAGACAGGTGATGAGGATACCAAGTGTGAGGGCTCCAGAACCCAAAGGGCATTCCAAGACCCTTTGCCACATACAACTGGGGTCTCTGACAATGCAGGAGGGCAGAGCCCACACATGGCCAGATGGGTAGAAGGCCCCCCCTCAAAAAAAAGACCTTAAATAACCTGTACCTCAGAAGAGGCTTGGGGACTATTAAACTAACGTGGGGCCCACAGTCAACCTGAGTGTGGGATGCGAAGAGGTGGGGAGAGGCAGGGGTGTGACAGGTCTTACTTGGCCCACTCAACGTTGAGGATGAGGTGGTCGTATCCAAAGCCAGACACCCCAGCAATGGCTCGTGCGGCATCCTCACGGCGGTGGAAGCTGATGAAGGCAAAACCCTGGAGGAGTGGGGGTAGAGTCAGAGGCCCTTAGGGCACAACTAGGACAGGTGACCCCATCACCCATCCCCACAGCCACCGCCCACCTTGGACTGGCCAGTGGTCTTGTCCTTTGCCAAGTAGATGCGAGAGATGGAGCCAAAGGGTCGGAAGAGTTCCTGTAAGTCAGTCTCACGAGTGTCCTCTGACAGGTTGGTGACACGGATAGTGGCATTGTCGTCGGCTACACAGGCAAGGAGCGACAGCTTGTAGAGGACAGCCCTAACCAGGCCCTGAATGAAGGATGACCATGGGACTAAGAGGTGCCCACCCGCCACTCACCTCTGCGGTTGGGCTGCATGGACTCGCCACGGCGGCTGGCCCCATCCCGCAGGCTCGGTGGCACATACTTCCCCGTCTTGTTCTGGGCAGCCTGCACGGGCTCCAGCTCTGCAGACCAAAGCAGCTGGGTCAGGCCTCACCCTGGCACAGGTGAGGGACAGATCCACCCCAGGGCGCTGGCAGCTCTGGCCCTGACCCAGCCCAGGCACCGTCTATCAAGCCACAGGTATCTGGTTTGTTCCACTGGCCGCCAGGACATGAAGGTCACATCTGGCAAGTCAGAGCAAGATCCCACTGGCAGCCCCAGGGCTGAGAGCTAGAAGAACACAGGAACATGCAGGGGCAGCCCCCGGGCCCCACACTCATGGCAGCTAACAAATGTGCTGCACACCGAATCACAGCTGTAAAACTTGCAGAGTCAACCCACTATCAGCAAATCACACTGAAGGACATGGACACAGGCTGCAGTCACATGTGCGAGTCTGCGCGTGTGCGTGCACACACCCACGCACACAGGCCATGGTCCCCTCTGTGGCAAACAAGGCACACTCCAGTCTGATCACAGAGTCTGCAGCAGAATCACAGCTCCAAGTCTCAAGCACACGCAGCCAGACCCATAAAGGAACGGTTCGCCAGCCCAACACGGAACAACGGTGGTGTTACCAGCAGTCTTGGCACCACCCCGCTGGTCTCGCACACTCACACAGACCACAGCCTGGCAGCGCTGGTGCCAGTGAGAGAGGACAACTTCTGATGCGGACAGCCCCGTTCACAGCAGCGGGTGGAGACCGAGGACACTCCCAGAGGTGCACGCAACCCGCCCCACCCCGTGGTCCGCCAAGCCAAATCCCAGGCCCAGGCACCTCCGGGCAGCTTCTCCTTCTCGCCGGTGGACAGGCCCAGCTGCTCAGCCAGCTCCTTCTGCATGGGCCCCAGCGTGTCCTTGTAGGGGCAGCGGGTAGTCCAGTGGTCGCCCTTGCAGATGCGGCAGGACACGATTTTCTGGCCCTTGAGCTTGTTCATCGGGTCCTCCTCTTCCTGGCAGTTCAGATCCTGGGGGGGGGTGGCAGTCAGAGCAGGGTTGCCACACCCTGGCCACCACCATCACAGCCACCGGCCCAGACCCTTGCCCAACTCACCTCTTTGCTAGTGATGAATGTCATGGACACGTCGTCACTGACTGTGGTGGTGGCCACGTTGGGCCCTGGTGGGTCAAACTCCGAGTTCCCAAACTTCTTCCAGTTCTGGGCTCGGGGCGGGATGGGGGACTTGTAAGGGCAAGTGGGACCCCCACCACCACTCGACCTACAAAAGCCCTCCCTTCAGGGTGTTTCAGCCTTGAACCACATTCTTCTCCCTCCCCCAAGTCTCCCAAAAGTGGTGACAACGACAGTTCCCATTTCCTAGCGTGTACCACTCCTGGCATGTGCTAGCCGCTAGCTTCAGGCCAGCTCCAGGAGGTGGGGACGGCTCTCAGCCCAAGTTCCAGAGGAGAGAACCAAGGCCCAGGGGGAAACAGTCACACAGTTAACCATTCCTGAGGCACCCATGACAGGAGGTGGGCCAGCTCCCATAAGGAAGTGACGCCCAGGGGTCACCCAGACTGTGAGGGGCCTTGAGATAGTTAAAAAACCTAGGCTTAAAAAAAAAAAAAAAAAAAAAAACCTAGGCTTGGGCAGCCCGGGTGGCTCAGCGGTTTAGCACCGCCTTCAGCCCAGGGCGTGATCCTGGAGACCTGGGATGGAGTCCCACATTGGGCTTCCTGCACGGAGCCTGCTTCTCCCTCTGCCTATATCTCTGCCTCAGTCTCTCTCTGTGTCTTTCATGAATAAATAAAATCTTTAAAAAAAAAAAAAAACCTAGGCTTCAGCTTTCTTCCCCACCTTTTTAAGATTTTTATCTATTTATTCATGAGAGAGTGAGACAGAGAGAGAGAGACGCAGAGACACAGGCAGAGGGAGAAGCAGGCTCCGTGCAGGGAGCCCGACGTGGAACTCGATCCCAGGACTCCAGGATCACACCCTGGGTGGAAGGCAGGCGATAAATCGCTGAGCCACCCAGGGATCCCAGCTTCCTCCCCTTTAAAATGGAGACCTCAAATGTTCCCCACCTCCCAGGACGGCTAGGGGTAGCAAATGAGAAAACACTTCCTGCAAAACACTTGCCATTGAGGTCTGGCACAGAGGAAGTCCACCGAAAATTGTGCCAATGCTATTTACAGCTATCACTTCTTCCTAAGCATGTAGCCCAGTTAAACAGGAGCTGCTATGACCGCCTGAGGGGAGGGCTTGGCTCTGTTCCTTCTGGTAAACAAGTAAACAAGCTGAGCGGAGTTAATCTAAACCACCCAACTTCTGCACCCTGGACTTTTCAGGGTCCCAACAGAGCACAAACACCCCTCAACCTTAAACCCCCTTGATCCAACAGAATAGAGACAGAGTTGAACCCCACTTCTAAAAATAAAGGTATCAGATCAAAACGCTGTCAACAAAAAGGATTCCTAATTCCTCCAAGCCAGCCCTGGGAGAGCCTCTAAGACAAGAGGAGAAGCGTCTCACCTTCCTCCTTGCAACAGCCTTGGAGGCCTTCCGCGTCTCAATTCTGAAGGTGCGGACGATCTGTGGAGGGGAGGGGAGAGGCTCCGAATTCCTGTGTTTCAAGGCTCTGGAGCTAATCAACCCAACCTACCCAACACACACACCATCCCCTCCGGGCCAAGGGGCCCCCAACTCCTCCCCCAGCCTCACCTTGAACTTCTTGCCATCCTCATCTATCTTGTACTCTGTCACTGTCTTGATGTTCCCATTGATGACCTCCTTGGGAGGCGGCAGTGGAGCTGGGAGAGAGAAGAGGGGAAGTAACTGAGCCTTGGGTGATGGAGGGGGAGGGGAATGCTGCTGGGGAGAGGGAGCCCCGAGTGGAGCTGAGGGCGTCACTCACCTCCCGGCACTAACTCAGGTTCTGGGCTGGTGTCGCCAGTGGCCAGAGGGATCCCCTTGAGGAGCTCGCTGGTGACACATTTGTCTAGGAAGGGGAGTGTGGGTAGGAGGGGTGAGCTGGAGGGGCGAGGGCTCCCAAGCTAAAATGAAGGGACTTCTGGGATGACGCCCACACCAGGGGCCTAGACGGCAGGGCCAAGGGCTTAGGCCTGGGGACCAAGTGCCCTGGGCTAGCCGTGCCAGGCCGTGGCGCTGGCTGAGTAATCTCGCGCAATGGCAAGGATGAAAGCGAGGGGCAGCCCATAAAGACATCCGGCGCTCGCACCCAAGCAGGAGGCTGGCTGTTACAGCTTCCTCCCCGGAGCAGCTGTGAGGCTTGGGCGGTGGCAAGGGAGCGGGGGGACCGGCCAGCCGGACACTTGGAAGTGGCGACAGGCTGGCGGGAGGCGGGAGGCGCGGGGGGGAGATGCGGCACCGGACGGCGGTGCCCGGCTCGGCGCAGGCGCCCGTGACCCGGGGCGACCCGGCGTACTCACCGTCCTCGCCCTCCTCCTCCACCTGGTCGGCCCAGCTGGGCTTCGAACTGCAAGGGCAAGGTGGCGGAGGGGAAGGCTGGGTCAGCGAGGCCAGGCCCCGAGGAGCGCCCCCACGGCCCCCAAGCCGCCTCCCAGGCTTCGCTCCGCGACCCTCGACTCACTCAAAATCTCCGGTCGGCATTTCAAAACCTCCTCCACGCAGCACAAGTCCCGGGCCAGAGACCGGAAGTGGGGGGAGGACGAGACTTCCTGCGCCGCGGCCCAGAGCAGCCCGGCAGCAGCGCCCACAGCGCCCCCTGCGGCCGGAGGCGGAGGCGCCGGCCGTGGCACCTCCCTTCGTTCATTCCATTCATTTCACCTTTTATATGTTGGCAAGTTGAACACCGATAAAAAATAAATTTATTTTTAAAAAATCACCAACAGGGATCCCTGGGTGGCGCAGCGGTTTGGCGCCTGCCTTTGACCCGGGGCGTGATCCCGGAGACCCGGGATCGAACCCCACATCGGGTTCCCGGTCGGTGCATGGAGCCTGCTTCTCCCTCGGCCTGTGTCTCGGCCTCTCTCTCTCTCTCTCTGTGACTATCATAAAAAAAAAAAAAAAAAAAAAAAAAAAAAAAAAAATCACCAACAGGGATCCCTGGGTGGCGCAGCGGTTTGGCGCCTGCCTTTGGCCCGGGGCGTGATCCCGGAGACCGGGGATCGAGTCCCACGTCGGGCTCCTGGTGCATGGAGCCTGCTTCTCCCTCTGCCTGTGTGTGTGTGTGTGTGTGTGTGTGTGTGTGTGTGTGTGTGTGACTATCATAAATAAATAAAAAATTTTAAAAAAATCACCAACAAAGGAGAAAAATCAGTTTGAGCTAAGATTTTGCCACACCAGCATTCCATGCCAGTTGGCAATGGAGCAACGTGCACAAAACTGCGAGCGGACTATGACTCAGAAGTATCAAGACCAAGATATCAGTTGAATATAAAGGTGACTTGTGCACATTTTCAAATATGAGAGAATGTATGGAAGGACCCTATTAAAAGAATAAGGACAGTGCTTAATGATGAAGTCTAATTAACTCATAGATGAATAATAATACATAAACCAGAAATAGAAAAATGTGAGTATAGTGAATAGTGCTGAACAATGAATCCATTTATAACTAGAATGAACGCTAAACAATTAGGAGGTCATGAGCACAGAACAGAATGTAAATGTTATGAAAATGGGCAAAGTGAAAAATAATACAAATATCAAAAATAAGATTTGGGAAGGGGACTAGCTAGTCCAGATTCAAGAATTAAGAGGACCTTCTCGGGATCCCTGGGTGGCTCAGCGGTTTGGCGCCTGCCTTCGGCCCAGGGCGTGATCCTGGGGCCCCGGGATGAGTCCCGCATCAGGCTCCCTGCATGGAGCCTGCTTCTCCCTCTGCCTGTGTCTCTGTGTCTCTCATGAATAAATAAAATCTTAAAAAAAAAAAAAAGATGACCTTCTCCTATTCTAATTTTATGCCAGAGAGCAGAAGTAATTCCTCTCTGGAGCCCAAAACCTTAAATGATCTCTACATGTTTTATATACAAAGTAGCAGTCCATGAACAATAGGACTAAATGAATGGAACCCCAGTTAAAAAGAAAAAAGAAAAAGAAAGAAAAGGAACAGACACATAAATGATCCAGTTTTTAGAAAAAAAAATTTAAAGGTACTAATAACACTAAAGCTCACTTCTCGAGAGCTTATTGTAGGCCAGGCACTGTGAGGGGGAAATTATAATTTTCTGAAGAAATTGTATGGTGGCAGGTGGTGAAGAATCCAGGCTGGACTTCCCGGTCTGGGAAGAGTTTTCCTGATTCAAATGATCAAGATGTCAGAGGGCCCCTCTGCCCCTCTTCCTCCTTTCTTTTGCAACATTCTTGGCTCTCTGATATAATCCTTCCCACTCACTTGTTTATTGTCCAGCCGTCCCTGTAGGGTATTATTCTCAGTGGGAGCCTCGTGGCTCCCAAGGGGGCTAAAATGAATTCTTGGGTAGCAAAACACCTTGAATATTATTACAATGGCTGGTGGCTCTCCAAAAGCAACTCTCCTAGACAAAATCTTATGCCTAAGTATTTACTTTCTATCATTAGGGAGAAATTAAATGTAACTGGATTGAAATTAGATGTATTTTTTTAAAGATTTATTTATTTATTTATTTATTTATTTATTTATTTATTTGAGACACAGAGAATGAGAGAGAGAGAGACAGAGATACAGGCAGAGGGAGAAGCAGGCTCCTTGCAGGGAGCCCGACGCGGACTCGATCCCAGATCTCCAGGATCACACCCCAGGCTGCAGGCAGCGCTAAACCGCTAAGCCACTGGGGCTGCCCTGAAATTAAATTTAAAGAGGGGCACCTGGGTGGCTCAGTCGATTGAGCTTCTGCCTTCAGGTCAGGTCATGATTTCAGGGTTCTGGGACTGAACCCCGCGTCGGGCTCCCTGCTCAGCAGAGTCGCCTCTCCCTCTGCCCCTCCCCTGCTCCTTCTCTCTCTCTCTCTCTCTCTCATAGATAAATAAAATCTTTAAAAGCTTTTTAAAATTAAAAATAATTCCACTTTTCTCCTTTAGAGGGGCAATAATGTAAAAAGGTTGAGAATCTGAGGATCCCTGGGTGGCTCAGCGGTTTGGCGCCTGCCTTTGGCCCAGGGCAGGCCCAGGGTGTGATCCTGGAGACCCGGCATCAGGGCGTGATCCTGGAGGCCCCGGGATCAGAGTCCCACATCAGCCTCTCCGCAGGGAGCCTGCTTCTCCCTCTGCCTGTGTCTCTGCCTCTCTCTCTCTCTCTCTCTCTGTGTGACTATCATAAAATAAATTGATATGACTATCATATCATAAATTAAAAACAAAAAACAAAAAAATTTTGATATTATCCAGTGCTGGTGAAGATGTAGAGAAAGAAACACTTGCACATATATTAATGCATGAAATTTTGTGAACTTTTCGGATGGAAATTTGACATACTCTAAAAGTTAAAATGAACATATGAATTTTGTTTTATGGTGGCATAGACATTTATCAGTTTCAGGTGTACAACATAGTGATCCAACAATGCAGTGTTCACCACAAGAAATATCGTCATGGGGCACCTGGGGGGCTCAGTGGTTGAGCGTCTACCTTTGGCTCAGGTCGTGATCCAGGGGCCCTGGGATCGAGTCCCGCATCAGGCTCCCTGAGGGGAGTCTGCTTCTCCCTCTGCCTCTGTCTCTGCCTCTGTCTCTGCCTCTCTCTCTCTCTGTCTCTCATGAATAGATAAATAAAATCTTTATTAAAAAAAAGTGCAGTCACCACCTGCCACCATACAAAGTTATTACAATATCATTGATTATTCCCTATGTTGTAGTTTTCACCACCAAGATGTGGTTATAACTGGAAGTTTGTACCTCTTCATCTGATTCACTCATACCTGTTTTCCTTTGAGCAAGCTAGTAATTCCACCTGTGAGAAAAACTTATAAATGTGAAGATGCAAGAATAAATGTACAGTATTGTTCATGAAAGCAATAGGTTAAATAGATTATGGTACACTAAGCCACAATCTATGTAATTAAGGAAGTAGATCCATTTGTGGTTATGTTTAAAATATATACATATATCTTCAAGATACTAGGAGGAAGCAAGATGTAAAAAGGCATAGGTTATAGGGACCAATTCGTGTAAATATTTAATAACACATATATGTAGATATATGCAAACTATTTTCTGAAAAGAAATATCAAACTCGGTGCTCCTGGGTGGCTCAGTCGGTTAAGTGTCTGCCTTTGACTCTGATCATGAACTCACGGTCCTGGGATCAAGCCCAGGGATCCTGCTCAGCAGAGAGTCAGCTTCTCCCTCTCCCTCTACCCCTTCCTCCCACTCATTCTCTCCCTCAAATAAATAAAATCTTTTAAAAAATAAAATAAAATAAAATAAAATAAAATAAAATAAAATAAAAAAAAAGAAAAGAAATACCAAACTCTCTGAGGGATGCTTCAGGAGGAAGACATTAGGGGAAGAAAGCTTGTTTTGCGACTTTTCTACTATATTTAAAATTTTTTACCATGTGTATGTTATTTTGCTTTAAATATAAGTATACACATATATAGGGCAGCCCGGGTGGCTCAGGGGTTTAACGCCGCCTTCAGCCCAGGGCGTGATCTTGGGGTCCATGGATCGAGTCCCAAGTCGGGCTTCCTGCATGGAGCCTGCTTCTCCCTCTGCCTGTGTCTCTGCCTCTTTCTCTCTGTGTCTCTCATGAATAAATAAATAAAATCTTAAAAAAAAAGAAAGAAATCTGAAAACAGTGCATTCATCCTAAATAAGGGATTGGCTCAAGGATTGGCTCAATGTTGCCCCATCTGTGCAAGCGCCACCCCTGGAGAGAAACTGCACATTCGTGGATGCAGAGAAGGATGTTAACCACTAAAGACAGATGCTTCTGGGTGTCTTGATCTGGCTTCATCTTTACTTCCTTTTTGGTGTTTTTCCTTATGGAACACTTTTTCTTAAACATCAGGTATATATCACTGTTACAAAAAGTCAGGTATTTCCTAAGCAAAAATAAGAGGCCCCAGGGGAGCCTAAGGAAGTGAGAAGCTGGAGTCCAAGAGTGGATGGGGAAAAAAAGCTCCCGCAGCTCTTGTGTGTAGCACCAACATTCTTCTACATCCAGAATCTCTGCAGGACAGCAACCAGGACAGCAGCCAGACCAGCTGTGCAAAGCACATGAGGGACATGAGGACCTGCAGGGTATGCCATCCTCCAGCAAGTGGCAGCTTCAGGGCGATTTGCTAGATCTCAGGATGTACAATTCTACCTCTTGGAATTTTCCATAAGAAATAAATGCATGGGGATCCCTGGGTGGCGCAGCGGTTTAGCGCCTGCCTTTGGCCCAGGGTGCGATCCTGGAGACCCGGGATCGAATCCCACGTCGGGCTCCCGGTGCATGGAGCCTGCTTCTCCCTCTGCCTATGTCTCTGCCTGTCTCTCTCTCTCTCTGTGACTATCATAAAAAAAAAAAAAAAAAAAGATTAAAAAAAAGAAAGAAAGGAAGAAAGAAATGCATGGGGGCGCCTGGGTGGCTCAGAGGTTTTGGGCCTGCCTTCGGCCCAGGGTGTGACCCTGGAGACCCAGGATTGAGTCCCGCATCGGGCTCCCTTTCATAGAGCCTGCTTCTCCCTCTGCCGGTGTCTCTGCCTCTCTCTGTGTGTGACTCTCATGAATAAATAAATAAAATATTAAAAAAAAAAAAAGAAAAAAGAAACAAATGCATGGGGGCGCCTGGGTGGCTCAGTGGGTTAAGCCTCTGCCTTCGGCTCAGGTCATGATCCCAGGAGCCCGGTGTTGGGCTCCCTGCTCAGCGGGGAGTCTGCTTCTCCCTCTGCCCCTCCCCCACCCCTTTGTGTTCTCTCTCTCTTTCATGCTCTCTCTTAAATAAATAAAATCTTAATTTAAGGGATCCCTGGGTGGCGCAGCAGTTTAGCGCCTACCTTTGGCCCAGGGCGCGATCCTGGAGACCCGGGATCGAATCCCACGTCGGGCTTCCGGTGCATGGAGCCTGCTTCTCCCTCTGCCTATGTCTCTGCCTCTCTCTCTCTCTCTCTGTGTGTGACTATCATAAATAAATAAAACTTTAAAAAAAAATAAACACCCAAAGCAAATGCATCTCCACAAAAAGCCATGTGTTAGAATATTTACAAATGTCCCTGGCAGCTTTATTCACAATGGCCAAAACAGGGAACAACTTGGCTTAGTGTGTGAGGGCTGCCATAACAGACCGGGGGGGCGGGGGTTAAACAACAGAAATATATTTTCTCACAGTCCTGCAGGCTGGAAGTCTGAGATCAAGGTGCTGAGCAGACTGGTTCCCTTGGAAGCCTCTCTCCTTGGCTTTGTAGATGGCCTTCTTCTACGTGTGTCATCACGTGGTCCTTATAAGGACACCAGTCATATTGGATTAGGGCCCACCTTAATGATGTCATTTTAACTCAATTATTTCTGTAAAGGCTCGATTTCCAAATACTTCACATTCTGAAGTCTTAGGGGTTAGGGCTGAAACATGAATTTTGAAACATGAATTTCAGCCCATAACACAACACAAAACTCCATCAGCAGATGAATGGATAACCAAAGACAAACTGTGGTTCATCTCTACAATGGAGCAAAAAGGAGCAAACTAACACCCACGATGACATGGATGCGTATCACAGACACCAAACAATTGATCCCCTAGATACCATTTTTTAAAAAAGATTTTATTTATTTATGCATGAGAGACAAGAGAGAGGTGGAGACATAAGCAGAGGGAGACGCAGGTTCCCTACAGAGAGCCCAATGCGGGACTTGATCCCAGGACCCTGGGATCATGACCTGAGCCAAGGGCAGACGCTCAACCACTGACCCACCCAGGTGCCCCCTGACTTTGATATCATTTGTGTGAAATTCTCAAGCAGGCAAAACCAACCTATACTAACAGAAATCAGAACTGAGATGATCGCTCAGCGTGGATGGGTACCAGGCATCCTTTCTGGAGAATTTCCTATGTGTCCATCTGGGTAATTGATGACACAGGCAGGTAGGTACACGTGTAAACAGTAATCCAGCTGCACTTAAAATCTGGAGAGGAACAAAGCAAAGTTCAGTCACTCTATCTCAGTTCTATTCGTAGCATTTCCCATCCTTTAAATAAAATCAGGGCAGCCCAGGGGGCTCAGCGGTTTAGCGCTGCCTTTGGTACAGGACGTGATCCTAGAGATACAGGATCGAGTCCCATGTCGGGCTCCCTACATGGGTCCTACTTCTCCCTCTGCCTGTGTCTCTGTTGCTCTCTCTGTGTCTCTCATGAATAAATAAATATAATCTTTAAAATTAAATAAATAATTAATTAATTAATTAAATCACCTTGTTCATAGGGCTCCGGGGTGGCTCAGTTGGTTCAGTGTCTGGCTGCCTTCGCCTCAGGTCATGACCTGGGGTCCTGGGATTGAGCCCCGAATCAGGCTTCCTGCTCAGCGTGGTGTCTGCTTCTCCCTCTGCCTCTGCCATGCCCTGCCGCCAGCTTCTGTGTGCACTCTCAAAATCTTAAAAAAATAAAATAAAATCACCTTGTTCGTTGTGGATTTTGTCCACCTGCTTTGGTCTTGAGGCAGGAAGAGACAGTGCTGGTTTGTTGTTCTGCTACATGCCCAGACCAAGCACCAGGTCTGGAATAGAGTTGGTGCTTGGTCAGTGGTTGTAGAACATGATCTACCTAAGTGATCAGTGGTTGTAGGACACTATCCACCTAAGTTTTCTGTTCCTAGTCACAGATGATGACTGCATGTGAATGTGGGCAAAGGTGACAGATGATGGTAGGGCATTGGGCTTCCTCACAACATAAAAAGGGGAAAAGATGCTTGACCACTCATTTTGGCTGTTCTGGGATGCAATGTACTTTCTCTATAGCTTGTCTTTCTTCAAAAATTCAAAACGTGCATGAGAGAGAAAAGCAGGTTGCAGATGGTAAATGTTATTCTATTGCACATATCTAAGTATTTTTAAAGACCTAGAGAATGCTAGGTTTATGGACTCACAGATGTGGGAACGGTAGAAAAACTCAGACAGGAAGGAGACACAGCAAGCAATATGCTGATAGTGGTTACGTCTGGGGAAGCAGCAGATGGGATCTGGGAGCCACAAAAAAGGGTTCTAGCTGTGCCTTGAATGTTTATTTCGTTGACTAACCTGCTGTTGTCGAAACAGGATGGGAGTTCTAAAAAAAAAAAAAAAAAAAAAAACTCAACACAGAATTACCATATGATCCAGCAATCCCACTTCTGGGTATATCCTCGAAGGAACTGAAAGTACGGACACAAATAGATATTGGTAACTGTGTTCAAAGTAGCATGCATCACATCGGTGAAAAGTGGAAGCAAGCCCAGTGTCTGTTGAAAAATGAGTGGATATACACAATGGGGTTCATCCATCCAACGGGCTATTATTCAGCCTTAAAAAGGAGGGACTATTCTGACGCCTGCTAAGACACGGACGAACCCTAAGGACATCATGCTCAGTGAAAGAAGCCAGACACAAAAGGACAAATACTGCATGATTCCACTGCCAGGAGGTCCCTGCAGTCAAATTTACAGAGACAGAAAGTAATGATGGGAATTAGGGGTGGGGAGGTAGTGCTTCCTGGGGACAGAGGTTCAGTTTGGAAAGATGAAAAAGTTCTGGAGAGGGGCAGGGGTGAGGACTGCACGACAATGCAAATGTGTTTAATGCTACCGAACTGGACACTGAAGAATGGTTAAAATGGTATTTTATATGTATTTACCATAAAGGGCTTAAATTAAAATTAAAAATTAAATTTAGGGGGCGCCCGGGTGGCTCAGTGGTTTGGCGCCACCTTCAGCCCAGGGCATGATCCTGGAGACCCGGGATCAGTACCATGTCCGGCTCCCTGCATGGGGCCTGATTCTCTCTTTGCCTGCATCTCTGCCTCTCTCTCTCTCTGTGTCTCTCATGAATAAATAAATAAAATCTTTTTAAAAATTAAATTTAAAAATTAAAATTACAATATTAAAGTTTAAAATTAAACACACACACACATGGACATGCACACACCTGAAGCAAACAATGAGATATCACTTCACACCCACGAGAGTGGCTATTATTTCACTAATAAACAAAAATAAGTGTTGGTAAGGATGCAGAGGGGCTTGAACACTTGGGCGTTGCTGATGAGAATATAAAATGGTGCAGATGTTGTGGAAAAGTTTGAGAGTTTCTCAAAAAGTTAAACATAGGAATTGCCTTATGATCCAGCAATTTCACTCCTAGGTATGTGCTCTGAGTAGCTGAGAGAAGGGATTCAGATACTTCTACACCAGGCTCATTGTAGCATGACTCACAATAGCCAGTGGAGACAATCCAAGTGTTCACTGACAGATGAACAAAATGCGGTGTGTCAGACAATGGAGTGTTATTCAACCCAAAAAATAATGAAGTTCTGACGTCTGCCACAACATGGATGAACATCAAAAACATGCTAAATGAGGGGTGCCAGGGTGGATGGTTCAGTCGGTTAAGCAAGTGACACAAGTATCACAAAAATAAGCAAATTCAGCATATTGGCTAGGTTTTCTTGATTTTTTTGGGGGGGTGATTTTATTTATTTATTCATGATAGACAGAGAGAGAGGTAGAGACATAGGCAGAGGGAGAAGCAGGCCCTTACCACCCTCCTCCTCTCCCCTCGGGGAGCCTGATGCAGGACACAACCCCAGGACCCCAGGATCACGACCTGAGCCAAAGGCAGACACTTATCCACTGAAACACTCAGGCGCGCCAGCAGGTTGGCTAGGTTAAAAACAACAACCCACCACACATAGTACACAAAGTCAATAATCAATACAAGTCAGTCTTTAGAGGCAAAGGACCACTGCTTAGAAAGTAACATCCTTCCCCTCTCCATCTCCCCCCAAAGAACAAAATAGAAATCCCTTTTATGTCGGTGATGGAAAGGTTAAATACCTAGGAATCAAGCTAAGAAATCTGCAGTATCGAGGCGCCCCTGGGTGGCTCAGCAGTTGAGCATCTGCCTTCAGCTCAGGACATGATCCCAAGGTCCTGGGTCAAGTCCTGCATCAGCCTCCCCACAGGGGAGCCTGCTTCTCCCTCTGCCCATGTCTCTAACTCTCTCTCTCATGAATACATTTTTTAAAAAAGATTTTATTTATTTATTCATGAGAGACACAGAGAGAAAGAGAGGCAGAGACACAGGCAGAGGGAGAAGCAGGCTCCATGAAGGGAGCCCGATGTGGGACTCGATCCCAGGTCTCCAGGGTCATGCCCTGGGCTGAAGGCGGCGCTAAACTGCTGAGCCACCCAGGCTGCCCAAATAAATAAAATCTTAATGAAAAAAATTGCAGTGTCAGGACACCTGGGTGGCTCAGTTGCTTAAATGTCCAGCCCTTGATTTTAGCTCAGGTCATGATCTCAGGGTCTTGGAATCGAGCCCCTCAGGCTCTGTACTCAGTGCAGTCGGCTTGGGATGCTTTCCCTCTTCCTGTCCTTCTGCCCCTCCAGCAGCACACACATGCACACTCTCTAAAATAAATAAAATCTTTTTTTTAAAAAAAGAAAGAATCTGTAGTATCTAAATGAAGACTTTGAAATGTTGAGGGACATAAAAATATCTGTTAACCAGGGTTGACCCTATTCTTAGAAAGGCAAGCTTGTCATTAAGATTAGTTTTCCCCATAAGTCTATAAATTTAATATAACCACTATAAAAATAGCCACTAGGATTTTAGAAGATATGCCACATCTAAAGTTTGACACTGTCACTCAACCACTAGAAATGTCCGTAGATGTGGATTCAGACACAGGAACAAATGTACACACCATCATTTGACCAACTGCCTGCCCACTGAGGCACAGTAGTTTCTAAATACAAAAGGATAAAAAAATAAATTTTTAAAAAGATTTTATTTATTTATTCATGAGAGACACAGATCGTGGGGCAGAGATGAAGGCAGAGGGAGAAGCAGGCTTCATGCAGGGAGCTTGATGTGAGACTCGATCCTGGAACTCCGGGGTCACAACCTGAGCCAAAGGGAGACTCAACCACTGAGCCACTCAGGCGTCCCAAAAACAAAGTTTTTAAGTAAACTTTTTTTTTTTAAAAGAGGGCAGGAGTACGAGTTGGGGAAGGGGCAGAGAGAGAAGCAGGCTCTCCACTGAGCAAGGAGCCCGCTGCGGGGCTCAATCCTAGGACCTGGGATCATGACCTGAGCTGAAGGCAGACACTTAACCAACTGATCCACCCAGGCGCCCCCAAAAGTAAACTATTTTTTTTTATTTGTAAAGATTTTGTTTATTCATGAGAGACCGAGAGAGAGAAAGGCTGAGACAGGCAGAGGGAGAGGCAGGCTCCATGCAGGGAGCCTGATGTGGGACTCGATCCCAGGTCTCCAGGATCATGCCCTGGGCTGAAGGCAGCACTAAACCACTGAGCCACCCAGGCTGCCCGTGTAAACTGTTCCATAAGCCATTTTTAAGTAATCTCCACACCCAACATGGGCCCAAACTCACGACGCTGTGATGGAGATTTGCACACTGCACTGACTGAGCTAGCCAGGCGCCCCGATAAACAGTTTAAAATAAAGGCATTCCTTCTACTTAGTAAGTAGGGACAAGCTGGTGATAGACATCAACACAGAGGAGTCCCAAAAACATTATGCTGAGTGAAAAACCAGATGCATGAGCCTACATTGAACTGAATAGCTCTAAGTCCTCTATGGAGACCCAGTTGGACCAGGGGTTGCCTGGCAGCAGGGGAAGGGGAGCAGTGATGGGGGGGAGGGGGCATAAGTGGTTTCTGCAGCCATGGAAACGTTCTACAGCTTGAGGATGTGGGTTCATTTATCAACATACAAGTGGTACGTTCAGGACTGGTTTCTAATAGACCCTGACAGAAACAAAACAGAACCAAACCAAGGGCTCAGCAAGACATCTGCAAGGAGAACAGCCTTTGAGGTGTAGTTTTAATCAGTGGCACCGTTTAGAGCAGGGAAAAGACAGACACGCTGGACTCGGGCAGAGGAGGACCTCAGAAGGAGGTAAGGATTCTGTTGTCTGGGTCAAGGGGTCTAGGAATGGGGAAAAGGTTTAACATAATTGTCATTCTACTCACAATATACTTAAAAAAAAAAAAAAAGAGGAAGGGGGGAAGGGGCAGAGGGAGAGAGAATCCTGAAACAGTCTCCCCCACCGCCCCCCCACCCCCAGCACAACCTGACGCAGGGCTCAATCCCATGACCCTGATTGTGACGGGAGCCAAAAATCAAGAGTCGGATGTTTAACGGACTGACTCACCCAAGCACCCCCTCACAATATACTTTCTAAATGAAATGTTTAGCTTTTAAAAAAGTAGGGGGGCAAACAATGTATAACAGGAAAATAAAACCCGATAGGGGAACTTTACCAGGTACTAAGTCAAGCTGCTGTGTTTACCACATATATTTGCTACCTGGGGTAGCAAGCCGAGGGGTTTATTTTCATCCTTACAAAAGCAATGTTAAAAAGGAGAGGTCACAGAAATAAAGAAAGCACTAGTCTGTGCTCTGGGGGACAGGGATAATGGAAGGCTCTGAATAATGGAAAAGCAGACAAATAGAAATCTAACCCCTAAAAATAAGATTCCTATATGGCAAAGATGGGACAACTCAACAAGGATTAAAGAAGCAAAACCCAGGATAGGCAAAAGGGAAGTTGGCACTGCTGGTGGGAGCAGCATTAAAAGCTTTAGAGGGAGGGGCACCTGGGTGCCTCAGTGGTTTGAGCTTCTGCCTTCAGCTCAGGGCGTGATCCCAGGGTCGTGGGACCAAGTTCTGCATAGGGCTCCCAGCATGGAGCTTGCTTCTCTTTCCTCTGCCTGCGTCTGTCTCTCAAGAATAAATAAAATCTTTCAAAGGAAGAAGGAAAACAAAACAAAACAAAAATGTTTACACTCAATGATCCAGGAACCCCCAATATTTCCCAGAAAGAGACCGAAAAGCATGTACTACGATGTTCAACACAGCCCTCTTTCGAACAGTCTAACAGGAGGGACACCTCTAACCTCTTGGGATGGAGGTGGTTTTAAGTTTTTATGTTTGGACTATGTGTAGTCCCTTCACTCCTATGACTAAGATGCCTGTGACTCACCGAGGGGAGAGCTACAGCTAGAGGGCCACCGAGCACACCATTTACGGGTAGAGGCGGTGGGACAGGTATTACTTACCATCTTACCAGTGGTCCTCTGTGTCGTGTGTGCTGGTGACTAACACTTCTTTGTCTGCTTCTGCTTTGTTGGCATTTTATAGCCAAGTCCTTTCCCAAAGACAAACCAAAGAAATGGTTTGTTGGTCTTAGAATTCAGGATTCAATTAGGCTGACTTCCCAGAGAGCCTACCTAACAGATTCTTACATGGAGGGTGTATCAGTGGCCATCAGCCAGGGCTCTTGAGTGACGCCACTCTTATTCCTCCACCATCCACTACACAGGGCTTCTACTCTCATGGTCACAAGAGACTTGAGTGCTGCACCACCAGGCATCCCACTCCAGTCTAGAGCAAAGAAGGGCTACAATGCGGAAGGCCAACTAAGACTTGCTTTAGAAGATTTTCCTGGAAGCCACACTATCAAGTTCCACTTGCATCTCATTGGCCAGAATGCTCACAAGTTAACCCCCATCCCCCAGATGTACATGGCACACCCGAAATGCTCCAAACCTCAAAGCTCTGTGGAGTCCCCTTCAGCTCTGAGGAACCCGTGCTCATCCAGACTCAGCTGAGAGTCAACCAGAAGCCCCTCAAATCACAAGTCACCAGCCAGGGTGATTTATAGGAGAGATTTATTTGAAGAAATATTACAACATATAAAAACTACATAAAGTCTTAATTTCCACTCATACAGTGGTAGATTTGATATAACGCATAATAAAAAACTTTTAAAATCCAGAATGCACAAAGTACTGCACAGTTTGATCACTAAGTCATTAGTTGATAAGCAAACCTCACAGAACAGCTCCATGTCAGCCAAGGCCACAAACACTGTGAACGACACATTTGAACTGACAGATTTTGACATGTTAGAAATACAACATCAGTGCATGTTGGGGATCCCTGGTGCCAGAAACAAGGGCGACGGGAGGGCAAAACTAGTCCTTAAGCAGTTTCTTCCTCCTTGGTTTTAACTAAAGAAAAATAAAAGGCAGAGTCATTACAGAGCACACATAGATTACCCTAAGCAGCGGGCAAGCGGAACAGGTTCAAATTGGGGGCTACGTTAATAGCCAGGTGTTGACGCTAATGGCCCACCAAATAAGCACCAGCAGGAGCTCGGAATGCATATCCAGTGAGACTGCAACTGCTCACAGGGGTTCCCTAGGGATTCTCAGGCCGCCTGGGCTAGGGTCTGAGCCAGGCCTGACGAGAGGGTCCCCCCCAGCTGCACGCCCGTTGCCCCCACTGTACCTGAGGCACTCTCTCGAGCTTTGGCCAACATACAGCGCTTGATCTCCAAGCCGATGGCTTTGGCCAGGGGCGGTGGCACAGCATTTCCCACCTGCAGGAGGCAAGGGGGAGATGCCTGGCTTGGTGTGGCCGGGGTCAGCACCAGCTCCAGGTCTTCTGCTCCTATGGGCCACCAGAGCCCTTCCGCCACGATGGCTCTGGGACCCTCCCATCTGCCCACCTTCACACCCCAAACCTGATGTCAAGGGGCCTTTAAAGGGCTTTAGGTAAACTCAGATCCAGGGCAGCCAGGGTGGCTCAGCGGTTTAGCGCTGCCTTCAGCCCAGGGTGTGATCCTGGAGACCCCGGATCAAGTCCCACGTCAGGCTCCCTGCATGGAGCCTGCTTCTCCCTCTGCCTGTGTCTCTGCCTTTCTCTCTCTGCCTCTCTCTCTCTCACAAATAAATAAAATCTTAAAAAAAGAAAATTGCTTCTTTAAATAAACTTAAAAAAAAAAGTTTATTTATTTATTTATTTATTTATTTATTTATTTATTATTAATTTATTTATGAATGACAGACAGAGAGGCAGAGACACAGGAGGAGGGAGAAGCAGGCTCCATGCCGGGAGCCCAATGCGGGACTTGATCCCAGGAATCCAGGATCGTGCCCTGGGCTAAAGGCAGGCGCTAAACCGCTGAGCCACCCAGGGATCCCCAGAAAATTGCTTCTTTAAAACAAAAAAAAACTCAGATCCAGATATAGAAGTCACCATGCTTCACTTCTAGCTAAGAGAGGTTGTTTCTAGAGAACAGGACTCGGGCAGTGGCAAGGCAGGGGGGTTTCTGCTCTAATCCCTAGGCGCTGCTGGCTTTGTGAGCCTCGTGCAGGCATTACTTGGGCAGAAATATGCTTAAGAAACACCGAACTCAACCCCCCCTAAGATCAGTGAGAGACTCTTGGTTCATTCCTACCACTGCACATTTACTCTGCTCCCTCACTGGAGTTCAGGGCCCTAGAACTTCCCACCTTGGGCTAAACCTGCCTCGAAGCTGTAAATGGCAGCTGACGTGCTTAAAAATGCCTGACCATGAGTCCCTGGGCCCTAGGGACAGGGTCCCCTTTCCTGGGAGTACTGAGGCCAACCAGCCACTGGAATCTGGGCACTCAGTGTCCCCTTAGAAGGGACCATGTGAGTCCTGCCGACACACCCTTCCCCTGGGTCAGGCAGAGGGGCCTCTCTCCCCTTATGGCCTCTGTGGGACACCACTGAGTCCCTCATCAAGGACGGAGGAAAAGCAGGCCCCGCTCTACTCCCCACTGACCTGTCGGTGCTTATCTAGGATGTTGCCAAACAGCCGGTAGGTATCCGGGAAGCCCTGGGAACGGGCACACTCCCGCACGCTCACGACGCGGTGCTGCTCAGGGTGGAGAACACGGCCCTGGGGGTGAAAGGTTAAGGTGGGGAAGGGGAACAAGACTGGGCCCACCAGCCATTCGGGGCAGGAGGAGGGAAGTGAGGAGCACTAGCTTCCAATGGGCCATTCCCACTGGCTGACCCCGTGCTGCTGTCCCCTCCCAGGCATGACCCAGCCCTCAGACCCACCTGCTTGCCCATGGGCTCAGGGTTGGTGACGGTCGTGCTGAAGAAGCCATCCCACTCCAGACGTCCGTAGAGGCCGGCCCAGTGGTTGTGCCTGTTCCCGGTGTGGGGCAAGCACCAGGGGATGAGGGTGTTGAACTGTCTAGCCGCGGAGTCACAAGCTTTGCCCACTAGAAGAGAGAGTTGCAATGAGACTGTGGTTCTAGAATGGGAGGGACAGAGCAGCCAGCAGTCCCCATCCACAAAGCTTTATCATTTGATGCTCTCAGCATCTATTTATAGCAGAGATGTGTGCATTTGGCTTGTCTGTGCCTCACTTGGGGCTTCAGGTCAGGGAGTGGCAGTCCCTGGTATCTCCTGCCAGGAGCCCCCTGGACTGCTGCAGGTGATCAGAATCTAAGGGGGCAAGGGGCAAGGGTGTTGAAAGTAAAACCCAAGGGAAACCCCACCCAGGGCATGAGTAGGGTCCCCACCTTCCACACAGGAGCAGACCCCACGGAGGGCCCCAGTGCTGCTGCAGCCATTTTTCTTGTCATGGTATGTGTACCGCAGCTTCCTGGCCATGGTGCCATCAGAGAGCCGCACCTCAATGTTCGGCAGGTCACGCCAGTCTGAGCCTGGGGCCAGAGGGATGTGCCGCATGCGGGCGGCCACCAATGCACTCATGTCCTGAAAAGGCACAGCAGGACTCAGCTGTCACTTCATCCAGGGAGCATTTAAGCCCCTGAGGTAGTCTGGGCACTTCCATTCTAGGCACTGGAGACATCAGTGATGAGGAACCTCAAAGGGGTTTGTACCACATCTTGGGAGATAAACAGTAGCCCAAGTCCACAACCTGGGGACTGCGTGTGCCATGAAGGTAACAGAGCAGGGACCTGGAAGAGCCTGGAGGAGAACGGGTGAAGGGACAGCTTAGGGCAAGCTGAGAGGGTTTCTCGGAGGTGGTGATATATGAGCTGAGCCCTGCAGGATCAGAGAACCAGCTACAGGAAGAACTGGGTTTGGTGCATCTGGGAGAACACAGAGAACATGGGCAGAAGAGATGAGGTCAGTCAGGGGGGTAGTGGCCTGACACCTATTTAGGAAGAGCAGGAGCTCTGACGCTCTAAGTGACGGTGTGCTGCAGAGGGCACAGATGGTAGTGGCAAAAAGAAGAACAGGAGGCGAGGTGGGGGTGGGGGGAAGAGCCAGCTGAGAGGACACTGACTGAGGGTGAGCAGGAAGGGACCAGGCTCAGACCCTGCTTCCGACCCCAAGCCCTGGCTGGGCTCCAACCACACATCCCATTCTCATGGGGCCACTGGTCCAAGCAGGCCAGCGCTGCTCTGCCAAGGTGCCATTACCTTACAGATGTGATCCCTGAGGATGGGCTGGTACTGGGAGCCCCGGAGCTGCCTCTGGAACCAGGACTGAGGCTCCCCGTTGTACAGGATCTCGAGTGCCGAAGCTCCATTCCGGACCTCAGGGAGGTCAGACATTGTGTCCCGCACGGTGATGGTTCGGAACGGGCCCGAGCTTAACCTGCAACAGCACGGCAGATAGCTGAGGACTCTGGGGATCCAGGGCCCTGCTGCCCCTCCCATCACAGCTACCATATCCTGACTGCTGCCACTGACCCCTCCGGGTAGGATGACCTAGCTCAGAAGTCAAAGGGCCGCCCAAGGTCACAAGGGCAGCATTTTTCTTAGACCCTGTCTACGATGAGGATGAGCTAGGGTATGGGCTCCGCTCACTACTACAGCCAGGTCCAATTGCTGCCCTGCGTGCAGCGCTCACCCAGAGTCAGGGCAAGACCAAAGGTTTGGTATAGTGCTTGTGCGCCAGGCCAAACACCACACTGACTGCTCTAACACATTCTCCTCACTCAGGCCTCTTGAGAGACCTGTCGGTAAGCAAACCTCCCAGGTAACACAAGCACCATACACAGTGGGGCAAGCGGGGCTCCCACCTGGTTATGTTACTGACAAACTTCTTGTCATCCACCACGACACTCAGCTGGCAGGCCCGGGGTGCGAACACATGCAGCGGCTCTGGGAACAGGGGAAGCTTCTCCCCAGGTGCCGCAGCCAGGATGATGGCCCGCCTCCGAGTCTGGGCCACGCCATACTGACCAGCCTGAGGAGAGGGCCAGACACGCACAGTCAAGCGGGCACTTCCAACCAGCCCCTAATAAACTCAGCAGGTTTACCCCCAATAAGAGTAAGTGGGACAAAATGAAGGACAAAAGATCCTGTGCGATGGCCACTAGTCTCTGGAGAAGATGGGAGTAAACCCTGCTGGCATTTCCAGCCAGCTCTTTTGAGAGCTCTACGAGAGAGCTCATGATCTCAGCACTTGGGAGAAAAGCAGGCAGAGAGCCACGGAGCCCTGCTACTGACCTAGCAGCAAGTGGGCATAAGAGCTGCCAACAAGGTTTGACTGGTGAGCCCAAGACCCAGTGTTCCCGGTGTGGGGCACCGGGCTAGACACGGGGGAGCCAGGGGGCAAGGGAGCCAGCACTTTGCTCATGCAGACACTGCCTTCCAGCCAGACTCCCTTCTCAATTTTTTTTTTAATTTTTATTTATTTATGATAGTCAGAGAGAGAGAGAGAGAGAGAGAGAGAGAGAGAGAGAGGCAGAGACACAGGCAGAGGGAGAAGCAGGCTCCATGCACTGGGAGCCTGATGTGGGATTCGATCCCGGGTCTCCAGGATCGTGCCCTGGGCCAAAGGCAGGCGCTAAACCGCTGCGCCACCCAGGGATCCCCTCCCTTCTCATTTTTGAGTGTAGCTTCAGCTTTAGTTATATCATTAGCTGCTGAACGGATATATAGACTAGCTGCTTTTCAGATAAAGCCTAGTTCCCTCTGATCACCCAATATCTATTCACGCAAAGCTACCAGTAGCTACCTGGAGTATAATCTCCCACCTTCTCCTAAGGTTTCTACGTGTGTACATTGACCCAAGAGATACTTCTGTTAAACCGTAATGGTTTAGTCTGCATCTTCTTGCAATTCTGGCTTCACCACCACCCATGGGGATCTAACTGCTACCTAGAGCTCCACAGCTGGCCACCACCCTTCCATCTCAAAAGAAAGGGGAGAGAAACACATGGTCCCCCCTCATGCACAAGCAGATGTGACTCTTGAGACCCTAAGACACAGATGGACTTACTGGCACACCAGTTCTGTGCTCCCCAGACCTAGAAGCTGCGAGCTTCTAGGACAGATGTGAGGACAGATGTGTGCTAAGAAGTGAGTACGGGCCCCAGCCGCCACCTCCCCTTCCTTCCCCAGCACCACAGGCCTATCCCATTCAACTCTCTCTTCAGTTAGAGACAACCTGCTGCAGTCCAGGGGCCACTGAGCCCCTTTCCTGTCCACACCCCTCTGCCCCCCTTTGCCCCCTTCCCCAAGGAAAGCCCACCTGCAACACGCCAAAGGTACACTGATAGCCCATGCGGACGAGGCAGCGGAGAGTGAGCTTCAGGACCATGGAGCGCTTGAAGGAAACAAAATTCCGGACGTTCTCCAAGAGGAAGTAGCGGGGCCGGTAGTAGTCACAGTAGCTGTGGGAGGTAGGAGAGACTACGAGGGTCATCTGCTCGCACCAAATGAATGGGAAGGCCTATCTACCAGAAGCTACACCCGAATGTTTGATGTCTGCTTGTTGGAATGCCATACCCGTCAAATCCCCAAGTCTCTTGGCCGAGAAGCCAGCCACGAACTCCCTGGAAGCAAAGGCTGGGCGCTTGGCCACCGCACCGGGCCTCCAGCAGCCACTCTGGCTAACCCCACTACTGCTGGCCGCTGGCACACTTGGTGTTGCAGCCCCAGGGTTGGTGGTCTCATTGCCCTCAGGCAGCCCTGAAAACAGGAGCCTCAACTCCGTTTACCTGAGAAAGGAAACCACCAGGGAGTTCTTGAACTTGGAGTAGGTACGAGAGTTGAAGCGGTTCATGCCACTAAACCCTTGGCAGGGCGGCCCACCGCACAGCATCTCCACATCTCCCTTCTGAGGCAGCTTCTGACCACGGGAGTTGGTTGCCTCCCCAGCCATGACAAGCTTCAGCAGCACGTTGCAGTCCTCCGTGAACACCGTGGATCCAGGGTTGTTTAGCCGAAACGCCTGGGCCGCAGGGTCCCACATCTCGATGGCCCACAGTGTTTCTGAGATGCCTGGGACATACGAGGACAGATGTGTGCTAAGAAGTCCCTAGAATCACACTTGAGGCAGAACTGTGACCAGAGCCAGAAAGGACTTCTGGGTAGTTACGCGGGAAAAACCTCACGGTGTTTACCTGCTTGGTGGAACCCTTCCGACAACCCCCCACAGCCAGAAAACACATCCAAGGTCCGAAGCTTCGGAAGTTTAATTTCTGTCTCTGGTTCACTTGGCTCGCATGTTTGAGACTTTGCCTTGCCCTTCCCTGGAAGACAGGCCACAAGTCAGTCAGAGCCCCCTGACCTGCTCTCCTTAAACCCTCATTTTGAATTCACAGCAAAGAACGAGGTGACATCAGAAGCTGTGTTTTCATACACGATGACTCATCAGTCCCTGAATTATGTAAGAGACTTGAAGAGAATGTGGGAAAAACAACGTACCTTTACCCTTGCCTTTCCCTTTATTTCCAGGGCTACGGGCGTGGTTTGGAGGATCTTCGAAGCTTTTGTTCTTGGCATTATAGGCCTAAGAAGGGAAAAAAAAAAAAAAAAAAAAAATCACAACAGTCTGGCAGAGAAACACACTGGTCCCTTTTCTAACAAAGACAATTTAGGTTAATCTGATAAAGATCCATTTAATTTCCCCCTAAATCATGGCCATAAGAGATTAGCCATCAATAAGAATACTTTGATTTTGTTACACTGGAAACAGGGCAGGGAAGGGAGAGAGTTCTATGATACAAACACTGTACATGGCCAACATTGGACTTCCTGCTATTGTAAGTACTTGGACTACGCATTCTAAACATAGGCAAAAGTGATATATTAAACCACCCATAGTGCAACCTGGGGGAAACACAGGTATGTATCAACTTTAGATGACCCGACACCGAAGAACCACGTTCAAAAGTGACTAGCTTCATTGACAAGACGCCCAGATCCTTTCTTAATTACCAGAGCCACTGCTCAGCTGTACAGATATCACCTGGCTATAGGTGCAGGGACAGAGGGGCAGGGCCAAGTCTGCCAGGGAAAGCAGTGCCTTTCCCTAACTCACGTTAAGATGCTGATAGGGCTAGCAGAGGCCACCTAACAGTCTCCAAATAAACTAGAGGTGCACAAGGACACTCAGATGTTACTTTTGGCTTTAAAAAAATGTGTTAAGTTCCAGAAGAACTTGAATACCATGGATTCAGACTCTGGGTAATTCAGCTACTTTCCTGGGGGCTAGGACTTTGACCTGAAGCCCCTCCCTCCAGTAAGTCCAGAGTACCACCTCAAGGAAGTAGAAGCGGTCTGGGCCCCCTGCTGAGAAGTCCTGGAGGCACCCAGGCAGGTCCTCCCCATACTCCACAGTACAGCGGCCCTGCACGGCCTTGAAGTCCACCACCACCTCCTCGTCACTCCAGTAAAGCAGGTTGATGTCCGCATGGTAACTTGCTGGGGTAGACTTGTGTGTGTTTTCTGGCCTGAAAATGTAAGAGTCTTTTGTTAGCAGTTTTCTTTTGCTGTTAACTGACAAAGAATTAAATGGCACCACATTTCTGGGGTGTTCAGAAAACAATGGGTGAAGACTGCAAACCCCAGTTAGGTCAGCTTGATTTTTATCCCTTTAGCTGGCACCACCAGCTAAATGTGATTCCTTGCCATGAACTCAGCAAATGATGTGCCGGCTCCTTCATGCCCATGACTAGCCCAAACAAGCCAGCCCTGCATCACAAACAGCTGCCTACTAAACATCTGGAGTTTCCTTCTCTTGCCTCTACTAGCCAGACTTCTCATTTCTTTTCCGATACAAATGATTATTACAGGGACGCCCGGGTGGCTCAGCAGTTGAGTGTTTGCCTTCAGCCCAGGTGTGATCCTGGCATCCCGGGATCGAGTCCCACATCCAGCTCCATGTAGGAGCCTATTTCTCCCTGTGTCTCTGCTTCTCTTTCTCTGGGTCTCTCATGAATAAATAAAATCTTTAAAAAAAGTGATTACAAAGACTTTAAAAAAAATCTTTAACATACACTAGGTAAGTGAAGCAACCTTACAACTGTCCTTGATTAGTTTCAAGTTAGCTCCTAACCAACTAGGAGTTACTAGGATCCCAGAAGCAGACTGAGTGAAGCCAAGAACTTGGGAAAAGGACAGAGAGGAACCCCAGAAACAGGGAGGGGCACCTGGGAGGAACTGGGGCAGAACTCAGACAATCCTAAATAGATGGCAGAGCCCACGACATTCTACCCCTGACTTTGTCACATGCTTGACTTCTGCTTAAGGATTTCTTTGGGGGAGAGAAAGCTACTGCTTTAAAACAAAGGTCTACAGAAAGACTATGAAATATAATTAAGTTACTGTCAGCATCCACCAGATAACTGGAAACACTTAGAAAAACAGCCACCTCTACCGAAGTCTTAAAAAACCAGTTTTCACCTCATTTCAGACTTCTAGAAGAGTCATGCCTTCTGAAAGAGCAGAAGCCTTCACAGACCTGTAGAATTTGTTGATCCTGATCTTGATGTCGGTTTCATTAGGCCTCCCATTGCTCTTCTTGGTACAGAAGATTTCTTTTATTCGGCCAATTCGATATGGCTCAGGGGCATCCAGGTTACTGCCTTTGATGTAATCAGAGTATTTCCGGTAGTGTTCTGGATATAGATCTTCATCCACAGGCTCCTTCCGTGGGCGTTTCACGGGACTGGACAGCTTGATGCTGCAGAGAAGCAAGAATCAGGCATAACTGAACACAAAACCATAAAAAGCAATTACCTCAGCCTGACCAGCCAATAACAACTACTACTTAAATCCAAACTACTTAAATCCAATGTAGCTAAGCGCCCAGAGATTTACAGAGAAATATTAAATCTCATTCCTAGTTTAAAATGAGCATTCTTGAGATGCCTGGGTGGCTCAGTTAGCTAAATGTCTGCCTTCAGCTCGGGTCATCATCTCAGAGTCCTGGGTTCAAGCCCTGTATCAGGCTCCCTGCTCAGTGGGGAGCCTGCTTCTCCCTCTGTCTGCCCCTCCCTACGCCGCCCCAACTCGTGTGCATGCTCACTTTCTCAAGTAAGTAAAATCTTTAAAAAATAAGATAAAAATAATCACCTTCCATGTGTGCACTGCTGGCTACAGTAGCTGCTGACACTGCCTGAATATGCCCAGCTCCTGGCCACATGAAAGGACTGCACTTCCTGGCCTGTGACTCATTCCGTTCAAGAAGTGTGAGACGTGACACACAAACATTTCTAGTGTGTCATGTGAACACTAAACTGCCAGGAAAACCTCCAACACACTTTCCCTTGGCTCAGACTGGCAACTTTGAGAAGGCAGTGGTTCCACAAGCTTGGTTCCCTGAGTGACCCAACCAGTCAAGTGTCCTGCCGAACCATGATGGACACATACTAGAGGCAAGAAGGAAACCTCCCCATTTGTGGGCTTGTTACCAAGGCATGACCTATGCTCTCCCAACTGAGGTGCTACTAGAGGTGATGCTGCTTAAAGAATGGGGCAGAGACTCATAGACTGGGCAAGCCGAAATTTGGCCTATGAAGGCAAAGCTGGTCATTAATTAGGCTACACACTTTTGAGGCTGCCATTCAGGAAAGTAGCTGCCAGACTTTCCTACCAGGCTGCCTTAGTCTGACAGGTTCCAAAGGTGCTTCTGAGCACCTGTGTGGACGCCCTGCTGCACAGTGAGCACTGGGGCAGACAGCACCTTGGGCATCCCCCGCTCCACAAAGGACAGGGGAGCTCAGGGGGCTACAAGCACCAACTATGTAAGGCTGAGGGGACCCTGCCCTCTGTTCTGCAATTCACAGTAATTTAACTGAGGGCGGGCACTGGAGGAAAATGCAACTGCAAATCGGCAGATGAAGTTCAGAAAGGTTGGCTGTAAAGGCAATCATGCACTAGTTCCTAGGACAAAGACTGGATCCAGTTGGAAATTCCTTGGATTTGTCCCCGAACAGCCCCAACCCTCTGATGAGCAAAGAGGTCTCAATACCTCCTGGTAAATAGGATTACAACTCACATTCGTTCAAGCTCTACTCTAGGCCAGGTGCTGGGCTAAGTGCGTGCAACCAACTTCATCCTAAGAGCCCAGCAGGCCAGGCACTCCTCCCACAGACAGGGACTAAGAAGAGATGGTCTCTGCCCTGGAGCCTCACGGCTGGGCAGGGCCCCACTTCTGGCACCAGCGCCCCCTTAGCCAGCGCATGCTCGGACGTCCTTGAGGCTTACAGCTTCACTCTGCAATGAGCTAGACTCCCTATACACTGGAGGGCTGGCTATCGCTGACACCATAGATACGACAGTGACCGTTTAGGCAGCAACTAGTCCTGGGATCCAGAGTGGAGGACACTGCAAAGCCAACCCTGTACTGGCCCAGAGCTCATGTCCATGACCTGGGCAAAGGGGGCACTCACTTGAACGTGAAGGCCTCGGGGAGGAGGTACACGCCATCACCCACTCGATACTGGATGCCGTTCTTGGTGGCTGAGCTGTATAGAACCCGGTTGTCCAGGTCTTCAAGCTGTTCCAGGACCCTTGGAATTTCTTTTTGCCTCATTTCAGCCAGACGGGCACAGCTTACACAGAACCTGGAGTGAAAGACAGAAGCAAAAGACCCTGAGCTGATTGGTAGTGGCTGTAGTAGCAGTCAGTGGTTTCAGAGACTCTGATGACCAATGGAGAATATCTGCAGGTATTTGAAGGAACTAGCTTTCCTTTAGTTCATGTTCGCACTTTGAAAATCCTTACTTGGGACCAAAGACACAACACAAAAAAATGACAAGCCAATCCTACTTTTGAGTATTTGATAAAAACCCTAAGAAAAAACAAAAACAAACAAAAGAAAAAACAAAGCAAAACCCAGAAGACAAACAGAATATAGAATACAGTAAAGAATATTCCAGTCAGAACTCCATGTCTAAGGAATCTCATACTATTATCTTTAAAGGCTGAAAAGCTAGTTGGTAAAATTCAACATTAGCTAGAAATGGCCTTCATTAGAGATCAAGTCAAAAGGCAGCGCACCAGGCTGACTGGAGAAGCACCAGAAGCATGTCAGCCAGCCCTCCCAGCCTTCGCCCTATCAGCATCACTACTGCCCTAAGAGGCACCAATGCCACATTTGGTCCAAACAAGTAAGGTACAGAGGTTACAAAGGAAGGCATGGGGCACTGAACATCTGAAGGAAATTTTAAAAAGTGAGCCTCTCTAAAAGCAGTCACTCGCCAGTTAGAATAAAGTGGCATCAAAGGTATCACTTATGAAAGAAAGCATCTAAGAAACACAAGGAAACATGCAAGGTCTGTAGCATAAATGCTGAGGAGCACACAGACACACTCTGCTCCTGGATAGGAGAGTTTCTCACAAAGGTAACCCCATGCCCAGGCTGTTCATAGACTTAAAGCAACTGCAACCAAGTCAGGCTGGACTTGGATTACTGTGGGAAAGAAACCCTGCCAGACAGAAGCACATGAAAGTCAGGAGTGATGCACAGAGCAGCACAGCGCCCCAGAGCACCACCGGAGCCCAGTCCCGGCACTCACTTGTACTTGTTATCCTCCGTTGGCTGGGTTTTCGGAGGGGACTCAAATCTCGCATAGTCTTGATCATACCACAACTGGTAGAAGTAGGTCTTTCCGTCGTCCTCTGTTATCAGAGCCTCAGGATCCATGCCTCCCTTTGAGCACAAGGACCCGGTGTCAGCCACGACCCCACGCAAGTGAGGGAAGGGCATCCAAGGAGCGCTGGCCACTCACCTCCAAGGCCCAGTTTTCCGATGGAGCTTTATAGACAACCTTCACCTTGCTGTGGATGTATGACAGCTGCATGTCCTCACATTCATCTACCAGGAAAAGCTCCAAGGGGTCTGATGTGGCTCCAAGGACTGTGTCTGTCCCAGCACAGAACCAGTGGGCATGAAACATCTGCCCGTTGCTACCGTCTTCCCACAGTGCAGTGACCCTGGAGTTGGAAGAAAGTCCCTCACTTAACTGGCAAGTCTGGACTGAGTCTACTTAGGGGAACTCATTTTCTTTTTGCAGTGAGCCTAGCAAAGAACCGCTGTGGCTATCTGCATATAAGCCTCTCCCAGTTGTTTAAGAGAAAGTGTTTTCTGAAGTCAAGCAAAGGAAAAGATACAAACCTTGCTAGATACAGCGGTTTTGAAGAGTCATCTGGAATAACAGAGACACAGTCTCCCACTTCCAGGGTTTCTGAATCGATGCAAACCTTCTTATAGTAATCCTTCTTCCCATCAGTCTGCAAATGACAGCTTCATTTCAGGGGAGGATGGGTTTGAAGGTCCAGGGTAGGCCTGACCTGCTTGTTCCTATTACGTTATGTAAAAGCCTCATTCCTAGTAATTTCATTAAGTCACAAAGCTCTACTGACCTGGCTACTACAGAAAATCTCTACCTCCCTTGGCTGGAAATCTGCATGAAGAGCACTCACATGCACTCCTTGTCAGCTCTGCCCTTCAGTGTCAGCAACAAGTTAGATTCCAGCATTTGATTTTAAACAGCACTGATCCCAACTCCTCACCACAGTCCTAAGGCCACATCCTAGTCCCAACTCCTGTCAGCTGTGAGGACCTACTTCTTCCACGAGGAAAGCTAATTTCCACCTGACTCTCCCCCAGATCTTTGTTGGCTAGTTCCTCGCCAACCTTCTGGGTCTCAGCTAAGATGCTGCTTCCTCAGGAAGCCTCCAAGCCCCCTCCCTCCAGCCCTCTACCCACAGGGCAGTACACGTGCCTACCCTCACATACTAGAGGATCAGGACCACAGGACAGGGGCTGAGCCCCGTCCAGACCTATAACAGCACCTGGCATGGGTAAGCCTCACGCTACAGACCAGACCTTTGGCTTACAGACATCAAGTAAGCAACGGTGAAAGAACATTTGCTCTCCAGCTTTGGTAAAAGTTGTGCCTTAGACAATCATAGAACTATGGGGAGGCAATCTGCTAGTGCCACAAAAACACCCATACCCCCAGCCAGAGGGGGAATGATGGCTCTCTTTGAAATAAGCTTCAAAGGAGAACCAGCCTGACACTGAGGACAGTGTCAAATGCCCATTTTGGAATGTTAGCAAAATGGAGTCTGGGGCACACACATTTCTGGTGCATGGCTAAGGGCCTTGGCCTCTCCCACTGGCCCTGGTCCTCTCCGAGGCAAAAATGTGCAGGTTTCTCCGTGATACACAGGGGACAACTCCTTTCGCAGATGTATGACAGGAAGTAGACCGTCTTCTCCAGGATTACCTTGACAGCATCTCCAACCCAAGAGATCCGATTCTTGTTCTGTTTCTTTTTCTTCCCCTGGTGCATTTTTTTGGGTGATGGCACCTCTGGAATATTGTCATCGACTTCTTCATCGTCATCTGCCTCCTTCATGGCCATATTGGGGCACCTACAAATTCACTTGTTATAAGCAAGTCCTCTTTCATCAGTAAAACCTACTGGGGCTGTTTAGACAGGGGACAGGCCGAGTGACAATGCTAGACAAGGGAAGGCTGCCAGCTCTGTGCCTTTTGGTCCACCTTCCTGTACAAAACTAGCATTTTCCTCTGCGGCAAGAACAGCGTTGGCCAAACCTACCTCCTCTCCTGGCAAGCCTGTTTGCTCCGTCCGCTACCACCAAACTTAACCATATCTTTACAGGCTTTACACTGTCCACATTCGGGCTGTTGACAAACCTAAAAATATTTAAGAAGTGAATGAGGTGGCCGTTAGTAACATTGGTAACCAGATTTTTTGGAAATTACAATTTAAAAAACTGTATTTAGCCTCATTAAGTTAACTATAAGAAGTTCAGAACAAGATACCATTCAAACCCTCTAGGTTAGCAAGTTTAAAAAGGACATGTGTTGGGATAAGTGCAGAGAAACGAGAACTTACAATGCTCAAAGGGATAAGTGGGCACTACCACTATGGAGTTTTCTAGACCAAAGTTAAGCATATAACCCACACTCCACTATTTTTGCTTCTACTTAGAGACAGTCCAAGAAGCCTTTTTCAAGGACATTGCCACAGCATTTATAAGAGACATAAGCTGGGATATTCATATAATGAAATACTATTAAACAATCAAATTGAGTCGACTACATCTAGCTGTATCAATACATTGCAATACAGTTGCAAATACCAGTTGTGTGTATTTAAGAAGCTCTGAACATTGCCTATAGATGTGCTAGGTGAAAAAAAATAAAACCAGAAGAATGGTGAGAACATGTAAATTCCTTTTTTTTTTTTTTAATATTTTTAAATATT